>NW_022111342.1:96143-101811 GCF_000313985.2 Echinops telfairi | reverse complement strand
CTGACATCTACTTCGATGTTTTTTCTTGCATTTTTAGTAACCTTTGCTTGCTTTATGGATGATGTGCTTGGTGTCATCCCAAACCATTTGTCTTTCAGTTTTCCATACTGTGTTTCCTTGTTTGTTGCTGAAAAATATGTCACCAGTATTTTACATACCAGCGGAGTCACCCAGGGCGAACAGGTTTGAGCAAATCTTTCAGAGTAAAACTGACTATGAAGAAAGAATATGCTGTCCACTTGTGGTGATTAGCCTCTGAAAACTTCATGAATATCAGCAGAACATTGTTGGAGATAGTGCCAGAAGATGAGCCCCTCAGTTTGGATGGCGCTCAAGGTATGATTGAGGAAGAACTGCCTCCTCAATGGACAGTGAACCATAATTATATGAATGGAGTAAGTTTTTGAGACCTTTATTGGCTCATCGGACATGACTCAAAATGAGAAGAAATAGCTGCATGCATACTTTACTAATCAAAACATAGAATGTACAAAGTATGAATCTAGGAAATTGGAGGTAGTAAAAAATGAAATGGAATACATAAAATGGATATCCTAGGTATTCGTGAGCTGAAATGGACTGGTATTGGCCATTTTGAATCAGGTAACCACATAGTTTGCTATGCCAGGAATGACAAATTCAACAGGAACAGTTTCACATTCATTGTCAAGAACATTTCAAAAAATTTTCAGTGCTGTCTGTGATAAGATGATGTCTATACACCTATAAGGAAATCCAATTAATACAACTATTATTCAAATGTACGTACCAAGCATTTAAAGCAAGACCAATGATTTTTTTATCACAAATATCTGTTTTCAACAGCATAACCGGTGAATATATACATGGACCTTGGCAGATGGAATTTGTTGGAATCAAATTAACTTCTATCCATGGGAAGAGATGATGGATAAGCTCAATATTAGCAGACAACATGAGACCAGGGGAAGTCTGTGGAAGAAACATCAATTTCTCATATGAAAGTTAAAGCTGAAGCTGATGCATATTATAACAAGCCTGTGAGCGGAACTACAATTTTGAATACATCCCACCTGAATTTAAAGAATATCTCATGAGCAGATTTGACACATTGATCACTAAAGACAGAAGACCTGACTAGCTATGGGAAAGATGATGTGAAACCAGGAGCATCATTTCTGACATTGAATGGCTCTTGGTTGAAACTGAAGAATACCACAAAGATGCTGACTTGTATTTTCTAGACTATGCAAAAGCATCTGACCGTGTGGATCAAAACAAATTATGGTGAACATTTCAAAGAAGAACAAACACATTTGTCTTAGAGGAGGAACATTTTATTGTGCTAATGGATAACCTGTTCATGGATCAAGAGGCAATAATTCCAACAGAGCATGGGGATACAGCATGGTTTAAAATCAGGAAAGTTATGTGTCAAGTTTGTATCCTTCCACCATACTTGTTCAATCTGTATGATGAACAAATAATCTGAAAATTAAATGATTTAAAGAAAAAAGAGGCACCAGAATTTGGAGGAAGAATGAACCAGGAAAAAAAACTGAGCCTGTCTATGCCAGTAAAAAGTTATACGTAATCTTGGAAACCCATAGAGCAGTTCTGGCCTGTCCTATGAGATAGCTATGAGTCAGAATCGACTTGATGGCAGTGAGTTGGAGTTTTATTTTTATCTATGGATGACCAATCTTGCCTACTTAAACTGAGGACGACTTGAGATAGTTGCTGAAGATCAAAGATGATGGCCTTCAGTATGTATTATGACTCAATGTAAAAAAAAAAACCAAAAATCACCACAACCAGACCAATAGACAGTATCTATTGGACCAACAGATAATTAGAGGAAATATTGAAATTGCTAATGATTTCATTTTACATTTCATTTTCATTGTGTTGAACCCACAATCCACAATCACGAAAGCAGCAGTCAAGAAATCAAGTGAAAAAAAAAAAAGAAATCAAGTGACACATTTTATTGGGCCAGATCTCTTTAAAGTGTTAAAGAGTAAAGACGTTATTTACATAGAGGACTAAGGTGCAGCTTCCCAAAGCCGTGGGATTTTCAATAATTCCACATCCATGTGGAAATTGGACAGGGAATACGAAATACTGGAGAACTGATGCACTTGAATTATAGTGTTGACAAAGAATATTGAAAGTTCAATGAACTTCCGGAATAACATACATATTTGTCTTGAAGGAGGTACAGCCAGAATGTTCTTTAGAAGGTGAGGATGAAGAGACTTTGCCTCATATACATTGGGAATTTTATCAAGAGGAGTCCCTGGAAAGGGTGACCAGACTTGGTAAAGTACAGGGGCAGTGAAAGAGAGGAAGAGCCTCAATGAGGTAGATTGGCTATGGCTGCAACAATGAGCTCAAACCAAAAAAGTGGAAAGTTGATGGAGGACTGGGCAGTGTTTTCACTATTGTGTATACGGTCCCTATGCACTGGAATCGACTTGAAGGCATCTAACAACAAAAGGCAAAAGTATTGTGTGAGGTTTCCGGGTAGTGTTATTAAAGTAAGGATGCTTTAATATGATATGAACTACATATATATAATAGGTTTCTTTGAAAAAAATCTCCAGATTCCTTATCCCTCAAATCTAAATAATGGTTTGAGTTGCTTATAAAAATAAGAAGAGGAAAAGTAAAACTGAAATATACTTGGAATCTTTAATGAGAAGTTCATCTGAAACCAACAAAATAACTAACTAAACAGAGCAAAGCAAAGGTGCTTTTTCCCTCTGTTTTCCTTCTTGTGTTTGGAATGTGGAAATGATGGAGTTCAAGCAACCATATAATACTATGAGGATGATAGAGCAACAAGCTAGAAAGAGCATACAATGGTAGAACACCTTTGGAAAACTGGCAGTTTCTTATACAATTAAGCATATACCTACACTTGACTCAGGAATTCCACTGCTAGTTATTTCCCCAAGAGAAATAACCACCCATTTCCTGGTCAAATAGTGGATTACCATGTTGAGCTGCTTACCACAAGGTAAGCAGTTCAAAGTTACCAACATGTCTACAAGAGAAAGATGAATCTTTCGACTCCCATAAAGTGTTGCAGTCACAGAAAACCCACCTGGGCAGATCTACTCTGTCCTATAGGGTTGCTATGAATTGGAATCAACTTGATGGTAGTCAGAGATATTCACATGAAAGTTGTATTTGTTTTGTTTTATATGATGGTGAAATTTATGTACCAAAATATTTGCCATTTTAACCCTTTTTATGTTTTGCATTCATAACATTAATTATACCTTCCATGTAGTGTAACCATTACCATTATACAAAGATTTGCACACAACTGTTCATGACAGTTTTTTTTTTCCAAAATGGAAGCATACTAAATTTCCACCAGCAGGTGGATAAACAAAGAGTGATAGTCACACAAAGGAATACTGTTGTTTTTAACTGCCATCAAGTTGCCTCCTGAAAAATGGCGCCCTATGCATAAATGGGTTGGAGTGGTGTGATGCAAAGGATTTGTACTGGCTGATTTGGGGCAGTAAATAGTCAGGCCTTTCTTCCTAGTCTATCTTAGTCAGGAAGCTCTGCTGAAACCTGTTCAGCATCATAGGAACATGATCTACTGACAGATGAGTGGTGGCTGCACATGAGCACATTGGCCAGGAATTGAGCCTGGCTGTCCCGCCTGGACAATGGAATACTCCTCAGCAATAACAGAGAACAAACCTCTGACACATACAACAGCATAGATGAGTCATGGCTATTGTCAATGCCATTATCACCCTATACCACATGAAAGACAACTGAGAAGCAGGAATGTATACATCTGATTCATTGATATGAAATTCAAGAATAAGCACAACCACTCCATGGTAAGAGGTGGCAGAACAGTGGCTCCTTGCCTATGGGGGTGGAGATCAACTGGAAAGGGGCTTCCCAAGGCATTGGAAATGATCTAGGCTTGGGCTGTTGATTATATAGTGTAGGCAGGCATCTGTCGAAACTCATCAGACTCTATAGATTCTGGTTCTGTGCATCTTACTGAATGCACAAATAGATAATGACCATAGCCT
The DNA here is from genome assembly GCF_000313985.2 of Echinops telfairi. Lineage (NCBI taxonomy): Eukaryota > Metazoa > Chordata > Mammalia > Afrosoricida > Tenrecidae > Echinops > Echinops telfairi. The sequence continues at coordinate 97,762 of NW_022111342.1, read as the reverse complement.
GGATCCTGAAGAATCTATGTAGCCACCCTTTCCACCCTGAACTGTCCATTTCTGAACTTGCTTTATATGAGAGCGAAATCAACTTCCACTAATCTCCTCTTTGTTTGTGAATCCTGTCTGTGGCTTAGTGGTTACCCATTGGGCTGCGAACCCTCAGGTTGAACCCTCCAGACTCTCTGAAGGAGAAAGATAGGGCTTTTTACTCCCATCAAGAATTAGAGTCTTGGAAACTCATAGGTGCAGTTTCACCCTGTCCTGTGGGGTCCCTACAAATCAGCATTGACTTGATGGTAATGAGTTTTTTGTTGTTCTTTTGGTCCCAACAACACAATTCTTTTTCCACACCACTCAATGATTTCATGACTTGCTCCACTCTTTGCAATGGGCAATGAAGTTCAACCAGGGGCCTGGTCCTGGGAGCCAAGGAACAAGAGTCACTAGACAGCAGGGTTCATCTGCTGAGTACCATAGTCTAGAAAACACTCCCCCTGGCTTTTGTTCCACTGTGGGCCGAGCCTGAGTCTGCAGCCTCATCTCATCAAGTCCCCACCCACCCTGGAGAGTGTGGCATTACTATGTCCCTCCCCTCACACCTGGGAGCCCATCCCACAAGTCAGAGCTCATCTCATGGTGTGCACTTGGGTCAGCAGGTTGTTCTGGCGCTGGGACTATGCTTAGCACACTGCCAACCCCCAGGAGACTCTGAAGATGCATGAGGCTGAGCAACAACTGCGTTGCAGAGATTACCAATGCTATTATCATTATTATTGCGGATGCGGCTTTTGTGGTATGCCAATCAGAGGATATTTGGGAGCCTTTTCCAGCATGGGAAGAACCAGTCCAGGGCACATGGGGGTGTTTCAATTCCGAGTGGGTGTGGTGTCCGGAGAAGCATGCGTTCCTGTAACACAGTGGGGGCTGACATGTCTGGGAGAGGCCCGGTAGGCAGTTGTTCAGTCTGCCCATTCTCTTCCCTCACCGGCAGCTCCAGATTCGACAATAAGCGGGTCATTCCCTGGACTCTATATTATGTCTGACATGAAAATACAAGTCCTGTGGTCTTTCCTAGAAGACTGTTTTCTTTCTCTTTTGGTTCTTCCTTTTGAAAGAAAGAAAGACTTGATAAGGGCCAGCATGAGGGGCCATTGGCCTGGAGGAGATAATGAGCTGAGAGAAAGGGAAAGCAAGGGGAACCCCATGAGGACAAAATCGACATGCTAAAGGGGAACTCGTGTCCTGGACATCTCCACACGTTATGCCTCTTCCTGGGGTTTTATCTAACGCATACATGATGCTTACTGGGAGACCCTGGCTGATATGAATGGGTAATGCTCTTGGCTGTTTGCTGAAAGGTTGCAGTTAGAGTCCACCTAGAGGTGCCTCGGAAGAAAGGCCTGGCAATCCACTCCCAAGAAATTAGGCATGGCAAGACCTATGGAACATGATTCTCCTCTGGCACCCGTGGGGTCGCCATGAGCCAGAGACGGCTGGAGGGCACCTAGTTTTTCTTGATTGTGGCTTACTGAGTTAGTTAATTGTGCCAGCCTGGCCGATAATCACATGTGGGTCTGGTTGAAAGGCGGAGGGATAAATGGGTGGTGAAGCCTCGCCTTTCTAGT
>NW_022111342.1:93263-95902 GCF_000313985.2 Echinops telfairi | reverse complement strand
ATTGCCTCTGTTTTGTGAGGTGAAGGACTTTGTGGACTGGTGTTGGGTATGGGTTAATGTTGGACTTGTGGGCTTCGGAAGCATTGGGTTGGGATGTTTTTGTGATGCACGTTTCCTTCACATAAAACTCTCTCTTATGCATTGAGTCGCTGTGGATTTGTTTCTCCAAAGTACCTAGACTAATACACTTACCATGCAATGTGGCAAGTGTTTATGCAAAGGAGAGCTCAATGAATTCTCCTAACAGGCCCAAGAAGTGGGTATACTGTTATCTGTATTTAATAGAGGAGGAAGTTGAGGCAAGGGAGGTTTAAGTAACTTGCTCAAATCACATGGCTGGTAAGGCTCCCAATCCTGGTCAGCCTGCTGTAGATGCTGTCCTTATAAGACATGACAAACAAAAAGTAACAGCTCACTGCTCCATCACTCTCCTGTTGTTAAGAGCCTTGAAATCAGCTCTGGCCCATAGCAACTCTATGTACAAGAGAACGAAACGCTGCCTGGTCCTGCATCATCTTCACAATCGTTCTTCTGTTAGAGCTGATTGTCACAGCCATGCACTCTGTCAACACATCTCGTTGAGGGCTTTCCTCTTTTTCTGCAACCCCGCTACTTTACCAAGCATGGTGGTCTTTTACAGAGACTGGTCTCTCTTGACAACATGTCCAAAGTACGCGAGACCACGTCTTGTCATTCTCACTTCAAAGGAGCATTCTAGCTGTGTTTCTTCCAAGACAGTTGGGTCAATAGGATCACCAGCCTTGGGTGATCCTAACAGCCCACATATCTTCCTTTTGTGCTCAAATAATATATTTTCATTAGATACTTTAAGGAACTTAAAAAAAAGAAAATGTTTTCATTTTAAGTATTTGCTTTCCCTCTCAAGGTATTTTTCCAAGAAAAGCAATGGAGTATCTGATTATATAAAAATATCTGTGGGCCTGTGTGACCATGAGCTGTCGAAGGGATCAGGTATCAAGCATCAAAGAACAAAAAATCATATCATTTTAATGGTGGATGAGTGCAGAGTGGAGACTCAAAGCCCATCGGTGGCAACTGGAAACCCCCTTACTGAAGGGTTGTGGGGAGGAGATGAGCCAATCAGGGTGCAGTGCAGCAACGATGAAACATATAACTTTCCTCTAGTTCTTAAATGCTTCCTCCCCACCCACCCCCACTATCATGATCCCGATTCTACCTTACAAATCTGGCTAGACCAGAGGATATATATTGGTACAGAGAGCAACTGGAAACACAGGGAATCCAGGACAGATGACTCCTTCAGGACCAGTGGTGAGAATGGTGATGCCTGGAGGGTGGAGGGAATGTGGGGAAGAAAGGACGAACTGATTAAAAGAATCTATGTATAGCCTCCTCCCTGGGGGATGGACAGCAGAGAAGAGGGCAGGGGGAGACGTGGTACAGTGTAACTTATGACAAAACAATAATAATTTATGAATTTTGAAGGGTTCATGAGGGAGGAGGGAGGGGGGAGGGAGGGGGCAAATGAGCAGCTGATATTAAGGGCTAAAGTAGAAGGCAAATGTTTTGAGAATGATGATGGCAACAAATGTACATATGTGCTTGACACAATGGATGTGTGTATGGATGGTGATAAGAATTGTATGAGCCCACAATAAAATTATTTTTAAAAATCTGTGGGCAAAAGAAATAAATTAAAAAATGCTCATCTCGTATATTGTGCCATCTTTGTTACCCCATGGCTGTGGCACTGTGAGCCAGCCACAGCCCTGCAGGTTTCTGAGACTCATTGCCCAGGATGTTGGGTAAGGGTCCTCGGCTTACAAAGGGAGATAATTCCAAAGATGCTGCTGCACAGCTAGAGATGTGCCAGAGCCACAGGTAGTCCAGAATTATAACCCCTAGAGGCACAGAAATTTTAATGGAAGGAAAGCCAGTGTGTAGAACAGCTTTCTTGTGTTTGTTGTGATGTGTCCTAGGGAAGATTCTAGAAACTTGCTCACCCCACCAGCGGCGTTCCTGCAGACCTGGCCTATTTAGAGCTTGCAAAGAGGGAGGTAGGGATGAGATTTTGAAAAAATTGCACCTGGAATTGTTTTCCTTCCCTCCCACCCTCCCCTGACCCCAAATAAAAATCACATTTAGAAGTGAGGGGAGGCAGGCCATTCCACAGAGCACTTCCTCTGCAGACCTGAGGGGAACCCGAATCTCCTGTGAGCTTTGTTCTTGCCTCCATGGCCTTATGCTAATGACAGAGAGGTTATTTTGTTTTTATCCACCATAGGGGCCCCCTGGAAGGCCTGCTGGGTACAGATAAAGGCCAAAAGGAACTTGGCCTCCCACTGACCTAAGCCAGTGTGAGACAGCAAAAAAAGCATAGAAACTTAGAGAAGGTGCTGGGAAAAAGCAAGATTCTGAATTAAAAACAGACTGTGCTCCACACTGAAGAGTGGATTCCTGCTCCCAGAGTCCTCTGCTCTTCAGCTGGGGCCATCGATCTCTGACCTGAAGGCCTCATCTTTCCTCAGGGTCAGGGGCCAGTCCAAACCAATGTCCCACTGAGGCCTTCCCTGAAACACCACTGTCTATCTGGAACCGTATCAGCACAGCTTGTTATTTGCGTACTGTACTGAATCCATTGTGACTCTCAGTGCCCC
>NW_022111342.1:90617-93105 GCF_000313985.2 Echinops telfairi | reverse complement strand
AACCGGTGGGTTCAGAACTGCTGACTTGGTGGTTAGCAGGCCAACACCGAACCTACTGCACCAACAGGACCTTTCTGTTTAGCCTAGAGTCTTTCAAATAGATAGAACCAGACCCATCCCAACCCTGTTCACTGCTATCACCCCCCTTTCTATGAAGTCCCCACTATGTTCTGTGAAGTTCACCACTTTCCCTGTGTGTGTGTGTGTGCGTGTGTGTGTGTGTGTGTGTGTGTGTGTGTGTGTCTGAGTTATAACAGGAACTTTGACCCCTTTTTAGAGCTCTTACAATTCCAGGGCTTGCTCAACAAAGCATGAATCCCCAGCATCTTCAACCTGACTTGTCCCATGTGGAAATACACATTGGGTTTCCAGACACACTGAGCTAATGAGTGAGTGGACACTATTGTGCCATCTAATCTAACCCTGTGTGACAGGGTTGCACCTGCCTTACTTTACTGAATAACCAGAACCATTTTCTAAAATAGGTAATATTAACTTAATCCCCCTGCCATCGAGTAACTGCTGATGCATAGCGACCTTGCAGGACAGGGGAGAATTACCCCCATGAGTTTCTGAGCCTGTAACTCTTGACAGTAGAACGCCTCATCTTTCCCTCACTGAGTGGTTGGTGTTTTTGAACTGACTTGCTTGAGGTTAGGGACCCAATGTGTAACCCACTACACCAGCAGGGGGTGCTTATGGCAACTTTCTGTATACCAAAATGCAATGACGCCTCGCCCGACACCATCTTCATGATCACTCATGCCTGTGAATCCAATGATGGGGGCCAATACATCTCATGCAGAATCGCCTGCATGCCCAATGACCCATCCCCTGCACCAATCCCGATGTCCTTTTCTAGCAATCAGCCTTGTCTAATGACATGTCCAAAGTGAGCACGCGTAAGCCCTCCCTGCCTCCCTTCCCAGGCACAGTGTGGTTCCGAAGAGTGGTGCTTCTTCTACAATGGGTGTGCTCATGCTTTTGGCAGACTGGGCAGATTCTACGGTTATTTGGACTTTTTTTTTTTTTTAAAAAGCATTTCCCCCCTAACTTATTTGACCATAGAGCATGTTTCCCTTTGTCCCTTGTATGAGATGACAAAAATTCACTCCATTCCTAGTCATCCAAGGAAGGAGCAAACTTCCCTGACCTGCCAGCAAAGGGTTTGGCCAATAGAATCAAAGTGGAAGGAATTGTGCCACTCTGGAGCTGAGGTTTTAAGACAAATTGTCCCTTTGGTGCATACCTATCCTTCAAGAGGAGGAACCCTAGTAACATAATGGTTATGCGTTGGCCTGTTAACATCTTGGTCAGCAGTTCAAAAATACCAGATACTCTGTGGGAAAAAGACAAGGTTTTCTACTTTCATAAAGAGGAACACTTCTACCCTCTCCCACAGGGTCACTATGAGTAGGAATCAACTCTCATTTTGAGTGAGTTTGCCAATGAGTCTGTTATACAGCATTATCATCAGAGGCAATAGCTAAATGACTCACTATTCCTCTGCAATATGTGATGGTTGCATTCCACGCAACCTTGGAGAAATGTAGGGTCACAAACTGTGCAATGGCCAAGCCAGAGTCACGTGCAAGTCTTTCAATTTCAAAGCCTGTTTGTTCCCTTGCACGAAGCTGACAGAGATAAGCAACAACTGCTGGTAGGCTGGAAAGATTGCCCAGACATGGTGTACTTTTGGGGATTTCTTACTGCCAGGAGAAATACAGGTGATGTGGCAGGTGGTGGTCCTAGTATTTCTCAGCTGGCACTCAGAGGCAGGTCCTGAGCCATCAGTCAGGGTCACCAGAGGAAGTGGCTCATGGTGGTGCTGCCATAGTCTATGCCAGGTCAAGTCCTCTGAGGCATTGGTTTACAGAGGTTTGGATTTGCACTCAGTGAGGGCTGCTTCAAAGCTCCTTCCTTTCTTAAACCTGCTGCTGAAACTACATTCTTTTTGAATGTCCTTGTCAGTAAGCCTAAATCCCAACCAATTTGCTGAGTCGGGACAAAATGCAAAATTGATGGTACTGAGATACATTAAACCACCTACAACCCTTTAGACCGTGTGAACAGATCATCCGTAGCCTCAATGCAGAAACATTTCACTAAATCCTCGCTGTTTCTCCCCAAACAGTAGGAATGTCTTTCTGTCTTTTAAAAACAGATGTCGGTCTGGCACAATTTCTGCTCCAGCTGGGGCAGTGGATTCACCTGAGCTAAACTTAGAGAGGGTCGATTAATCTTGATTCAAAAAATATGTCATGAGGACTGTAGACAACGCAAGGACTACACAATCCCTCTGTGTCGACAGGGGGTGCATCGCAGCCTGAAGAGAGACAGGCCCATGGCAATTATAAGCTAAGATGCTGAGGATGCTGGGGTGGCCGAGGGATACAGGAAAGGAACTGTTGGGCATGCAGGCAATTATGAAGGACTCCTTCTTCCCATGACTAAACCCATGCCAGTTGCGATGAAGTTAACTGTTTTG
>NW_022111342.1:89071-90517 GCF_000313985.2 Echinops telfairi | reverse complement strand
TTTTTTGTTTCTTCTTGTAGCCTCAGGGAAATCTTAGCTGATGACAGCACAGCTACAATCTTTGCCTCTCTCTTCACTTGACAGTTTCCATTTGAATCGATCTGTGTCTCTTCTCTTCCCATGATGGCATCAGTCATATAGGACTTGAGTTCAATCTAAAGATCTCCTTATATAACTAATTACGCATGCAAAAATCCCATTTCCAAATGAGGTCATGTTCACAATGGTTACTAGCTGAGTTGCAATCCTCAAGGTCAGTAGTTTGACACCACCAGTTGCACCGTTGGAGAAAGATGGGGCTTTTTACTCTCTAAAGAATTACAGTCTTGGAAACCCACCTGGGCAGTTCTACCCTGTCCTATAGGATGGTTATGAGTCGGCATCAACTCGATGACAATGAGTTTTAAGTGGGCTGGGACTTCAACATATTTTTTTGAGGGAAAGAATACAGTTCAATCCATAACACTTCCTCATCTCAAGAGCTGGCACTCTTTGGTATTCTCTTCTTTCTGGTTTGGACTAATGAAGAAGCTCTGCTTAAGGTCAAGAAATAATTCAAGCCTCAAGTTGGAATCTTGAAAGATTCTGTAAGCAAAATATTGAATGATGCAGGAAGCACCAAGAAAAGATGGAAAGATTACACAGAGTCGCTGTACAAAAAGCACTAGTCAACATTCCACCATTTTAGGAAGTAGCATATGCACAAGAACCAATGGTGCTTACGGAAGAATTTCAAACTACACTGAAAGCATTAGCCAAGCACAAAGCTCCAGGAATTGATGGAATATACATTGAAATGTTTCAGCAAGCTGAAAAAGCACTGGAAGCACTCACTCATCAATGCTAGGGAATTCAGAAGAGAGTTACTTGACCAACTGTTTGCAAGAGATCAATATTTGTCCCAATTCCAAAGCAAGGTGATCCAACATAATGCTCTAACTACAGAATAATATCATTAATATTGCACACAAGTAAAATTTTGCTAAAGATCATCCAGCAATGGTTGCAGCAGTATATTGACAGGGAACTGCCAGGAGTTCAGCCCAGATTTACAAGAGGATGTGGAACAAGGGATATTATTGGTGATGTCAGATGGATCTTGCCTCAAAGCAGAGAATACCAGAAAGATGTTTACTTGTGATTCATTGACTATGGAAAGGCATTCAACCGTGTGACCCATAATAAACTGTGGATAACTTTAAGAATAATTGACTTTCAGAACACAATAGAATGTTCAGAATTTGTACATGGATCAAGAGGTAGATCTGTTAACAGAATAAGGACAAACTGAATGGTTTAAAGTCAGGAAAGGCGTTAGGGTTGAATCCTCTCACCATACTTTTTCAATCTGTATGCTGAGCAAATCATCAGAGAAGCTAGATTACATGAAGAAGAATGTGGTATCAGGATTGAAGGGAAGACTTATTAACAACCTGAGCTATACAG
>NW_022111342.1:87917-88971 GCF_000313985.2 Echinops telfairi | reverse complement strand
CCTTCAATTAACCCCACCTGTATTTGCCGGCCAATTAAGGACGATAAGCTAACAAGCTCAATGACGTAACCTTGCTGAGAAGCACAGGAAGTTACAGAAAGCTCCATTCTCTATTGTAATCATGACTCACAGGACCCCTGGGATTAAAGGCAGCAAATATGCTAATGAATATTGGACATTGTAATGCTTGTTGACCACAGGAATATTCAGTCCTGGGAGGAATCTTGAAATGACAAACATAACAACAGGTGAGGCAAATGAGAAGCGCAGCCAAGGAAATCCAGCTTTCCCAAAAGTTCAATGCTTATCTGGCTGGGAGACGCTGGGCCAATACTGGATTCACATCTTGACTGGAAATATCTTCCATGGCCTGAATGGAGACGCCAATGTTTCCTCGCTTCCACAAACTGCTGGGAATTCCATTGACTGGATTTGGGAGACACAAGGCAAAACTAGCTTTCCATTCTGACCTGACGTCTTTTACCTAGCTTTCAATGACACTCAGAGTGAAGCGTAATTGCCTCAGGTTGTCCAGAAGTTCCTTGGCCGGCCTGCAGGGAAATACCTGGCAGAGCCTAGCTTTCAGAGCAGCCCCAGAAGTTCTCTTCCTGGCTTCTGTAGTAACTGAAGGCGAAGGCCCAATTCCGCAGCCTGCCAATCAGTCTTTTGCCTGGCCTACGGGTAGACAACGGGCAGAGGCTCACTTTACCAGCAAACCAGGTAGTTGCTTGCCACGCTTGTTGGGAGACGCCAAGTAAAGCCGTTATTGCCCACAAGTCCCAAAATCACATGCAGGGCTAAATGTAAGACACCGAGGAAGCCTACAACCCCAGCTTCCAGGGAGTCTCTTTCATGGCTTGCAGGCTGACCAAGCCTTGGATCCCTCTGCCCTTCAATTAGCCCCACCAGTGTTTGCCGGCCAATTAAGGACGATAAGCTGACAAGCTCAATGACGTAACCTTGCTGAGAAGCACAGGAAGTTACAGAAAGCTCCATTCTTTATTGTAATTAGGACTCAAAGGACCCCTGGGATTAAAGGCAGCAAACATGCTAA
>NW_022111342.1:55099-71248 GCF_000313985.2 Echinops telfairi | reverse complement strand
CCTGCCTGTGGAGTTGTGAGGGTTTAGTCCCCGCCTGGAGGCAGCGGTGGCAAGCTGTGGCTGTGCCAAGAAAACCTCGTGTGCAGGCCTCTCAGACTGTGGGTGAACAGAGAGCAGAAGTGTAACCAAAAGCTACAAATTAACTGAATCCAGCTCCCCACCCGTGGACCCCCAATGGTCCAGTTCCTGCCCTGAGGCTGGCGGGGGGTAAACTGTGCCTGTGTTGGAACCAAATCCCCCTACGGGCTCCAAATTGTCCCGACTCCGGAAGCAACAGTAGCTGGGCAAAGGTCAAGCCTCGGCCGGCTTTCCCAGCTCTGGCAGCGACAGTGGCTGGGCCAAGGTCAAGCCCCAGCCGGCTTTACCCACTCTGGCAGTGACAGTAGCTGGGCCAAGGTCAAGCCCCAGCCGGCTTCCACTGAGCTAAGTCAAAAGCCCCAAACCCCTCAAAACCCTGTGGGTCTGTGCCTACTTATCTTTATGATGCTCCTCCTGTGTTCTAGCTGTGTTAAAGTTCCCTCTAAGCAACTCTCCTGGGCTGGATTCTGCGGAGTCCCTCTGGTACGTGTCACACCGTCCCCATCTTCCCGGAAGTCTCCGAACCTCTGTGTTTTCACAGGCAGAGAAACTGAATAGCTAAAATGAGTTTATTAGGACAAATGGTGTAATAGAATACAAACTTCTCATTCCTAATGTCCAGCATCACTCTAGTTTGTTATTATTGTTGTAAAACAATCCACCCCAACCTACAGACATAAAATATAAGGGGTGGGGAGTGGTAGGTGATCCTGGAGAAAGATTGCAAGAAGAAGCTCTTTGGGCTGGAGGAGACCTGGGAGCAGCTCAAGCACCTGGTGAGCCAGGAGTGCCTGGCTTGCCTGCTTCCTGATTAGGACCAAGAGTCAGGTCAAGGTCTGGTTCCAGAACCACTAGACCAGGTGCTGCAAGTGGCACATGGTGGAGATGTGGTTGGTCAAGAGGAGGCAGCCCTTGGACATGGAGAATCTGAGATGGGTAGCTCAGACACAGAGGGTGGTGATGAGTAAATCAGGTTCTGAGACCCCAACTTGAGCGATGGAAAGATTCTGTGGCTGCTGAAGAAGTGAAAAGGTTTCCCTGGTTAGCCCACGTGGCAGCCCTGTGGAGGACATTTTGGGAAGATGCAGGGAATCCAGAACAACCAGGATAGGGAGTTTGAGCAGCTCCCCTCTCTGGAGGGCAGTCAGGGCTGTGCATGTGCCAGAGTAAGGGGGTATTGCTCCCTGGGATCCTGGTCATGCACAGGTTTATTCCAATGACACACATGGAAACATGTCTCTGCCATCAGTTGATGGCTGCGGGTAAGTTCTCTCCATAATACACTTGTCTTAGAGGGAGCCCCAGTGGATTAGTGGCTACTTGTCGGGCTTTGATCTGCAAGGCCAACAGTTCAAAACCACCAACTGATCTGCAGGAGAAAGACAGGGCTTTCTACTCCTGTAAAGTTAGTCTCAGAATTTCAAAGGACAGGCAGTTCTACCGTGTCCTGTAGATTTGCTATGCATTGGCATTAACTCAATGGAAGTTAGGTTTTTTGTTGTTGTTTTGTTTTGTTTTAATCTTGTTAGGTTGTCTGACACTCCCCCGCCCAAAAAAAAAAAAAAAAAGCTTCTAATCCAAACTGGTTTCTGAAGGGATCTGCTGAGCCAGTGAAATTCAAAACAGAGAGGGCAACTCAGAAGGTGATGGTAACTGTTTGGTTTGGTTTGGGTATCCAAAAGGGATCATCTGGATCGATTATCTCAAGGGACACTGGACGATCAAAGAATGTGTAAAAGTAAGTGATCCTAATCCCTCAAGATGCCAAAACCACCTGTTGGACATGGTATATGGTGTGACTGGAAGTGTATATATGCGGAGAATACCTCAGAGAATAATTACAGAAGTCAGCGATACACTGCCACTCTCTCAGTCCATGCATGCGGCTCTGAAGTAAAATGGAAACCTTTTCAAGGACAGTTATTATTCAGATAATGCTGATTGAATTTGTTTGTAAAAATATATATTTTTATGGCTCTCAAAGAATTTTTCAATTGTTTTGAGAGACAAAGTTGGCTCTTCTATCTAAAAAGTTTGCCTCCCTGGATGTAGACCAAGAAGGAGGCTATGTCTAGAAACAGTCATTTCACATTTTGATATTTTTGTTTAATAAAGTGTCTGTGGTTTTAGAGCAATGCTTTTTGACTTACCTGCACATACTTTTACAGAATAAGTTTTGAAGCAACTGCTTGGACTGGGTGGGTCCAGGGATGTTGGGAAGGGTGAGCACCAGGCAGAATCACTAGACAATCAATAAATTATTTAATACATCTGCGTCGGGGCTGTGGCTCCAGAGCTACAACTCTGGCACTGTGCAGCACATTTCTTCCGGTTTGAAACAAATTGCAGTCAGTTATTATCTTCATCAGTCATTATTTCCTATAGTTCTGGCAATTGGCTGTACTAAGCCAGCAGATTCTTCTGTGGGGTTGCGGTCAGGCAATAGCTGATGATGGAGCCATCTCACACAGCTTTCCCACTGGTATACCTGACAGTGACCACTGGTGTTTGCTGGGACTTTAAGGGGGACTATTTTCAGCATCTGCACGTGACTTCTTCATCACACTTTCTCACAGCAAGGGGACTGGACTTCAAGGGTCTTGTGCAGAGAAAGAGCCAGGTGGGAGCTGTATTACCTCAGAAGTCACATCGCACCTCATCTGCCATACTTTACTCCTGGAGAGAGCCATAAGGCCAGAGTGGGTCCAAGAGAGGAAACATAGACTCCAACTTTGGATGTAGAATGGCAAGTGTCTGGAAGAGCTGGTAGGGAAGAAACAATCCCTTGAAGGCATTTCATGAGCTACAGTCTGCCCCAGGACATACACCTTCAAGGGTCAACTCAATGACAGCCTTCCTACTCTGGCCCGCGAGTTCCAGTGACTTTCTTTTGAAGGGAGAGAATGCAAATTTGGAAGGCAAACCCTCAGAAGCCCCCAAGTGGCCTGAAACCTCACCTTGGGAGACACCCACTGAGAGTTCCTTCTTTCTTCAGGGAGTTAAGCTGGAGGAGAGGATGGTTGCTAGAGGAACAAAAGGAATTGATCAACCCTCTGGAATTACATCACTCCCTTTCTTTGTTCATTTTTCACTATTGTTCTTGTCCTGTGTTGAATTTCTCTTTCCTTACTCTCCCCTAGGACCTCCCCCTTAGAGATGGAGTTGGGGGGGAGGGGTGATTGACTGGTGCTGAAATCAGGGAGGTTGCTAGTAATAGAGGGATTACCTTACTCTCCCCCCTAATTTCCATAGCAACAGGGACCAGTTTGTGGGAGGAATGGGCAGATAAAGGCCGCATTGGAGGGTTCGGTGCTTGGTGGAGGTGAAGGCTGACATGTTTACAGTGGAGAGAGGAAAACAGCCTGTTGGGGAAACGTATTGGAGTTGGCTTTGAGACTAGCCTCTGCTGGTATCTTGCCCCTCACTCTCCCCTTGGTAACAGTATCTGTGTGCCCCTACTGCCATCCTCTCATCCCCACTTGGAGCCCTCCTGGACATATTGCCTCCTGGCAAAGCTGTCAGCTCATCATCCTACTTTCTTCCATTCACACTTCTTTAGCTCTGAGTGAACTTCTAACCGGAAAGAATCAGAAAAGTCAAGTCCCCACCCCACATGGCTTTTGCTGAAGGAGACAGCCCAGATCTGTGCTGCAATCTGGGTAGGGAATATCTCCTAGCTCACTCTCCCACCTCTTCCTAACAGGTTTTTCCTGCACTGCTCCTGACTGGAGGGGGTGGAGCATTCAAGTGATGCCACAGATGTCACAGCAAAAGAACCAAGGGACTCAGCAAAGACCATTCATGACCTGGGATGTGCTAGAAGCTCTTTAATGGGAAGCCACCATTCTGGCAGTGAGCATGCTCCACGGGCCCTCGCAGCCCTAAGGCTTCAGTGCAGTCCTACCTGACTGAGTGCTCCCCAGGTGAGTTCCTCCTGAAAGTGAAAGAGGGCTTATCCTTCATTAGCTTTGAAGATACTCCTTATACCCCTGGTGGATCCAGATATTGAGGGTCTGATTCCTGAACTCACCTGTGCTGATTGATAGCTGCATGGCCAAGGACACTGACACAGCTCTGTATTCTCTACTTGCTCTCTTTAGTCCCCATTGGTTTCCTTTGGTGTAAATGGGCAGCAGAAATATCTGGGGATGGTTTATTCTAGAGTAAAGTTCTTCTTGCTCCCTAAAGGAGGGTACAGAGAAAGGCAAAGTTAACTGGTGCCTCTCCAGCATGCACTGGCAACCCAAGGTGGCTGCATAGGTCTCCACCAAAAGTGGAAGTCTGCTGCCTCACACTTAGACTGGGAAATCATCATGGGTATCGGCCAAGTGCTGTTTCCCTCTGGACCTTCCAGTGCCTGTGCTTGTTCCTTCTTAACAAGTCAGAGATTTACTATTGTTGTTAGGTTCGGTCCAGTTGGTTCCCACTCATAACAACCCTATGTAAAACAGAACAAAAGGCCACCTGGTACCATCATCACAATCGATCTTATGTTTGAGACCATTACAGCAGCCCCTGTGTCCATCCATCTCATGAGAGCCTTCCTCTTTTCCATTGCCCCTCCACTTTACCAAGCATGGTGTCCTTTTCCAGGGCCTGGTCTCTCCTGACAACATGTCGAAAGTACATGTACAAAAGGTGACAAAATCTGGCCATCCTTACTTCTAAGGAGAATTTGGCCTGTGCTTCTTTCAAGACAAGTTTGTTGGTGTTTCTGGTAGTCCATGGTACTTTCAATGTTTTGGGGGTTTTTCGGCAGTGGCTGATGGTTTTGAACTGTTGACTTTGGGATAAGCAGCCCAATATGTAATCACCCACGCCACTAGTAAATGATAGCAATGAGCTTATGGCATTTTCTGTGTCGTAGTAGAATTATATGTCATTTCTATATTTAAAGAAGGTAAATCTACTGAAACAGAACAATTGTAATGGCTATACAAAGAGAGGAGAGATGACGATTTTAGGGATATATAGAGCTGTACGTCATCCCTGGATGGTACAAATGGTTAAGACACTTGGCCATTAACAGAAATTTTGGAGGTTCACGTACACACAGAAGTACCTTAGAAGAAAAGCCTGGCCATCTGTTTCTGAAAGGTTATGCCCATTGAAAACCATATGAATCACCATGAGTCAAAACAACTCAGTGTCATATGGTCATTTTAAATTTGAGAATGGTTCCTGTGAAGAAAGAAAAAAAAAATTGTGTTGTCTATTGAAGAGGTGGTTGTGAGAGTACCTGGCCTATCCAAACAAACAAAAAGTGATGAGGGACCATTGTGGAGTAATTGTACACAGACCAGGCCATGCTTTCTCCACATCTCGTTTTGTTAGATGTAGTCAAGTTGGTTTCAACTCATAGCGACTTTATGTACAATCGAAAGAAACACTATCTGGTCCTGTGCCATCCTCACAATTGTTATGTTTTAGCCCATTGTTGCAGAAACTGTATCCATCCATCTAGGTGAGGGCCCTCCTCTTTTTGATGCCTCTTTACCAAGCATTATGGCCTTTTCCATGATGGCTCTCCTGATAACTCCTGATGTCCAAGTATGTGAGATGAAGTCTAGCCATCCTTGCCTCTAAGGAGCATTCTGGATGCACTTCTTCCAAAACAGATCTTACTCTTCAACTGAAATTCTTGCAGAGAGAGTGAAAGCACACCTGATTTACCTAGAGTTTTGTTTCCCAAAGTGGGCAATACCACCCACCTGCTGGGCACAGAACAATCCAGGGATCTACAAAGCAGATATCTACATTTTATCTTGAATTATGGGCTATAGTACAAAAATCTTTCATTGCCGGGGGGCCCTGAGTAAATTCTTTTTCTGAAAAGAGAGCAGTAGGTCAAATAAGTTTGGGTACCTTGGGTCTAGAGCAGGAGCTGGAAACCTTTTTCACTGCCAAGGATCATGTGGTGATTTATAACAGCAGTCATGGGGCCATACAGGTTAAACATGTCATGAACTCACCCCTAAGTGATGGCTACAAATGTTTCTCTTTGGTGAGGTGTGTGATGTTGACTGGTATTCATGACTTTGGGGGGCCATATGCAGCCCTCGGGTCAAACATTGGTCTAGGGCAGTGGATCTCAACCTGTGGGTCGTGACCCCTTTGTTGGTTGAATAAAACTTTCACAGGGGTTGCCCGATTCATCACAGTAGCAAAATTACAGTGATGAAGTAGAAATGAAATAATTTTATGGTCTGGGGTCACCACAACCTGAGGAACTGTATGAAAGTGTCACGGCATTAGGAAGGTTGAGAACCACTGGTCTAGGGATTGGTTGGGAACCCCATGTGGGACACACATGAACTTCATAGGCAGTCAGACAGTGCAGAACTTGGGTTTCATTGGAGAGGAAATAACTATTGATCATGTTTCAAGGACAAACAAATCTGCAAGGAAATGCTATTATGGTTGAAAACCAAACAAAAAACAAACTCTTGAAAATATTTCTGTATGCTAGAGTAATGAATTGCAATCAAGAAAATTAAATGATATCTGTTAGGGGTCCAGCAGAAAACAAAACATGCTGAAGGTTTAATTAAAGAGAGTTAAATGAAAAGATGGGGTTAAGCAAACCAACAAAAGATAGGGAGGCTCCAAAGGGCTATCAAGAGCAAAAAGCTATTGCCATGTTTCCTTTGGAATTTTCTGTTCAGCTCTTTGACTTCATCATTTCTTCTAATTGGCTTAGCTACTCTATGATGTAGAGCAATTTTGACTCATAGGAATGTTATACTACTGTCATCTCCCAAATTCCTTTATTTTCCGACAAGTCCCATATGGGTTAAAAATATGTAGTATTTCATCAGAATTTACTATGTTCTAAACCAGTGGTTCTCAACCTTCCTAATACCTCGGCATTTGAATGAAGTTCCTGATGTTGTGGTGAACACCCAACCATAAAATTATTTCGTTGCTACTTCATAACTGTAATTTTGCTACTGTTATGAATAGGACAACCCCTGTGAAAGGGTCGTTCAACCTCAAAAGGGGTCGCGACCTACAGGTTCAGAACAGCTGCTCTAAACTAAGAGGTGTTTCTTTTAAGATGTAGTTCAGCATATTGTTAGACGCACAAATCCTATTGTTGTTGTGCTTTTTGACTCATAGCAACACTATGCACAATATAATGAAACACTGCCCCGTCCTGTGCCATCCTCACAGTGGTTCATTGCTTGGGCTCATTGTTGCAGCCACTGTCATAACCATCTTTTTGTGGTCTGCTTCTTGTTTGCTGCCCTTGTGCTCTACGAAGGTTTCTGTCTCCCTCTAGGGCAATGGTTCCTAACCTTCCTAATGCCATCACACTTTCATACCATTCCTCATGTTGTAGTGACTGCCCAATCATAAAATTATTTTTGTTGCTACTTCATAACTCTAATTCTGCTACTGTTATGAATGGGCCACTGGTGTGAAAGTGTCGTTCGTCTCCCCAAAGGGGTCATGACCCACAGGTTGAGAACCCTGCTATATACTAAGAACTTCTCTTAAGATCAACTTCAATATATTGTTAGAAGCTCAAGTCCTATTGTTGTTGTTAGTTTCCATCGAGTGCGTTTCAAATCTTAGCAACTCTATGAACAATATAATGAAAAGGTGTCCTGTCCTCTGCCATCTTCACAGTGGTTCTTTTGCTTGCTCTGATTGTTGCAGCCACTGTGCTATTCCATCTTGTTGCGGCTTGTCCCTTTTTTGCTGCCCTTCTACTGCACCAAGATTTGTGTCTTCCTCTAGAGAAGTGACTCTCAACCTTCCTAATGCCAGGACCCTTTCATACAGTTCCTCAGGAAGTGGTGACACCCCTAACCATAAATTTATTTTCGTTGCTATTTCATAACTGTAATTTTGCTACTGTTAGGAATTGGGTCACCCGTTTGAAAGGGTTGATTGACCCCCCCATAGTAGTCACGACCCACAGGTTGAGAACCACTGCTCTAAACAAAGAGGAGTTTCTCTTAAGATCTAGTTCAGCATATTGTTAGAAACACAAGTCCTGTTGTTAATTTCCATGGGGTGTGTTTTGGCTTATAGCAACTCTATGCACAATATAATGAAACTCTGAGCAGTGCTGTGTCATCCTCAGTGTTTATTTGCTTGGGCTCATAGTTGCAGCCATTATGCTTATCCATCTTGTAGGTGACTGCCTCTTTTCCTGCCTTTCTGAACCAAGATTTGTGTCTTCATCTAGCACAGTGGTTCTCAACCTTCCTAATAAGACTACCCTCCCATATTGTTCCTCATTTAGTGGTAACATCACAACCATAACATTATTTTCATTGCTACTTCAGAACGGTAATTGTACTACTGTTATGTAGCAGGCCACCCATGTGAAAGGGTCGTTCATTCCCTCAAAGGCATCGCGACTCTCAGTTTGAGAACCGATGCTCTGAACTAATAGGAGTTTCTCTTAAGGTCTACTTCAGCATATTGTTAGAAGCACAAGACCTGTTCTGGTTGTGTGTTGCCTTTGACTGTGTGTTGGTTTATAGGAACTAAATGCACATTATAAAGAAATGCTGCCGCATCTTGTGCCATCCTCAAAGTGTTTCTTTTGCTGGCACTCATTGTTGCAGCCACTGTGCTAATCCAACTTTTGGTGGGCTGCCTCTCTTTCGCTGCCTTCCTACTGTCCAAACATATGTGTCTTCCTCTAGGGCTGTGGTTCTCAAATTTCTTATTGTCACGAACTATTTATACAGTTTCTCATGTAGTGGTGACCACCCAATTATAAAATTATCTTCATTGCTACTTCGTAACTGTAATATTGCTACAGTTATGCCTTGGGTCACCCCTGTGAATAGGTCATTTGACACCTCAAAGGAGTCGCGACCCACAGGTTGAGGACAGCTACTCTAAACTAAGTGGAGTTTCTCTTAATATCTACTTCACCATATTGTTAGAAGCACAAGTCCTGTAATTATAGTTGTTAGGTTCCATCTAGTGGGTTTAGGCTCACAGCATCTCTATTCACAATATAATGAAATGCTGCCCCTTACTGTTCCAACCACACAATGGTCCTTTGCGTGCGCTCATTGCTGCAGCCACTTGCTCATCCAACTTTTGGGAGCTGCCTCTCTTTTGCTGCTTCTCTACTGTAACAAGAATTGTGTCTTCCTCTAGGGCAGTGGTTGTCAAATGTCTTAATGCCACAACCCTTTCATACAGTTTCTCATGTGGTTGTGCCCCCCCAATTATAAAATTAATTCATTTTTACTTTGTAACTGTCATTTTGTTACAGTAATGAATCGAGCCAACCATGTGAAAGGGTCGTCCATCTCCCCAAACATGTCGTGACCCATAATTTGAGAACCGCTACTCTAAACTAATAGGGGTTTCTCTTAAGGTCTACTTCAGCATATTGTTAGAAGCACCAATACTGTTGTTGTTTATTGGTGCTTTCGAGTCTATGTTGGCTCATAGCAACTCTATGCACAATATAATGAAATGCTGCCCTATCCTGTGCCATTAGCACAGTTTCTATTTTCCTTGGGCTCACTGTTGCAGCCTCTGTGCTAATCCAACTTTTGGGGGGCTAACTCTCTTTTGCTGCTCCTCTATGTACCAAGATTTGTGTCTTCATCTAGGGCAGTGGTTCTCAAATTTCTAAATGCTCGACCCTTCCATACAATTCCTCATGCAGTGGAAACCCCCCAATTATAAAATTATTTTCATTGCTACTTCGTAACTTTAATTTCGCTACAGTTATGAATCAGGCCACCCCTGTGAAAGGGTCATTCGATCCCCCAAAGCAGTCACGACACACAGGTTGAGAACCGCTGCTCTAAACTAAGAGGAGTTTCTCTTAAGTTCTACTTCTCCTTATTGTTAGAAGCACAAGTCCTCTAGTTTTTTGTTGTTTTTTTAAAAGTCATTTTATTGGGGGCTCATACAACTCATCACAATACATACATCCATCAATCGTATAAAGCACATTTGTACATTTGTTACCCTCATTATTCTTTTTTATTATTTTATTGAGGGCTTGTACAATTCTTATCACAGTCCATATATACATCCAGTGAGTCAAGCACATCTGTACACCTGTTGCCCTCATCAATCTCAAACATTTGCCCTCTACTTTAGCCCTCAATATCATTTGCTCATTTCCCCCCTCCCCCTCCCTCCTGAACCCTTCATAATTCATAAATTATTATAGTTTTGTCATATGTTACACTGTCCGACGTCTCGGTTCCGTCGAGTGGGTTTCGGCTCACAGCAACTCTATGTACAATATAATGAAATGCTGCCCCATCCTGGACCATCCTCACAGTGGTTTTTGGCTTGTGCTCATTGTTGCAGCCACTGTGCTATTCCAACTTGTTGGGGGCTAACTCTATTTTGCTGTCCTTCAACTCTATCGAGATGTGTGTCTTCCTCTAGGGAAGTGATTCTCAGCCTTCCTAATGCCCGACCCTGTCATACAGATCCTCATAAAGTGGTGACCCCCTAACCATAAAATTATTTTTGTTGCTATTTCATAATTGTAATTTTGCTACTGTTATGTATCGGGTCACCCCTGTGAAAGGGTCATTTGAACCCCCAATTTGGTCATTCCCCACAGGTTGAGAACCGCTGCTCTGAAATAAGAGGAGATTCTCTTAAGATATACTTCAGCATATTGTTAGATTGTTAGATTTGGTTATCAGAGACAGAAAGAGTTTCAAGAGCATCAAGAAAGAAGAACCACCAGTGGAGTGTGCTCTTTGGACCCAGAGTTATTACTCTGAGCATCATCTCTATCTAGGAGACAGAGAGCGGTAACACAGGACAAATCAGGAGACAATGAAAAGCATTGGCAGATAAATAGCTCATGGAAGAAGAGGCAGCAGTGCGAAAATCCCAGAATAGGGAGCTCTCCAGACCACAGAATGAGAAAGCTGAGTGTCTTTGGGTCAGGGCTCACTGACAAAGTGGGCTGCCTCAGCGAACTTATCAGCAGAGCTAAAAGAGCTTCGTAACAAACACACACACACACACACACGCACGCACGCACGCACGCACGCACGCGCACACACACACACACTGCCCTGCCCTCCACTCAATATGGCCCCACTAAATAAGGATCCTACTCCACCATCTGCCCGGAAGCCCCTGAACTGCCCCCCCGCCCCCGAAACAAGCCAGCGTCATTTAAAGTGCCTCTTTAGGCAAAAGACCAGTGATTGAGGTTTTCCAAAGCAGGATAAAGCTCATTTGTGAGGCACTTGATTATTAACCAAAAGGTTGATGCTTCAAACCCGCGTATAGGCTCCTAGGAAGGGAGCCCTGGCAATCTGTTTCTGAAAAGTCACAGTCTTGGAAAAGATCCACGGTGAAATATTGTCCTGATAGCCATAAGTTCAGCAGTTCAAAACCACCAGTTGCTCGGATACAGAAAGCTGAGGCTTTCTACTCCTGTAAAGATGTATCATCTCAGAAACCTACCAGGGCAATTGTACTCTCTTGCCGTGAGTTAGAATTGACTCAATGGCAGTAAGTGAGTGGATGGGCTGGAATTCACTAGACACCAACTAACACCAAGAACAACTATTTTCGGCGCCAAGAAAGCATGGCTTCTGTGCTAGATCAGATCAAGGAGATAGCTATAAGGCCCTTACTAAGATCACAAAAGAATGTAATGCAGAGGCCATTTCTATCGTGGGACATTATTTTTTGCAAGAAAGACTGTGGGTTGGAAAACAGGTTTATATTTAAGTTCAGCAAGTTCCTGACCCTTTATATTTCAGATATTCTGCTAAAAAAATACTAAACCCCAAACAGAAGTAACTTCTTTAGTTTTTCTTTATCCTTCTATAGTTTATTATTTGTCTGTTGTCTAAATTGTTAATGACTCTGAGAGTTCAGATTCTAGATAAAACAGAAGAATGGCACTGGCGCCGAAAATAGTTGTTCTTGGTGTTAGTTGGTGTTTTCTAAGAGTCTTCAGGAGGCTGTCCTACAGCCTAAATAGGCTGACTTCCAGCCTAAAACAGAGAGGGATCCATCTCAAAGAGATGTGGGTATATGGCTTTCATAAACTGGAGTGTATCATGTAATCCAATGTATGGGAAACCCAGTAAGTTTGGGAAGGAACTGCATTGGATTGGACTAAACAGTCAGAGATAGTGCCACGTAAAAAGAGGGAAGCCAACTGATAAAGCAACCCGGACATTATTGTGGAAGAGGAAAAGTGACTCAGAAGACAATCAAAAGCTGCAAGGAATGTCTCAGGGAGAAAGCCTGGTGGATTCATCTTGTGTGCTCTGGGGTAAATTCGGCAGTCACTTACAGATAGCAACTGGAAACACAGGGAATCCAGGATAGATGACTCCTTCAGAACCATTGGTGAGAGGGGCGATGCCTGGAGGGTGAAGGGAATGTGGGGTAGAATGGGGGAACCAATTACAAGAATCTAAGTATAGCCTCCTCCCTGGGGGATGGACAGCAGAGAAGAGGGCAGAGGAAGATGTCAAACAGTGTAACTTATGACAAAACTATAATAATTTATGAATTATGAAGGGTTTATGAGGGAGTGGGGATTGGAGAGGGAGGGGGAAAATGAGCAACTGATATTAAGGGCTAAAGCAGAAGGCAAATGTTTTGAAAATGATGAGGGCAACAAATATGTGCTTGACACAATGGATGTATGTATGGACTGTGATAAGAATTGTATGATTCCCCCAATAAAATATTTTTTTAATTGTTTATACAATTTAATCCCTTTAAAGGATTTTGTCAATGGGCCTTCAGTCCAACTATCCTGACAAAAAGAAATCTATCTTGAAAATCACCCTGCTGTGCGGAAGCTAAATGTTAAGTACAAGATACAATCACATGGAGGAAAATTGGGGAGCCAATGCAACAGCAAGAAACCAAGGCCCTAGACCTATAAAGCAAGGCAAACTCAGCTTTCTGGGCCTCGCTGCTTGAGCAGCTGTGGCCAATGCCACGTGGAGCGGAGATGAGAAGCCCCGGCCAAGCCTTCCTCAAATTACAGAATGGTGGGCAAATAATACACTGAGTGGGATTGAAAGTCACTAAGCAGCAATAGGTAAGTGAAACATATGAGCCTACAATTACCTATGTGTAAAGAGTCTTTGGCAACTGGTTTATGGAAGACCCAGGCCCTGATGACCTCCCATAAACCCGTGACTCCTTATCATAGCCACGGACGCTCATAGAAACATTAAAGTTGTGCTTGGAAGAGGAAAAGACGGATTAAGGGATGAGCAAGATGGCCATGTGGCCTGGATATTGCTCGATCACTCCATTCTCCTTGGTCTCTTGGAAGAAGTAGAGGGACAAGAAACCAAAGCCTTAAACATTGTGTGGATTAGAAACGTGTTAAGTTTGGGGTGAGGGCTGAAGGCCGAGGTTGGTAAAATTATTTCTGTGGGATTTTCTAGAACCAGAGCTGCTCTGAGGCCCAGACTGGAGAGAATGTCATGGTCATTACTCTTGTGATCTTTATTTTGGCTGAGTCTCTCCCCCATCATGTGCCAGGGATCCCCCAGTGCCCCATCTCAGCCCTGATACAGGGTGTTGCCAAAATGGCTCAGAGAGGTTAAGCCATCTGCTCAAGGTCACATGGCTATCAGTAACAGAGCCAGACACTGAAACAAAACCAAACTGACTCCTATGCCCAGACCTGGGACAAATATACTAACTCTCTGAGAGAGCTGGGTAGATGCCCCTAAACATCTGGCTCGTGTGTGTGTGTGCGTGTGTGTGTGTGTGTGTGTGTGTGTGTGTGTCCACACATGTATGTTTGGTTTATTTGTCATCAACATAATTAGTACTTTTTATCCAATTAAAAAATGAATTAAACCAAGGATGGTGTTTTACAATTTGCACAAGTGACTTTGTGAACTATCATGGTTTACTTTTTTCACTGGGAGGCGACTCCAAGGTTCAGACCTCTTCCCTCCCAGGTGAGGTGCTACATTCAGACCAGAGTCAGAGGAAAGGATTGAACAGAAAGAGTCAGTTCACTGACTGAGGTTCCTTTGAAAAGGAAGCCCAAATGGCCCTTAAACTCATGGCATTCAAATCAATACTAGCTCATAGTGAGGAACCCTATAGAACAGGATCCTATAGTACAGGGTAGCTCTGTCCCTGTAAGTTTCAAAGACTAACTCTATGGAAGCAGAAAGTGACATATTTCTCCCACAGAGCTGCTGGTGTTATCAAACTACTGGCATTTCCGATCTCAGCTCAACTTGTAACCACTACGCCACAAGGGCCCTTAGTCAATCTAAAAGGTCTGACAAAATGTAGAGCCAGACATCATATACTGCAAATGGCTGACCACCACCACCACCACCACCACTAAAGGCTGGCTTTGTGGTGGGGTTTTCTGCTATTGGCTGGTCCTCTGTCGTGACCCTCCTCCTTTCAGGTATGCACATTCTGTCACTTTTATCAACCCAGTCCCAGTGACCCGGACTTCATGCTGTGCTCTTGTCTCAGACCCCAAACTCTAGTCTATTAGGTCATTGTGAGCATAATGTGAACATTCTTCCCCAAGCCATTTCATTCTCTCCATTATCTTGCCTCTCTTCCATTGGTAAGGAAATGTGTCTTAGTCTGCCCTTCCCCTTCCTTTGTGCTGAGGAGGTACAAAGGGAGAACTTATCTCTACTTCTCTTTTGCATGACAACTTCTGCCATATGCCTCCATCACCACCTCATTTCCCTTTGCCAGTCTCTGAGTAGCTAACACTTTTCATCATTATTAAGGAGCTTTAGTGATATAATGGGTTACTGCTACCACCAGGCAAGTAGTTCAAACCCACCAGCCTCTCCACAGGAGAAAGATGAGGCTTTCTGCTCCCCTAAAGATTTACAGCCCCAGAAACAGTTCTCTGCCCTACAGGCTCTCTATGAGTTGGAATCAATTGGATGATAGTGAGTTTGTTTGGTATAGTTTAGTTTGATTTGGATTTTTGCCATCGCATTATCAAAGTGTAGGCCGCAGACCCCACAGTCCCCTATCTTGTGTCCCCCAGATTTCTCACTCAACAGTGACTTGTCTTGCACTGCTTCTGCCCTCAGCTCTGCCCCTTTAACTGAGGCCCTGGGTACTACTGCTGAGTAACAAATTCCCCCCAAACGCAGTGACTTAAAACACCAGTCATTTTCTCATGCTGGCAGATTCCGTGGGTCAGCAATTCAGACAGGGTCCAGCGTGTAGTCTCAGCAGGGAAATACAGAGACTGAGGTGGCTTAATAACTGGGCTGATTCATTGAAGAACTGTGGGAAGAACAGTTTTTCATATGTGATAGAGATGTGATGGTTGCATCATGAGGGTTCCTTCATTCACATATCTGCCTTCCCCCTACCCACCTAGGCTGGGAGGACTGTCACCTGAATATCTACAGGTGGTCTATGTAGCTCAAGCTTCTTCTTTGGAGCAGCATAGTGACTGCAGGATCATTGGATGTCTTACAAGGCAGCTCAAGGCTCAAGTACAAGTGAATAAGGCAGCAACTGCATGGCCTGGCCATCAGCATCACTTACATTTTATTCTATTGGTTGAAGCAGACCCCAGTTTACTCTTCTTCAAATAGAAGGGACCCAGATCCCGTCTTGTGGTGGGAGAAGTGTCTAGATTAGGTGGGAAATAGTCTATGGTTTGAGAGAGATGGCTGGCAACCATCTTGGAAAATCTGATCTCACCCAGTCTGTCCTCTGGTACAACAATTTATATCCTCCCACCTACCCTTCAATGCCTGATTCCTCCCCAGGCCTCCTCCTAAAACCCCTTCCTCCAGGAAGCGTTCTCTGATTACTCCAGTCCATCTAACCCCAATTTTAGCTCCATCGCTCTATTTAACATCATAGAGTATAATAGTGGTTGTGGTTGTGGTGGTTGAGGTGATAATAGTTAATATTATGAGGCAGAATGACTATGCATGCTCGCCCAGTGGGTTCTCAACCTGTGGGTTGCAACCCCTTTGGGGGTCCAATGACCCTTTCATAGGGGTTTCCCAATTCATAACAGTAGCAAAATTACAGTTCTGAAGTAGCAACAAAAATAATTTTATGGTTGGGGGTCACCACAACATGAGGAACTGTATGAAA
>NW_022111342.1:51336-53574 GCF_000313985.2 Echinops telfairi | reverse complement strand
GAGACAGAGAGAGAGAGACAGAGAGAAGATAGATATGATTTAGAACTGTAGGACTTTTATGGGCAAACAAGCCTTTTTCAGCCTGAGCAGGCAGATTGAGGAATCCATAAACAGCCAAGGAGCAAGCCTGAAGATAGAACAGGAGGGATAATAGTGCTCAAGTCATAGGAGGCCCTGAACCACATGGAAATGATTCAGGGCATAAAAGGCTGTGCCTGGGTGCTTTGTACCTGAACAAAAGCTTTCCACTGGCACACAAACGTGACTTCAGAAAATATACAGGTTTTCCTAATTTGCCTTTCTGGCCTATAAATTAATACTACAGACCTTTACTTTGAAGCAGTTGCCCCTGCTAAGAACCAATCTGGGAGGTGAGGTGGGGCCATTGAATATTCACTGGAATATTGGCAATTCTTGACTGCCAACTGCTTGAAAGGACATCTTCTATCAGCCTTCACCAGTCTGCTCTACTCAGAAGCAGCAAAGGGCAGTGGGGGCAAGCACCTTGGCCTAGGACCTTGGAATCAGGGAGAAATGCTGAGGTGGGCAGATAACTTTACCATCCTTAATGGGCTACTTAACTCCTTGGGGGAAGGGTAGAGGTTGTTCTAATGAGGTGCCCCAGGTAGTAGATGGCACTGTCAGCAGCCTTTTAGAAGGGAGGGTGTCTTGAGTTTTGGGTGCCCAAGAAGCAGACCCTGAGATGCGGAAGGAACTGAGTGCAAGTGGTTTGTTTGGACGAAACACTGGTAGGGGAGTGGGGAAGGAAGCCAAGAGTTGGAAGACGACCAATACAGGATGTGGTAGCCAGCCAGCTGGGTCTGTGGGCAGATGAAGAGTAATTCTCCTCGGGAATGTTTGGAAAACCAGGAGAACGGTGCTTCCCCAGGTGTCTGTGATGAAGGACCAGGTCATTGGGTACCTTTATAAAAGACTATTAAAAAATGTCCTAGCGATGTCATATTCCGAGATCACAGAGGCTTCCTCTTCCTTGGTTGGTCTTCTCGGTAGGTGCTATCAAGTTGGTCTGCCTCAAAGCAACCCCCATATACAACACAAGGAAATGCTACCCAGTCCTGGGCCACCCTCACAATCATTCTGATGTTTGAATCCATCGTTGCAGCCCCCGT
Source organism: Echinops telfairi (assembly GCF_000313985.2). Lineage (NCBI taxonomy): Eukaryota > Metazoa > Chordata > Mammalia > Afrosoricida > Tenrecidae > Echinops > Echinops telfairi. The sequence goes on along the minus strand of NW_022111342.1, from coordinate 52,444 downwards.
GGCCATCCATCCTGTCAAGGGTCTGCCTCTTTGTCGCTGCCCCTCCCCTTTCTTCGGACCAGATGGTTTCCTCTTCTGGCACTCTCTCTGATAAAGTTCTGCCTTAATTTATTAGGCCTCCACTACTTGACAGTGTTTCCATGCTGAGCATAAGGTTTTCAGTGGTGGATTCCTTCGCAGTGGACAGCCGATTCTTTCTTCATCCTTAGTCTGTCCTTAGTCTGGAAACTCCAATGCACCCTTTGTCCTTTGGGTGACCTTGTTGGCATTGGAATACCAGCGACATGGCCTCCGGCCTTCCGTTGTGTACCTAGCTGAAAATGGACAGATAATAAACATTTCAAGGCTTGTCACCAGTCCATGTATCACCCTTGGAGCAGTACTGGTGTAGACCATACATCACTGAGTTCTCCTGCGCAAGGAGCGGCACCCTTGTGGCTGAGTGGTTACACACTGTGCTGCTAATTGCGGGGTCCAAAGCTGATCCAGGGGAGAAAGAGGTGGCTTTCTATTCCAGTAAAGAGTTAACCTCAGAAACCCACATGGGCAGTTCTACCTTGTCCTGTAGAGTTACTATGAGCTGGAACCAACTCGATGGCAGTAGTCTGAGATTTTTGTCTGTCATGATAGCCAGTGGGGGAAGGTTGGTGGCCAGGGTGTTGGTTTGGCTGGGGCACGGGGGTGGGTGGGTGGGGGAGGGATAAATTCCTCTGTGTGCATTACACAAGAAGAGTGACCATTTCCTATGTCTAGAAAGTTATTGAAAAAGAACTGCTGTTAGTGGCAGTTGAAAGTCAGCCTGAAAACACTGTGGCACAAAGGGTTGGGTGCCAAAGCATATGCTCCTGAGAATCCCACCAAGGTCTTCGCCCATCCCTTCCCAGTTAGTGACACTCTGGACACTTTAGGGAAACACAAAGACTAGACTAAGTGACCAGAAAAATGTCCCAGTGTCAAGGCTTCACTCTGACTAGTTTTAAATGCAGAGGCATTGTGAGGTGGGCCCTAGTTTACCTGCTGTGATAGTTAAGGTTAATTAACTATCCTGGCCAATAAACACATGTGGAATTAATTGAAGGGCAGGGAGATAAATGGCTCAGTAATCCTC
>NW_022111342.1:42847-51236 GCF_000313985.2 Echinops telfairi | reverse complement strand
ATATGCTCAGGAGAGAGGCCCACCAAGGTCTTTGTTCATCCCTTCCCAGTTAGTGACACTCTGGGCAATTAAGGCAAATGTAAAAACTAGACTCAGTGTCCGGAAAAATGTCCCAGTGTCAAGGCTTTACTCTGACTAGTTTTAAATGCAGAGGCATTGTGAGCTGGTGTGATAGTTAAGGTTTATTAACTTTACCTGCTGTGATAATTAAAGTTTATTAACTATCCTGGCCAGTAAACACATGTGGGATTAATTGAAGTGCAGGGAGACAAATGTCTCAGTAAGCATCAACTTTCTTGTTCTCTGGTCTCTTGCTCTCTGATGGTGAGACCAGTGTGCGGCTGCCTTAGCAGTTGTTTGCCTCAACCAGCAAGGCTCACGTCCTGGGAGACATCCCTGAGGAGAAGTCACATGGACCTACCCTGATGCAGCCCTGGGTGCTGAAGAAGCCAACTGGAGACCCCTGCAAGTGCTGAGATGCTTACACACTCACTTATTCAGCTTTTTTCCTGCAACTGGCATCACTGTGTGTGTTTGGTAAGATGGAGGAGGATTTTGTGTATTGGTGTGGGACATATGGGCTAATGTTGGACTTGTGGACTTGGGCAGCACTGTGTTGGGTTGTTTTCTTGATGTGCACTTACCCTTATCTAAAACTCTCTCTCATACATATGAGTTTCTGTGGATTTGTTTCTCTTATGTACCCAGACTAACACACCTGCCTAGCCCAGTATCAGAATTCAGTTTTCCTCAAAGTAGTGATACCACTATTGAGATAGTTAAAGTTTACTGTGCCAACCTGGCAGACAAACACAGGTGGGGTTAATGGAAGGACAGAGCGATAAATGGCTCGGTGAGCCTTACCTTTCTTGTTCTTGGGTTTCTTGCTCTCTGATGGTCGGACCCAGTTGCAGCTGCCTTAGCCAGTTCTCTCCTTCAGCTGCCCAGGCTGACTTCATGTAAGACATCCCTGAGGAAAAGCCACATGGACCTATCCCAGTGCAGCCCTGGGTGCTGGAGAAGGCGAATGGAGACCTCTTCCAGCACTGAGATGCTTACATGTTCACTTACTCGGTTTTCCTTCTGCAGCCGGCATCACTGCGTGTGTTTGGTAAGATGGAGTTGTACTTTCTGGATTGTTGTGGGTCATATGAGCTAATGTTGGACTTGTGGACTTGGGCAGCACTGGGTTGGGATGTTTTCTTGATGTGCACTTACTCTTTATCTAAAACTCTCTTATTCATATGAGTTTCTGTGGATTTATTTCTATAATGTACCCATACTAACACAACTATTATGAGAAAAGCCAGGACACAACTTAGCACCCTTGTCTGTTTAGGAAGGACACTAAACACAGAAAAGCTATTTTCCCCTATGGCATCCCTGGGTGACAAACTTTTAAGAGCTAAACATTTACTAACTAAAACGTACTTTTGAACCCATATGGAGGTGCCTCAGAAGGTGACCTACTTCTGAACGCTCACACAGCCTTGAAACCCATAGCCAACACAGTTGAGTTTGGCTCTGCACACATGATAGTTCCGTAACTTGGAATCAACCCCATAGCAGCTGGGATGACAGGTACTCAGTCCCCGAGTTATGATTGGCCCCATTTTGATGATTCTGTCATGAGTCAGTCCTGACATAAGTCAAAGACCTCATTATTCTTGCTTTTTATTATCATCATTTTTACATATATGACCTTTATTAGTCTGTGGGGGTTGAAAATGTTGGATATAAACTTACAGCTAGAATGATATCAGAGATATGTGCTGTAGCATTATATGTAGTACATGCTACTAATGATAAACTCTTTGAAAAGAAAGAAAAGCAGACAGTCATGCAGCTCATCATAACTTGAATACATCACAAATCAGAGATTGTATTTTCTGGGTCTTTGAACTGATATGAGCCAATTCAGTCATGGGCTAATGAAAAGAATGTGAAATAGACACGTTTTTTAAAAAAAAGTTTTGACGATCTGGAAGGCTAAATGGAGTGGGGGGGAAATATGGTTTAAATCCTGGAATTAGAGATTTGGGAACCTTTCAGGAAGATGTTTCATGACACAAATTTACTTCCAAAACTGTGGAGAGCGACACACATTCAATGCAGCAAGTGCTTGGCTGCCATTTTTGAGCCGGGCACTATTATTTTCTACTCAGCCTATGCAGACATTTACTTGCATGCTGGCCTTATTTTTTTTTTAAGGGAAATGAGTTTGTAATGGCTTAACACTTTTTAAAACTGCCATAGACCACATCATTTAATAACAAATAAAATTTTTTAAATTGAACAAAGGAAAAGGTGGCTATAAAGTAGAATCAGCGGGGTTGCTGGGTCAAAGACAGGGACTGCGGGACACAGTAGTAGGAACTCCATAAGCCTAGGGATTTGGGAGTAGATGCTGATTCCGGCCAATGTGACTTAATCCTTACCACGACTAAACCAGGTTGAGCCACTTTGAGAAGCTCTAGTGTTTTCTCCTGGTCTCAGTTGTCTGATTTACTCTCAACTGGAGCTTTTGATTCTATGTCTCTTCTGCAGGCTAGTGTTTCAGGGGATTGACAGCTCTTTCTAGACTTGTGATAAACTCGTATTCTGCTGGTTTGGAGTCTGGGGCTGGCTTCAGTTGTGTCTGTGGGAGTGAGAGGGCCATCTGAATTGAAGGATCTATTCAGATGGTCCCTGTGTCCTACTGGGGAAGTCAGACAGAACAGCCTGGTCACTGTAGTCAACATCCCTCCTGGGACAGAATTTTGGGCACAGGAGTAGAAAGAAAGGGATAACAGTGATGCAAACACAAGCAATTATCTTTAATACATAGATCCCTTCAGACTCCGGCCTGAACACTGATCCTGTATGGGGTCTTTACATACACTGTCTCCTGATTCCAGAACCAGTTCTGAGGAGTCAGTGATTGTGACTCAGGAGGAGGGCTCACTGCCTAGATGTCACACTGCCTGGGTGTGTATGATGGCTCTTCCACCTCAAGGGGTGTCTTAGTGTGCCTCCATTTCTTTGCCTGAAAAGTGGGGTTGATAGTTCTCACCTCATCCACTGTGTGGGTAGTCTATTAAATACACTAATAACACCTATAGGCTATTAAAGGTTAAGGGGCTTGACTGTTACCCAAAAGGTTGGCTATTTGAGTCCACCCACATGTGCCTTAGAAGAAAGGCCTGGTGCTCTACTTCCAAACTCTCAGCCCTGGGAAACCTATGGAGCAATGTTCTATGACAGACATGGGGTCGCCAAGAGTGGGTGTCAGCTAGATGGCCATTTTTCTTTTTCCCTACTTGTAACACTCTTCAGGAGGCCTGGTGGTGGAATGGGTTTCACATGGGGCTGCTAACCAAAAGGTCAGAAGTTCATAACCATTAGCCTCTATCTGAGGAGAAAGAAGAGGCCTGCTACTCCCAGAAAAGAGTTCCAATTCCCAAAACCTGCACAGGGGCAGTTCTACCCTGTTCCATAGTGTCACTATGTGTCGCCTTCAACTCGATGGCAGTGAGTGTTGCAGATGCACCTTCATCTGGGTAAGGCGGCAAGTCTATGTGCAGCCTGGATCTACCCTGCTCAGGTGCCTGCGTCAACATTCAGGCAGCTGCTAGGCTTGAGCCTATAGGGCCCCTTTTGTCTGCCTGGAGACATGACCAGTGGCCAGGTAGCTACCCTTCACCCCACCCATAGGCCTTTGATCACTCCTGCAGCATCATGCACTATTCCCATGCAGATGGAAGCCAAGGGAAAGGAGTATGACACAAGCTTTCCATTTTCAGCTGTTGGTTCTGTGACATTATGCCGCATGTAGACTAGATCGACGGTTTCCACCAACCAGGTTCCTGCTGCTGCCACCTGGGAAATAATTTTATAAGCACTGCCTTGACAGCCAGTAGGGCTTGGTCCTCAGGGGACTGACTCTAGTCACCCTTCCATTAACCTCCTTAGGGAATATTTATCCTCCCCCTCACCTAGGAGAAGGTTGAGGCTGTCTACTCCCATAGAGCCTCAGCATCCCACAGGAGCAGTTCTACTCTATCCTAGTGGGTCAATAGGAGTTGGCAAGGACTCGATGGTAGTGAGTTTGGTTTGGTTTTGAGTCCTCACACAGCAGCCCTGTGTAAGATGGTAACACGTTGGGCTGCTAACTGCAAGGTCAACAGTGCGAAACCACCAGCTACTTCTCGGGAGAAAGAAGAGGCTTTCTATTTCCATAAAGATCTGCAATCTCAGAAAACCACAGGGGAGCTCTACTCTGTCCCATAGGGACACTACATCGGAATTGACTCGATAGCAGTGATTTTTGAGTTGAGCCCTCACACAGAGGAGCACTGGGGGCATAATGTGTTGTGCTTTGGACTGCTAACTGAATCGTCCGCAGTTTGAAGGTACCAGGACCAAGAGGAGGCTTTCTACTCCTGTAAAGATTTACAGGAACCCTAGGGATCAGTTCTATTCTGTCCACTTGATCACTATATATCAGAATAGATTTAATAACAGTGGATGGCTTTAAACCTCAAACAGGAGACTTAGTGGTACAGAGGTTTAAGCATATGGATGCTAACTGCAAGTTTGGTGGTAGAAACCCACCATCCCACTCCCCAGGAGAAAGTTGAAGCTGTCTGCTCCCATAAAGAACCCCTGTGGAATTTCCTACTCTGTCCTGTAGAGTCACTATGAATCAGTTGACTCTAAGGCAGTAAGTGTAGTTTTGAGGGTTATTCCTTACATAGTTGGCTGGTCAAGTTGCCCAAGGAGATCATGGGATGCAAACACTTCCCAGATGAAGTATGTTAAGGCTTCAAAGTTCACAGATTTGCTTATCTAGTCCAGAGTTACCAGTCACCCAGGCATCTGTCCCTATTCTCAGTTTCCCCATTCAGACCTTTTTGAATTGGCTTCCCAGTTAAAACTGAATCCAAAATAAACAATGAAATGTTGTTAGTACACACATCCCCCCATAGGTATACTAAATATGACATATAGTAAAAGCCTATCTATTGTTTACCTGAAATTCTAAATTAACTGGGCATTCTGTATTTTCATGTAAATAATGTGGCAAGCAGGACTACAGAGGGCCCTTTTAGTATCATTGAAGAAACCCAGTCCCCATTCTGTAGCAGTATAGGCATCCCCTGAAGCTGTAATAGTTAGCCTAAGTAAAGCCATTTTATATAAATGTAATAGTTTAAGTAAAGCCATTTTTTATTAAAGCAAATAGTCTGCACCAGACCATAAGTGCAAACTCAGGCTTTTGTAGCCCTTGTTCCTCAAACTGAGAGTAACCCTTGTCCCTCAAATTATGAGTAGCCCCTTGTTCCTCAAATGGAAATAGTCTCTAGATCTCAGGACTGGCAGCAGACTGTCTTGTGACAGTAAAATGTGCTGAATCGCTTAACCACAAACTCTGCTTCTGTATCAGCTTGCTTGCACTTCTATATAGCTCAACTGTTAATGAAGCCCTATAAAAACCCAAGTCTGTAAAACAGAAGGGACCAGCTGTTAAACCACATTTTAAGGCTGGCTGGTCCCTGTGCAGGTTTTTGTCATTAAATTTTTCTTGATTTTTCAAATCTCACTTCTCAGTTGTTCTTGTCCGGCTCATGTACAACAAAGCCAACCTGGGGAATTACTTGGGCACAGGTGGATTGATTGAGAGGTGGCCCTGGTAAACACAGTGCAGGAGTAGAATGGTGAGACCAGGAAGGGAGAGAAACCAATAAGAGCGGGCCACTTGGACTCAATCCCCCAAGGAGTTTCCCAGAAACCAGGGAATATGTCTTAGCAACAGGCCACAGGAGGAGAGAGGAGCTGGGGCTGAAATTTGCCCTGGGGGAATTCACGCCTCTGCACTTCTGGGTTGCACCTGTGCTTGACTGAGCAAGCCTAGGGCAGAGAAGTAGAGCACCTCAGGCACTGTTTTACTGACTAGTACCCAGACTAGTGGCATTGACTCTCAAACAAGAGGATTTACCATGAGACACTCTCAAGGCCCATCTCTTCTGGTTTGTAGAGAGGGGATTAGATGAGGAGTCAGAAAAAAAGGGTTTGATTGCAACCTTGGCCCTTTACAACCCATGTGAAAATCGGCCATTCCCCCTTTTGTCTCAGTTTTCTCCCCTACCTAGGAGTACCTAAGCAGGCTGTGAATCTCCTTTGCTACAGTTGCTATTAGAACTGTCTTAGTCCAGAATAGCATGGTGGTGAGTGAAGATTTCAGACATCAGATTGCTCTTCTATAATTCTTCTATTGACTCACTCTGTTACCTTGGGTTAGTCATTTGACCTCTCTGTGCCCTGACCTCCTCCTCTGTCAAATAATAATAGTATCTGCCTCATACTAGCATTTGGTGAATTGGAAGACTTAATAATTTTGCAGAACTAACAACAATGCCCAGCAAATGGTAAGGGCTAAATTCTACTTCCTTACATAAAATTCATTCATTCAACCTTTATTGAGCACTTATTAAGGGTCAAATGTTTGGCCAGGCAGTGAGAATAAAAATTACAGAAATGTCACCATTTAAGGAGTTCACATTGGAATGTGGGAAGCAGGTTTATGAGCCATTCATCCAAATAAGTATTGAATCAGGGAAATGCATAAAATATGAGGACAAATGGAACATGGACAGTGGTACCAGAAGGAGAGACCTCTGAAGGCTTCACAGAAGACTTGGCATTTGTGCTGGGTCTCCAAGGAGGGGCTGGATTGGCACTCCCCATAGGCACAATGCCTCATCAGAGCCATGGGATTGTGGAAGCACACGAAATGCTGTGGGAATTTAACTTGTACATGTGACTGTCATGTCAGATGGGACAAAGGAACAATAGATCTAGAAACATTGCTCAGACCCGATTTCAAAAGGCCTTGAATTCCCAGTTAATAAGTTTTAATTTTACTCTATAAATTCTTGCCTTGGATCAAGGTCCCTGGAAGCCATCTATGAGCATGATTCTTGTGAAAATGATTTATTAGGTGTTACCAGGAAAAGCTAGAAAGGGAGAGAACAAAAAAGTATAAAGCAAACAAAATAAATCAAAGTGTGCTACCAAGTTCTATGAGTGACAATTTAGCTTAATCCTTCAGGGTCACTCTGGAGAGAGGATAAGAGACTCCTCAATAGTGGTCTCCATGGAAGTAAGGGAATTAGAGACTTTAGATACTCCACCATCAGTCACTGTGTATGGGTTCCCCTGGGCACTCCATGGCACAGGGGTTTGTCCAGACAGCCTGGGGTCATCAGAGAGTCTGAAAGTAGCATCTGCAGAGTTATGAAGAGTCATTGACATTTTAAAACCTGAGAATGATACATCCTAATCTCTATGTCAGAAATCTAACTGATAATGGCACATAAAAGTAGAGATGGATCTAAGGGAAAGAAAAGCACTCTGAAAGCCATGGTCCTGGTCCAAGGAAGAGCTACTGCGGGTCCAAACAAGGGGTTACAGGTGATGATGAACTAGAGAGGAGGAAAGCAATTGGAGAAGCATTTATGGCTAGGACATGATCATTTGGATTTGAGGACGAGGTAGCTAGCTTGTGTAGCTTTAAAGGACTAAGGGACACAAAATACATTTGCCAAGAAAGTTGGGAGAATGATGTTGACCATGTTGGATATCTGGAGGACACTCAGCTAGAAACACCCAGTAGACTGGTGGAAATGTGGGCCTGGACATCAGGAGAGAGGCTATGGCAGGAGCCATAATTTTGGAAGGCATTGACAGGTAGATGCCAGTTGTTCTTGTTAGGTGCAGTTTAGCCAGTTCTGACTCATTGTGACCCTATGTACAGCAGAACAAAAACCCACCCAGTGCTGTGCAATGCTCACAATTGTTCTTATGTCTAAGCCCATTGTTTCAGCCGCTGTCTCTATCCATGTTGAGAGCCTTCCTCTTTTTCACTGCCCCTCTATTTTACCAAACATGATGACCTCCACGGACTTGTCCAAAGTACATGAAATGAAGTCTTGTTATGCTTGCCTCTAAAGAGCATTCTGAGTGTGCTTTTCCCAAGATAGATCTGTTTGTTGTTCTGGCAATCTGGGGTACTTTCAATAATTTTTGCCATAATTAAAATGTATCACTTATTCTTCCATCTTCCTTATCCAATGTCCAACTTTCACATGCATATGAGGTGATGGAAAATACCATGACTTGGGCCAGGATAACCTTTGTCCTCAAAGTAGCATTCTTTATTTTCAAAACTTTAAAGAGGTTTTGTGCAGCAAATATACCCAACCTAATGTTTCCTTGGATCTCTTGATTGCTGCTTCCATGAGCAGTAATTGTGGAGCCAAGAAAAATGAAATCCTTGAAAAATTAAATCTTTTCCACACTTATCAGTTGTGAGAATTTTGGTTTGCTTTACATTGAGTTGTAATCCACA
>NW_022111342.1:40164-41581 GCF_000313985.2 Echinops telfairi | reverse complement strand
AGCAAAATTTTACTTGTGTGCAATATTAATGATATTATTCTGTAGTTAGAGCATTATGTTGGATCACCTTGCTTTGGAATTGGGACAAATATTGATCTCTTGCAAACAGTTGGTCAAGTAACTCTCTTCTGAATTCCCTAGAATTGATGAGTGAGTGCTTCCAGTGATTTTTCAGCTTGCTGAAACATTTCAATGCATATTCCATCAATTCCTGGAACTTTGTGCTTGGCTAATGCTTTCAGTGTAGTTTGAAATTCTTCCTTAAGCACCATTGGTTCTTGTTCATATGCTACTTACTAAAATGGTGGACTAGTGCTTTTTTGTACAGTGACTCTGTGTAATCTTTCAATCTTCTCTTGGTGCTTCCTGCATCATTCAATATTTTGCTTACAGAATCTTTCAAGATTCCAACTTGAGGCTTGAATTATTTCTTGACCTTATGCAGAGCTTCTTCATCAGTCAGAACCAGAAAGAAGAGAATACCGAAGTGTGCCAGCTCTTGAGATGAGGAAGTGTTATGGATTGAACTGTACTCTTTCCCTCAAAAAAAAAATAGATTGAAGTCCCAGCCCACTTAAAATGCATTGTCATCGAGTTGATGTCGATTCATAACGATCCTATAGGACAGGGTAGAACTGCCCCAGTGGATTTCCAAGACTGTAATTCTTTAGAGAGTAAAAGGCCCCATCTTTCTCCCACGGTGCAACTGGTGGTGTCAAACTACTAACCTTGAGGATTGCAACTCAGCTAGTAACCATTGTGAACATGACCTCATTTGGTAATGGGATTTTTGCATGTGTAATTAGTTATATAAGGAGATCTTTAGAGTGAACTCAAGTCCTGTTTGACTGATGCCATCATGGGAAGAGAAGAGACACATATTGATTCAAATGGAAAACTGTCAAGTGAAGAAAGAGGCAAAGATTGTAGTTGTGCTCTCATCAGCTAAGATTTCCCTGAGTCTACAAGAAGAAACAAAAAAGGCCCCTAAAGCCCTTGTAGTAAGCATGGCCCTACCAACACTTTGACATCAGACTTCTAGCTTCCAGAACTATGTGAAAAATAAGTGTCTTTTGTGAACCACTTGGTGGTGATTTGTTACCACAGCCCCAGACACTCATGGAGCTGGGCATGAGGACAGTGAGTACTAAGGAGCATACAGCACTAGAAGAGGAATGTAGCAAGAGGCAATGTAACAGAAGCAGAAAGAAGGAAAGCATGGTCCCTTGGCATTTAATGATACACAGAGATTAAAGGATGAGCAGAGGTCATTAGGCTGGACTATATTACAAAAGCATCCCCCCCCAACAAAAACCATGATGAAGGGGGAAACAATATTATAAGAGGTTGAACAGGAGGGGGAAGAAGAATGGAGGTGACAAGTGAAAGTGTGATCTGTGGACCTGCAGCCTCAGCA
>NW_022111342.1:35080-37260 GCF_000313985.2 Echinops telfairi | reverse complement strand
AAAAATATATATTTTTATGGCTCTCAAATAACTTTTCAATTGTTATGAGGAACAAAGTTGGCTCTTCTATCTCAAAAGTTTGCCTCCCCGGATGTAGACCAAGAAGGAGGCTATGTCTAAAAACAAGTCGCTTTGCATTTTGATATTTTTGTTTAATAAAGTGTCTGTGGTTTTAGAGCAGTTATTTTTTTTACTTACGGAATAAGTAATGCAGCAGCTGCTTGCACTGGGTGGACACAGGAATGCTTGGAATGGTGAAGACGAGGCAGAATCACTAGATAATCACTAAATTATTTAATACATCTGCGTCAGGGCTGTGGCTCCAGAGCCGCAACTCCGACGCTGTGCAGCACATTTCTTCCGGTTTGAAACAAATTGCAGTCAATCATTATCTTCCTCATCAGTCATCATTTCCTATGGTTCTGGCGAGTGGCAGTACTAAGCCAGCAGATTCTTCTGTGGGGTTGCTGTCCGACAATGGCTGATGATGGAGCCATCTCACACAGCTTCCCTGCTGGTGTACCTGACAATGGCCACTGGTGTTCACTGGGACTTTAAAGGGGACTATTGTCAGCATCTGCATGTGGCCTCTTCACCACACTTCTTCATAGCAAGGGGACTGGACTCCAAGGGTCTTGTGCAGAAAGAGAGCCAGGTGGGAGCTTTGTTACCTCAGCAGTCACATTGCACCTCACCTGCCATGCTTTACTCCTGGAGACAGCCATAGGGTTGGTGTGGGTTCAAGGGAGGAAACATAGACTCCAACTTTGGATGTGGAATGGCAAGTTTCTGGAAGAGCTTGTAGGGAAGAAACAACCCCTTGGCATTTTGTGAGCTACAGTCTGGCCCAGGACATAAACCTTCAATGGGCAACTCAGTGATAGCCTTCCCACTCTGGCCCATGATTTCCAGTGACTTTCATTTGAAGGGAGAGAATGCAAATTTGGAAGGCAAACCCTCAGAAGCCCTTAAGTGGTCTAAAGCCTCACCTTGGGAGACACCCACTGAGAGTTCCTTCCTCCTTCAGGGAGTTAAGAAGGGGGAGAAGATGGTTGCTGGAAGGACAAGATGAATTGATTAACACACTGGAATTACATCACTTCTTCTTTTTGTTCATTTTTCACTATTGTTGTTCTTGGAGCTAGGATGGGAAAAACCACTTGAAGCACCATTGATCAGCTGTAAAAGCAATTCCTTGTGGAAAAAGTGTGGTGAAACACCTGACCTGTACCAATAAAGAGTTTTAATGGAAGTCAAGTATCCTGACCTGGCAATGTTGTGGGTAGAGAAAAATGTGGAGCCCAAGGAAATAAAAATGGCTAAAGATATGACTTAAGGAAGGTTCGCGCAGCCATGTGAGTGTGTTAGTCTGGTAACTTTGGAGAAACAAATCCACAGAAAATTGTGAATAAAAGAGAGTTTTATATAAATGTAAAGTGCACATAAAACACCATTATCCCTAGCTTCTCAAGCTCACAAGTTCAACATTATCCCATTAGTGCGTCAAAAAATCCACAAAACTGTCCATCTTCTCACAAAAGAGACGAAATGATTCCGAATGCAGGGGGAAAGCCCAGTCAGTGAAAGGAAAATCATCTCAGGATTGGCGGGGGATCTCCATATGGCTGTCCAGCACCCAAGATTGTATCACGATAGGTCCCTGTGGCTTCTGCTCAGAGATTTCTTGCAGGAAGTGAGCCTTGGAAGCAAAATCAGTTAACTGGCTAAGCATCTTCACACTGGACTGACCTTCACAAAGTAAGAGACCTGAGAAATTGAAAAGCAAGTGACCAAGCCTTATATCCCTCTGCCCTTCAATTAACGTCATCTGTGTTTATCAGCCAGTTTGGGATGATAAGCTAACAACTTCAGTGAGCAAACCTTGTGAAATAGGAAGATACATAAATCTCCATTGTTTAACGCAATTAGCATGCACAGGAACCTGCAGGATACAAGGTTTCCCATATCGTGATTATGGGAAATCGTAATACTTGTTAAAGACAGAAATAGTAAGCGCTAGGAGCACTCTTGAAATGACAAACGTAACTCTGGGTGAGGCAACACAGAAGGGCAGCCCAGGAAATGCAGGATTCACTTGTTTTCCTTCACATCCAAGCAAGTCCAGCAGGTAAGGGTTGAGCGGAGATAAGTGAAAATGTTTGAGACCCCATTGAAGTAGA
>NW_022111342.1:32514-34349 GCF_000313985.2 Echinops telfairi | reverse complement strand
TGTATAACACTGCCCTTTAATTAACCCCACCTGTGTTTATCAGCCAGGTTGGGACGGTAAGCTAACTACCTCAGTGAGCAAACCTTGTTCTGTAACATAAGAACATACATAAATCACCATTGTTTAATGCAATTAGGATGCACAGGAACCTGCAGGATACAAGGTTTCCCATATCCTCTTGATATTGGGAAATGTAATGCTTGTTGCTCACAGAAAAAGGAAGTGCTGGGGACACTCTTGAAATGACTAACATATCTCTGGGTGAGAGAACGAAGAAGGGAAGTCCAGGAAATGCAGGATTCACTGTTTTCCTTCAAACCCAAGCAAGTCCAGGTGGTAAGGTTTGAGCTGAGTTACATGACACTGTTTGAGGCCCCATTTAGTAGAGGCAGACTAAGCACCAGAAGGGTTCTCCTTTACTTTATATTCATGCATCTCCTGGACATAAGTTTGGAACTAAGATAAGAGAAACCACTTGAAGCACCATTGAACTGATGTAAAAGAAATTCCTCGTGGAAAAGTTGTGGTGAAACACCTGACCTATCCCGATAAAGTGTTTTAATGGAAGTCAAGTATCCTCATCTGGAAATGTGGGTAGAGAAAAATGTGGAGCTTAAGGAAGCAAAAATGCCTAAAGACATGACTGAAGGAGGTTCAAAAAGCTATGTGAGTGTGTTAGTCTGGAAACTTTAGAGAAACAATTTCACAGAAACTCGTTTATAAAAGATAATTTTATATAAATGTTAAGTTCACATAAAGAAAACCACCCTACCCAGAGGTGCCCAACCTCAGACATCAAACATTATCCCATATGTCTGCCACCAATCCACAACGTCTTCCTCCATCCCACAAAAGAGACAAAATGAGGCCGACTGCAGGTGGAAAGCCCAGTCAGTGAAAGAGAAAGCATTTGAGGATTGGCGGTGGTCTCCACATGGCTGTACAGCACCCAAGGCTGTATCACCGTAGGTCCATGTGGCTTCTTCTGAGAGATGACTTGCAGGATGTTTAGCCATGGAAGCAAAAGCAGTTAACTGGCTAAGTCATCTTCACACTAGATTGACCTTCACAAAGCAATGGACCTGAGAAATTGAAAAGCGAGGCTGACAAAGCCCCTTATCTCTGTGCCCTTCAATTAACCACATGTGTGTTTACCTTCCAGTTTTGGATGATAAGCTAACAACCTCAATGAGCAAACCTTTTGTGAAACAAAGGAAGATACATAAAGCTCCATTGGGTAATGTAATTTAGACGCAGAGGAAACTGCAGGATACAAGGTTTCCCATAAACTAATGATTATGTGAAATTATAATTCATGTTGACCACAGAAAAAGTAAGTGCTAGTGCACTTTTGAAATGACAAATATAACTCTGGGTGAGGCAACACAGAAAGGCAGCCCAGGAAATGCAGGATTCACTGTTTTCCTTCACAGCCAAGCAAGTTCAGGAGGTTAGGGTAGAGCTTTGATAAGGAAAACTCTTTGAGGCCTAATTTAGTAGAGGCAGTTAAGCACCAGAAGGATTATCTCTTTCTTATATTCATGAATTTCCTGGAGATAAACTTGCCGCTGAGATATGTGAAACTGCTTGAAGCACAATTGAACTTATGTAGAAGCAATTCCTCATGGAAAGTTGTGGTGAAACAAATGACCTTTCCTGACTAAGTGTTTTAATGGAAGTCAAGTATCCTCACCTGGCAAAGTTGTGGGTAGTGAAAAATTTGGAGCTTAAGGAAGTAAAAGTGGCTAAAGACACCACTGAAGGGAGTTTGGCACTGTTTGGGAGTGTGTTAGTCTGGGAACTTCAGAGAAACAAATCCGCAGAAATTCATGTAT
>NW_022111342.1:29944-32014 GCF_000313985.2 Echinops telfairi | reverse complement strand
CTCACTTCCCCAGCCTGCCAGGAAGTTCCTTGCCTGGCTAACAGGGAGATGCATTGTGAAGCCTGACTTCACCAGCCTGCAGGGAAGTCCTTTGCCTGGCTTGTGGGGAGACGGCAGGTGAAGCCTCGCTTCCTCTGCATGCTTGGACGCCCCTTGCCTGGCTTGCAGGGAGACAATGGACCAAGCCTTTCATCCCAGCCTGCCAAGAGTCACTTCCCTCGTTTAAATGGAAAAGAAAGTGTATTCTTGCTTCCTCAGCCTTCCCTGAAGTCCCTTGCATGGTTTAAGGGGAGGCGCCTAGCAAAGCCTCGCTCCCCAGCATGCCCGGTAGTCTGTTGCCTGGTTTGCAGGGAGACACTGAGCGAAGCCTTGTTTCCTCAGCCTGACTGGAAGTCCCTTACCTGGTTTGAAAGGAAATGCCGAGCAAAGCCTAGCTTCCCCAGCCTGCATTGAAGTCCCTTTTTGGCCCAAAGGGAGATGCCAGGAGGAGACTCGCTTCCCCAACATGTCCGCATGCTTGTTGCCTGGCTTGAGTGGAGATGCTGGGTGAAACCTCGATTCCTCAGCCTGCTGTGAAGTCCCTTCCAAGGCTAAAGAGATACCAGGCGAAGCCTTGCTTTGCCAGCATTCCCAGAAATCTGGTTCCTGGCTTGCGGGAAGAACCTGGGCGAAACCTGACTTACCTAGCCTGACCAGAAGGCCATTGCCTGGCTTGCAGGGAGAAACAGAGCAAAGCCTTGTTTCCTCAGAGTGCACAGAAGTCCTTTACCTGGATCTTGGGGATATTTCAGGCAAAGCTTACCTTCCCCAGGCTCTAAGGAAGTCCATTTTTGGCCTGCCGGGAGACCCCTGGTGAAGCGTTGCTTCCCCACCATGCCAAGAATCCGTTGCCTGGCCTGGGGAGAGATGCTGGGCAAACCCTCTCTTCCACAACCTGCACGGAAGTCCCTATTTGGCCTTTGAGGAAACACCTGGAGAAGCCTAGCTTACCCAGCATGCCAGGAAGTCTGACTAGCAGGGAGATGCCTGGCGAAGCCTTGCTTCCCTGGCCTTCCCAAAAGTCCTTTGCCTGGCTTGAGGGGAGACACCTGGTAAAGCCTCGCTTCCACAGTCTGCCAGGAAGTCTTTTGTGTAGCTTGCAGGGAGACTCCAAGGGAAGCCTCATTTCCCCATCCTGACCGGAAGTCCCTTGTCTGGCATCCAGGGAAACACCGGGCGAAGACTTGCTTACCCAGCATTCCCGGAAGTCTGTTTCTTGGCTTGTGGGGAGATCCTGGGAGAAACCTCGCTTCCCCAGCCTGACCAGAAGTCCATTGCCTGGCTTTTAGGAAGACATCTAGCGAAGTCTTGCTTCCCCAGCTTGCACAGAAGTCCATTTCTGGGATGCAGGGAGGCGCCGGGCGAAGCCTCATTTCCCCAACATATCCGGAAATATGTTGCCTGCCTGGCTGGAGATGCCAGGTGAAACCTTGCTTCCCCACCCTGCCTGGAAGTCCCTTGCATGGATAAGTGGGAGACACCTGGCAAACTCTTGCTTCCCCAGCATTCCTGGAAGTCTGTTTCCTGGCTTGTGGGGAGACCCCGGGCAAAGCCTCGCTTCCCAAGCCTGCCAAGAAGTTTGTTGCCTGGCTTGTTTGGAGACTCTGGGCGAAGCCTTGTTTCCTCAGCCTGCAAGGAAGTCCCTTTCTGGCCTTTTGGTAGAGGCCAGGTGGAGCCTCTCTTCACCAGCCTTCCCGGAAGTTCCTTGGCTGGCTTGTGGGGAGACACCTTGTGAAGCCTCACTTCCTCTGCCTGCCCGGAAGTCCTATGCCTGGCCTGTGGGGAGACGTGGGGCGAAGCCTTGCTTCCCCAGCATTCAAGGAAGTCTGTTGCCTGGCTGTCTGAGAAACTCGGGCGAAACCTCATTTCCCCAGGCTTCCCAGAAGTTTCTTGCCTGGATTGTGGGGTGAAACAGTTTATTGTGCCAGCCTGGCTGATAAACGCAGGTGGGATTGACTGAGGGGCGGAGAGATGGATGACTTGGTGAGCCTTGCCTTTCTTGTCTCTCACTCTGTGATCATCGGACCAGTG
>NW_022111342.1:19363-29000 GCF_000313985.2 Echinops telfairi | reverse complement strand
TGAGCCATGCCTCATTTCCCCATCCTGACCAGTAGTCCCTTTCTCGGCATCCAGGGAAATGCCGGGCTAAGACTTGCTTACCCAGCCTGCACAGAAGTCCATTTTTGGCCTGCGGGGAGACTCCCAGAAAAGACTCTTCCCCATCCTGCCCAGAAGTCCTTTGCCTGGCTTACGGTGAGATGGCGGGTGAAGCCTCCCTTCCCCAGCATTCCCGGAAGTCTGTTTCCTGGCTTCCAGGGAGACACCGAGTGAATCCTTGTTCCCCCAGCCTCAATGGAGGTCCTTTGTCTGGCTCATGTGGAGACACCAGGGAAAGACTCGCTTCCCAAGCCTACCCAGAAGTCCATTGCCTGGCCTGCGGGGAGATGCCGGGCGGTCTCCTGTCTCCATCCTGTCATAAAATCCATTTGCTAACCTGCGGGTAGATGCCGGGCAAAGCCTCACTTCCCCAGCAATCCTGGAAGCCTGTGGCCTAGATTGCGGGTTGATTCCAGACGAAGTCTCACTTACTCAGCCTGTTCTGATGTCCCTTGTATAGCTTAAGGGGAGATGCCTCTAGAAGCCTCGCTTCCCCAGTATGCCTGGAAGTCCCTTGAATGGCTAAAGGGAAGATACTGGGCAAAGCCTTGCTTTCCCAGCATTCCGGAAGTCTGTTTCATGGCTTGCAGGGAGACTCCAGGTGAAACCTCACTTCCCCAGCCTGCACGGAAGTTCCTTGCCTGGATTGCAGGGAGACGCCTTGCAAAGCCTCACTTAACCAGGCTGGCCAGAAGTCCTTTGCCTGGCTTGCGAGGAGATGCCTGGAGAAGCCTCGCTTCCCCATCCTGCTCAGAAGTCTGTTGACTGGCTTGAGGTGTGATGCTGGGTGAAGCCTCGCTTCATCAGCCTGCCCTGAAGTCCCTTGCATGGCTAAAGGGGAGACACCGGGCTAAGCCTCACTTCCCCAGCATTCCCGGATGTCTGTTTTCTAGCTTGCTGTGAGATCCTGGGTGAAAGACCGCTTCCCCAGCCTGACCGGAAGTCCATTGCCTGCCTTCCAGGGAGACGCCGAGCAAAGCCTTGTTCCCCCAGCCTGAACGGAAGTCCCTTGTCTAGCTCGTGTGGAGATGCTGGGGGAAGCCTCCCTTCCACAGCCTGCCCAGAAGTCTGTTGCCTGGCCTGCAGGGATATGTCAGCTGAAGGCTCACTTCCCTAATCTTCCAGGAAATCCGTTTGATGGCCTGCGGTGAGATGCTGGGCGAAGCCTCGCTTCCCCACCCTGCCCTGAAGTCCCTTGCATGGCTAAAAGGGAGACACCGGGCAAAGCCTGCCTGGAAATCTGTAGCCTGGCTGAAAGGGAGACTCTGAGCAAAGCCTCATTTCCTCAGCCTGACTGGAAGTCCCTTTCCTGGCTTGAAGGGAAATGCCGAGTGAAGCCTTGCTTCCACAGCCTGCCAGGTAGTTCGTTGCCTGGATTGTGTGGAGACTCCAAGCTAAGCCTCACTTTCCTAGCATGCATGGAAGTCCCTTTTTGGCCTGCAGGGAGATGCCAGGGAAGCCTCCCTTACACAGACTGCCAGGAAGTCTGTTGCCTGGCCTGTGGGGAGATGCGGGGCCGAGCCTTGGATCCCCAGCATGCAGGGAAGTCGTACTTTGGACTGCAGGGAGATGCCAGGCGAAGCCTCGCTTTCCCAGCCTGCCAGGAAGTCCTTTGCTTGGTTAAAGAGGAGATACTAGGTGAAGGCTCGCTTCCCAGCTTTCCTGGAAATCCCTTGCCTGCCTGGCGAGAAAATGCTGGGACAAGCCTTACTTCCCAGCCTGACTGGGAGTTCCTTCTCAGGTCTACAGGGAGACGCCAGCATAGTCTTGCTTCCACAGCCTGCCGGGAATTCTGTTGGCTGGTTTTTGGGAGGGGCAGGGCGAAGCCTCCCTTCCCCAGCCTGCCCAGAATTCCGTTTCCTGGCTTGCAGTGAAAAGTAGGGGGAAGCCTCGCTTCCATAACCTGGCTGGAAGTCTCTTGCTTGGCATCCAGGGACGCGCCGGGCAAATACTAGCTTCCCCACCCTGCCAGGAAGTCCCTTGCATGGCTAAAGGGGAGAAAATGGGTGAAGCCTCACTTCCCCAGCATTCCCGGAAGTCTGTTTCCTGGCTTGCGGGGAGACTCCAGGCGAAACCTCACTTTCCCAGCCTGCACGGAAGTTCCTTGCCTAGCTTGCGGGGAAACACCTTGCAAAACCTCACTTAACCAGACTGCCCGGAATTCCTTTACCTGGTTTTTGAAGAGATGCCTGGTGAAGCCTTGCATCCCCATCCTGCCCGGAAGTCTGTTGCCTGGCTTGCGGTGAGATGGTGGGTGAAGCCTTGCTTCCTCAGCCTACAGTGAAGTTCCTTGCATGTCTAAAGGGGAGACACCAGATGAAGCCTCACTTCCCCAGAATTCCCGGAAGTCTGTTTCCTGGTTTGTGGGGAGACCCTGGCCAAAAACTCGCTTCCCCAGCCTGACCGGAAGTCTGTTGCCTGGCCTGCATGGCGATGCTGGCCTGAGGCTCACTTCCCCATCCTGCTGGAAAATATTTGCTGGCCTGTGGGGAGATGCTGGGTGAAGGCTCGCTTCTCCAGCATTCCCAGAAGTCTGTTTCCTGGCTTGTGGGGAGACTCTAGGTGAAACTTCACTTCCCCAACTTTCCCGGAAGTTCCTTGCCTGGCTTGTGGGGAGACGCCTTGAGAAGCCTCACTTAACCAGGATTCCTGGAAGTCCTTTGCCTGGCTAGCGGGAGACACCTGGGGAAGCCTCACTTCCCCAGCCTGCACGGATATCACTCTTTGGACTGCGGGAAGACTGAGGGCAAGCCTCGCTTCCCCAGCCTACCCAGAAGTTCGTTGCCTGGCTTGCAGGGAGATGCCAAGCGAAGCCTCATTTCCCCATCCTGACCACTAGTCCATTGCCTGGCATCCAGGGAGATGCCGGTCGAAGACTTGCTTCCCTAGCCTGCAAAGAAGTCCATTTTTGGCCTGCGGGGAGACTTGCGGCCAAGACTCTGTTCCCCAGCCTGCCCAGAAGTCTTTTGCCTGGCTTAAGGGGAGATGGCAGGTGAAGGCTCCCTTCCCCAGCATTCCCAGAAGTCTGTTTCCTGGCTTCCAGGGACTCACTAAGAAAAGTCTTGTTCCCCTAGCCTCAATGAGGGTTCTTTGCCTGACTTGTGTGGAGACACCAGGGGAAGCCTTACTTACACAGCCTGCCCGGAAGTCCGTTGCCTGGCCTGCGGGGAGACGCCAGGTGAAGCCTCGTTTCTCCATCCTGTCGGGAAATCCGTTTGCTGACCTGTGGGTAGACGCAGGGCAAAGCCTCACTTTCCCAGCAAGCATGGAAGTCTGTTTCCTGGATTGCGGGGTGATGCCGGGTGAAGTCTCACTTACTCAGCATGCTCTGATGTCGCTTGCTTAGCTTAAGGGGAGATGCCTGTAGAAGCCTGGCTTCCCCAGCATGCCTGGAAGTCTGTTGCCTGGCTTGCAGGAAGACTCCGGGAGAAACCTCGCTTCCCAGGCCTGACCGGAAGTCCATTTTTGGCCAGCGGGGATACGCCTGGGAAAGCCTGCTTCCCCTGCATGCCCAGAAGTCTGTTGCCTGGCTTGTGGGGAGACTCAGAGTGAAGGATCCTTTCTTCAGCCTGACCAGAAGTGCCATGCCTGCCTTTCATGGAGATGCTGGCCCAAGCCTCGCTTCCCCATCCTGACAGGAAATATATTTGCTGACTTGCGGGGAGATGTCAGGCGAAGACTCACTTACCTAGCCTCAACAGAAATCTGTTGCCTGACTTTTGCGGAGATGCCAGGTGAATCCTCACTTCTTCAGCCTGCCCTGAAGTACCTTGAATGGCTTAAGGGAAGACACAGAGGTAAGCCTCGCTTCCCCAGACTGACAGGAAGTCCTTTTCCTAGTGTTAGGGGCGACCCCAGGTGAAGCCTCGCTTTGCCAAACTGCCCAGAAATCCTTCGCCTGGCTTACGGGGAGTCAACGGCCAAAGCCTTGCTTCCACAACCTTCCCAGAAGTCCTTTACCTGGCTTGCAGGGAGATCTTCAGGGGAAGCCTCGCTTCCACAGCCTGCCAGGAAGTCTGTTGCCTGGCCTGTGAGGAGATGCAGGGCAGAGCCCGGGATCCCCAGCCTGCACAGAAGTCCCTTTTTGCCGTTTGGGGAGATGCCGGGCAGAGGCTCTTTTCTCCAGCCTTCACGGAATTTCCATGCCAGGCTTGCGGGAAGACACCTTGCAAAGTCTCACTTCACCAGCCTTTTGCTCAGCTTGTGGGGAGACTCCTGGAAAAACCTCGCTTCCCAAGCATGACCAGAAGTCCATTTTTGGCCTGCGGGGAGATGCCCGGGAAAGCCTCGCTTCCCCAACATGCCCAGAAGTATGTTGCCTGACTTTTGGGGAGCCTCTGAGCCAAGGCTCCTTTCTTCAGCCTGACCAGAAGTGCCATTCCTGCCTTGCAGGGAGATGCTGGCCCAAGCCTCGCTTCCCCATCCTGACAGGAAATATCTTTGCTGGCCTGCGAGGAGATGTCAGGCAAAGCCTCGCTTCCCCAGCCTGACCAGAAGTCTGTTGCCTGGCTTTCGGAGAGATGCCAGGCGAATCCTTGCTTCTTCAGCCTGCCCTGAAGTACCTTGAATGGCTTAAGGGTGAAAGCCTCGCTTCCCCAGCCTGACAGAAAGTCCATTTCCTAGCGTTAGGGGCAACCCTATGTGAAGCCTCGCTTTGCTAGACTCCCCGAAAGTCCTTTGCCTGGCTTGCAGGGAGACTTCGGGCAAAGCCTTGCTTGCTCACCCTGCCCGGAAGTCCTTTACCTGACTTTCCACGAGTCACCGGGTGAAGACTCGCTTCCCCAACTTGCACAGAAGTCCATTTTTGGCTTGCCAGGAGACACCAGGCGAAGCCTCACTTACCCAGCCTGACCAGAAATATTTTGTCTGGTTTTCTGGGAGATGCCGGGCAAATTTTGCTTCCTCAGCCTGCCCTGAACTCCCTTGAAAGGCTTGAGGGGAGACATGGGGGAAACACTCGCTTCCCCAGCCTGACAGGAAGTCCATTTCCTGGATTTCAGTGAGATCCCAGGCGAAGCCTCTCTTCCCAACATGCCCCCAAGTCTGTTGTCTGGCCTGCAAGGAGACTCCTGGCAAAGACTCGCTTCCCCAGCCTGCACAGAAGTCCATTGTTGGCCTGCAGGGACACGCTGGGATAAGCCTCACTTCCCCTACCTGCCTGGAAGTCCGAAGCGTGGCCTGCAGGGAAATGCCACACTAAGGCTTGCTTCCCCATGCTGCTGGGAAATCTATTTGCTGGCATGTGGGGAGACTCCGAGCGAAACCTCGCTTTTCCATTATGCCCGGAAGTCTGTTACCTGGCTTGTGTGGAGATGCCCGGTGAAGCCTTCCTTCCCCAACCTGCGTGGAAGTCCCTATTTTTGCCTTTGGGAAGACGCTGGGCAGAGCCTCTTGTCACCAGCCTTCCAGGATGTTCCTTGCCTGGTTTGCGGGGAGATGTCTTGCGAAACCTAACTTAACCAGCCTGCAAGGAAGTCACTCTTTGGACTGCCGGGAGATGCGTGGCGAAGTCTTGCTCCCCCAGTTTGGCCGGAAGTCTGTTGCCTGGCTTGAGGTGAGATGCTGGGCGAAGCCTCGCTTCCTAAGCCTGCCCTGAATTCCCTTGCATGGCTAAAGGGGAGACACCTGGTTAAGCCTCGCTTTACCAGCATTCCCGGAAATCTGTTTCCTTGCTTGTGGGGAGATCCTGGGCAAAAACTCACTTCCCCAACCTGACTGGAATTCCATTGCCTGGTTTCCAGGGAGACGCTGAGAGAAGCCTTGTTCCCACAGCCTGAATGGGCATCCTTTGCCTGGCTCTTGTTGAGATGCCAGGGGAAGCCTTGCTTCCCCAACCTGCCCAGAAGTCTCTTGCTTGGCCTGCAGGAGATGTCGGTCAAAGGCTCACTTCCCCCTCCCGCCAGGAAATCCATTAGCTGGCCTGTTTGGAGACGCTGAGCAAAGCCTCGCTTCACCAGCGTGCCCAGAAGTCTGTTGCCTGGCTTGTGGGGATACTCTGAACTATGCCTTGTTTCTTCAGTCTGACCGGAAGTCCCTTGCCTGACCACTCTTCCCAAGCCTGACGGAAGTTTGTTGCCTCTCTTGTGTGGAGATTCCGAGCAAAGCCTCTCTTCACCAGCCTGCCTTGAAGTTCTTTGCCTGTCTTGCGGGGAGACGCATGTCGAAGCCTTGCTTCCCCAGCCTGCATGGAAGTCGCTCTTTGAATTGTGGGGAGACTCTGTGCTAAGCCTCGCTTCCCCAGGCTGCCAAGAAGTCCTTTGGCTGCCTTTTGGGGAGACATCAGCTGAAGCCTCACTTTCCGAGCATGACCACAAATCTTTTGCCTGGCTTTCGGGAAGATGCCAGGCGAATCCTCATTTCCTCAGCTTGCCCTGAACTCCCTTGAATGGCTTAAGGGGAGAAACTGGGTAAAGCCTCACTTCCACAGCCTGACAGGAAGTCCATTTTCAGGCTTTTAAGGAGACCCCAGGCGAAGCTTCGCTTCCCCAGCATGCCCACAATTCTGTTGCCTGGCCTGTGTGGAGACACCAGGCGAAGCCTTGCTACCCCTACCTGTCTGTAAGTCCCTTGCTTTTCTTGTGAGGAGATGCTGGGCCAAGCCTCGCTTTCCAGGCTGACCGGGAGTCTCTTCTCAGGCTTGCAGGGAGATGCCAGCATATTCTTGCTTCCACAGCCTGTCGGGAATTCTGCTATCTGGTCTTTGGGAGAGGTAGGGTGAAGCCTCCCTTCCCCAGCCTGACCAGAAATGCGTTTCCTGGCTTGACGCAGGGCGAACGGCTCGCTTCCCCAGCCTGCCTGGATATATCTTGCCTGGCTTGCAAGGAGACCTCAGATGAAGCCTCACTTCCCTAACCTGAGCAGAAGTCCATTGTCTGGCTTGCAGGGAGACGCCCGGCGAAGACTTGCTTCCAAGCCTGGACAGAAGTCCATTTTTGGCCTGCAGGGAGATGGCGAGTGAAGCCTTGCTTCCCCTACCTTCTGGGAAGTCTGAAACTTGGCCTGCAGGGAGATGCTGGACTAAGGCTCGCTTCCCCATCCAGCTGGGACACCTGTTTGCTGGCCTGAGGGGAGATGTCGGGCGAATCCTCGCTTCCCCATGATGTCCGGAAGTCTGCTGCCTGGCTTGTGTGGAAACACAGGGCAAAGCCTCACATCTCCGGCCTGCATGGAAGTCCATTGTCTGGCTTGCAGAGAGACATCTTGAGAAGTCTCAATTCACCAGCCTGCCCGGAAGTCGTTCTTTGGACTGCACAGAGAGGCTTGCTTCTCCAGACTGCCCAGATGCCCTTTGCCTGGCTTGTAGGGAGACTTTGGGGAAAGCCTCGCTTCCCCATCCTGGCTGGAAATCCCTTGCTTGGCATCCAGGGAGATGCTGGGAGAAGACTCGCTCCCCCAGCCTGCCAGGAAATCCATTTGCTGGTCTGTGGGGGGATACCAGGCAAAGCCTTGCTTCCCCACCCTTCCCGGAAGTCCCTTGAATGGCTAAAGTGGAGACACTGGGCGAAGCTTCGCTTCCCCAGCATTTGGAGAAGTCTGTTTCCTGGCTTGTGGGGAGACTCCAGGTGCAACCTCACTTCCCCAGCCTTCCCGGAAGTTCCTTGCCTGGTTTGCGGGGAGACGCTTTGCAAAGCCTCACTTAACCAGGCTACCAGGAATTCCTTTGGCAGCTTGCGGGGAGACACCTGGCAAAACCTCGCTTCCCCAGCCTGCATGGAAGATGCTCTTTGGACAGCGTGGAGATGCCAGGTGAAACCTCTCTTCCACATCCTGCCTGGAAATCTGTTGCCTGGCTTGCGGTTAGATGCTGGGTGAAGCCTTGCTTCTTCAGCCTCCCCTCAAGTCCCTTGCATGGCTAAAGGGGAGACACTGGGTGAAGCCTCCCTCCCCCAACATTCCCGAAAATCTGTTTCCTGGCTTGCGGTGAGACCCTCGGCGAAGCCTCACTTCCCAGCATGCCCCTAAGTCTGTTGCCTGGCTTGTAGGGAGACGATTAGCGAAGCCTCATTTCCTAAGCCTGACTGGAAGTCCCTTACCGGGTTTGAAAGGAAATGCTAAGGGAAGCCTCGCTTCCCCAGCCTGCATGGAAGTCCCTTTTTGGCCTGTGGGGAAACGCCAGGAGAAGCCTCGCTTACCCAGCATGCCAGGAAGTCTGTTGCCTGGCCAGTGGGGAGATGCTGGGAGGAGCCTTTCTTCCCCAGCCTGCCTGGACGCTCCTTGCCAGGCTTGCAGGGAGATGCCAGGCAAAGTTTCGCTTCCATAGACAGCACGGAAGTCCATTTTTGGCCTGC
The DNA here is from genome assembly GCF_000313985.2 of Echinops telfairi. Lineage (NCBI taxonomy): Eukaryota > Metazoa > Chordata > Mammalia > Afrosoricida > Tenrecidae > Echinops > Echinops telfairi. Next base: position 20,634 of record NW_022111342.1, on the reverse strand, counting down.
GGGGAGTAGCAGGGTGAAGCCTCACTTACCTAGACTATCCAGAAATCCTTTGCCTGGCCTGCAGGAGGACACCGGGCCAAGCCTCACTTCCCAGGCTGAACAGGACTCCTGTCTCTGGCCTGCAGTGCGACATGAGCATATTCTTACTTTCACAGCCTGCCAGGAAGTCCAGTGGCTGGCTTTTGGGTAACGCCAGGCAAAGCCTCACTTCCTCAGCAAATCCACATGCTTGTTGCCTGGCTTGTGTGGAGTTGCCGGGTGAAACCTCGTTTCCTCAACCTGCCCTGAAGTCCCTTGCATGGCTAAAGGGAAGACACCTGGTGAAGCCTCGCTTCCCCAGCATTCCTGGAAGTCTGTTTTCTGGCTTGCGGGGAGAACCTGGGCAAAACCTCGCTTCCTCTGCCTGACCAGAAGGCCATTGCCTGGCTTTCAGGGTGAAGCGGTGTGGAGTCTTGTTCCCTCAGACTGCACGGGAGTCCTTTACCTGGCTCTTGGGGATATTCCAGGCAAAGCCTACCTTCCCAGGCTGCAAGGAAGTCCATTTTTGGCCTGAGGGGAGACCCCAGGCGAATTGTGGCTTCCCCATCCTGCCTGGAAGTCCGTTGCCTGGCCTGGGGAGAGACGCTGGGCGAAGCCTCGCTTCCCCAGCCTTCATGGAAGTCCCTATATGGCCTTTGGGGAGATACCGGGAGAAACTTCTCTTACCCAGCATGCTAGGAAGTCTGTCGCTTCCCTGGCCTGCATGGAAGTTGCTCTTTGTACTACATGGAGACATCGGGCGAAGCCTCGCTTCCCTAGCCTTCAGAAAATTATTTTGCCTGGCTTGTGGGGAGACACCTGATGAAGCCTCGCATCCACGGTCTGCCAGGAAGTCCTTTGTGTGGCTTGCAGGAAGATGCCAAGGGAGGCCTCATTTCCCCATCCTGACTGGAAGTCCCTTGACTGGCATCTAGGCAAAGGCCGGGCGAGGACTTGCTTACCCAGCAATCCTGGAGGTCTGTTTCCTGGCTTGTGGGGAGGCCCTGGGCGAAACCTCACTTCCCCAGCCTGACTGGAAGTCCATTGCCTGGCTTCCAGGGATACGCCGAGCAAAGCCTTGCTTCCCCAGCCTACACAGAAGTCCATTTTTGGCCTCTGAGGAGGCTCTCAGTGAAGCCTCACTTCCACAGCATGTCTGGAAATATGTTGCCTGGCTGGTGGAGAGATGCCGAGTGTAGCCTCACTTCCCCACCCTGCCCGGCAGTCCCTTGCATGACTAAAGGGGAGATACC
>NW_022111342.1:8033-19246 GCF_000313985.2 Echinops telfairi | reverse complement strand
AAGCCTTGTTTCCCCAGCCTGCATGGAAGTCCCTTTTTGGCCTTTGGGAAGAGGCCAGGCGGAGCCTCTCTTCACCAGCCTTCCCGGAAGTTCCTTGTCTGGCTTGTGGGGAGACACCTTGTGAAGCCTCACTTCCGCTGCCTGCTCTGAAGTCCTTTGCCTGGGTTGTGGGGACACGTGGTGCAAAACCTCGCTTCCCCAGCTTTCTGGGACGTCTGTTGCCTGGCTTGTGGGGAGACTCTGGGTAAAACTTCACTTCCCCAGCCTTTCTGGAAGTTCCTCGCCTGGCTTGCTTGGAGATGCCTTGCGAAGTCTCACATAACCAGCTTGAACATAAGTTGCTCTTTGGACTGCAGGGAGACGCCTGGCGAAGTATTGCTTTGCCAGCCTTTCCAGAAGTCTGTTGCCTGGCTTTCAGTGAGATTTTGGGCAAAGCCTCGCTTCTTCAGCCTGCCCTGATGTCCCTTGCATGGCTAAAGTAGAGACACCGGCCGAAGCCTTGCCTCCCCAGCATTCTCGGAAGTCTGTTTCCTGGCTTGTGGGGAGACTCCTGGCGAAACCTCACTTTCCCAGCCTTCCAGGAAGTTCCTTGCCTGGCTTGCAGGGAGCCGCCTTGCAAATCCTCATTTAATCAGTCTGCCCAGAGTGCTTTGCCTGGCTTGCGGGGAGATGCAAGGTGAAGCCTCACTTTCACAGCCTGCACTGAAGTCGCTCTTTGGACTGTGGGGAGATGCCGGGCGAAGCCTGGCTTACCCATCCTGCACGGAAATCTGTTGCCTGGCTTGTGGTGAGATGCTGGGCGTAGCCTCGCTTCCTCAGCCTTCCCTGAAGTCCCTTGCATGGCTAAACGGAAGACACCGAGTGAAGTCTTGCTTCCCCAGCATTCCCGGAAGCCTGTTTCCTGGCTTGTGGGGTGACCCTGGGCGAAACCTCGCTTCCCCAGCCTGACCAGAAGTCCATTGCATGCCTTCCAGGGAGAGGCCAAGCAAAACCTTGTACCCCCAGCCTGAACGGAAATTATTTGCCTGGCTCTTGTGGAGACGCCAGGGGAAGCCTCCCTTTCCCAGCCTGCATGGGAGTCCAATTTTGGCCTGTTGGGAGACGCAGGGGAAGCCTCCCTTACCCAGCCTGCCAGGAAGTCTGTCGCCTGGCCTGTGGAGAGATGCGGGGTGGAGCCTTGAATCCTCAGCCTGCACAGAAGTCTCTTTTTGGCTTTTGGGGAGATTCTGAGCAGAGCCTCTCTTCACCAGCCTTCCCGGAAGTTCCTTGCCAGGCTTGCGGAAAGACACCTTTCAGAGCCTCACTTTACCAGCCTGAACAGAAGTAGTTCTTTGGACTGTGGGGAGACGTCAGGCGAAGCCTTGCTTCCCCAGCCTGACCGGAAGTCCTTTGTCTGGCTTGTGGGGAGACTCGGAGCTAAGCCTCGTTTCTTCAGCCTGACTGGATGTCCCTTGCCTGGCCTGCAGGGAGAGACCAGGCGAAGCCTCTCTTCCCAAGCCTGCCTGGAAATTTGTTGCCTGGATTGTGTGGAGATTCCGGGTGAAGCCTTGCTTCCCCAGCCTGCATGGAAGTCCCATTTTGGCCTTGGGGAGACGACGGGCTTAGCCTCTCTTTATCAGCCTTCCCAGAAGTTCCTTACCTGGCTTGCCGGGAGACACCTTGCGAAGTCTCACTTCACCAGCCAGCCCGGAAGTCGTTCTTTGGACTATGGGGAGACGCCAGGTGAAGCCTCTCTTCCTCAGCCTGCCAGGAAGTCCATTGCCTGGCTTGCGGGGAGATGCGGAGCCAAGTCTTGCTTCCTCAGCCTTCCCGGAAGAGTTTTGCCTGGAGAGACATTGAGGGAAGCCTCGCTTCCCCAGCCTGGCTGGAAGTCCCTTGCTTGGCATCTAGGCAGATACCGGGCGAGGACTCGCTTCCACAGCCTGCTGGGAAATCCATTTGCTGGTGTGCATGGAACTGCCAGGTGATGCCTCGCTTCCCCACCCTGCCCGGAAGTCCCTTGTATGACTAAAGGGGAAACACTGAGATAAGCCTCACTTCCCAAGCATTCCCAGAAGTCTGTTTCCTGGCTTGTGGGGGTATTCCAGGTGAAACCTCACTTCCCCAGCCTGCCTTGATGTTCCTTGCCTGGCTTACTGGGAGATGCGTTGTGAAGCCTGACCTCACCTGACTGCACGGAAGTCCTTTGCATGGCTTGCGGGGAGATGGCAGGCGAAGCCTCGCTTCCCCAGCATGCCCAGGGTCCCTTCGCTGGTTTGAATGGAGAAGCCAATGTATTCTAGTTTCTTCAGCCTGCCCTGAGGTCCTTTGTATTGTTTAAGGGGAGACGCTGGGCAAAGCCTCGCTCCGCAGCATGCCCGGGAGTCTGTTGCCTGGCTTGTAGGGAGATGCCGAGCAAAGCATCATTTCCTCAGTCTGACCGGAAGTCCCTTGCCTGGTTTGAAATGAAATGTCGAGCAAAGCCTCGCTTCCACAGCCTGCATTTAAGTCCCTTTTTGACCTGCGGGGAGACATCGGGAGAAGCCCTCGTTTACCCAACAGGCCAGGAAGTCTGTTGCCTGGCCTGTGGGGAGATGCTGCACGGAGCCTCACTTCTCCAGCCTGCCCGGAAGTTCCTTGACTGGCTTGCGCAGAGATGTCTTGAGAAGCCTCACTTGACCAGGCTGCACAGAAGTCCTCTGTCTGGCTTGCGGGGAGATGCCGGTCAAATCTTTTCTTCCATAGATGGCACGGAAGTCTATTTTTGGCCTGCGGCAGGGCAAAGCCTCACTTACTCAGACTGCCGGGTAGTTCGTTGCCTGGCTTGTGAGGAGACTCCAGGCTAAGCCTCGCTTCCCCACCCTGCCCAGAAGTCCCTTGCATGGCTTGCCGGAGACACCTTGCAAAACCTCACTTAACTTGTGGAGAGATGCCTGGCAAAGCCTTGCTTCCCCAGCCTGACCGGAAGTCCATTTCCTGGCTTGTAGTGAGAAGGAGGGCGAAGAATCGCTTTCCCAGCCTGGCTGGAAGTCCCTTGCTTGGCATCCAGGGAGGCACCGTGTGAAGACTCGCTTCCTCAGTTTGCCAGGAAATCCATTTGCTTGATTGTGGCGAGATGCCAGATGAAGCCTCGCTTCCCCACCCAGCCCGGAAGTCCCTTGCATGGCTACAGGGGAGACACTGGGCGAAGCCTCATTTCCCCATCCTGACCAGAAGTCCCTTGACTGGCATCAAGGGAAATGCTGGGCGAAGACTCGCTTCCCCAGCCTGCACAGAAGTCCATTTTTTGCCTGAGGAGAGACTCTGGGCAAAGCCTCTCTTCCTCAGCCTGCCCAGAAGTCTTTTGCCTGGCTTATAGTGAAACGGCATGTTAAGCCTTGCTTCCCCAGCATTCCCGGAAGTATGTTTCCTGGCTTCCAGGGAGACACCGAGTGAAGCCTTGTTCCCCCAGCCTCAATGGAGGTCCTTTACCTGGCTAATGCGGAGACACCAGGGGAAGCCTCGCTTCCCCAGCCTGCCCAGATATCAGTTGCCTGGCCTGCGGGGAGACGCCAGGTGAAGCCTCATTTTTCCATCTTGTCGGGAAATCTGTTGCTGACCTGCAGGTAGATGCTGGGCAAAGCCTCGATTTCCCAGCATGCCTGGAATTCTGTTGCCTGGATTGCGGGGTGATGCTGGGCAAAGCCTCGCTTACTCAGCCTGCTCTGATGTCCCTTGCACAGCTTAAGGGGAGATGCCGGGAGAAGCCTCGTCTCCCCAGTATGCTTGGAAGTCTGTTGATTGGCTTGCGGGGTGACCCTGGGAGAATCCTTGCTTCTCCAGCTTGACCGGATGTCGATTTATGGCTTACAGGGAGATGCTGAGGAAAGCCTCACTTCCCCAGTTTGCCCAGGGGTCCTTTGCCTGGATTATGGGGAGTCAGCGGGAAAAGCCTTGCTTACACGGCCTCCCTGGAAGTCCTTTGCCTGGCTTGCTGGGAGACAACGGGCCAAGCCTTGCTTCCCCAGCCTGCCCGGAAGTCCTTTGCCGGGCATCCTGTGAGATGCTGAGCAAAGACGTAGTTCCCCAGCCTGCTGGGAAATCCATTTTTTGGCCTGCAGGGAAATGCCAGGTGAAGCCTCCCTTCCCCACCACACCTGGAAGTCCCTTTCCTAGATAAAGGGGAGACACCAGGTAAAGCCTCACTTCCCAACATTCCCAGAATTCTGTTTCCTGGCTTTCAGGGAGACCCCTGGTGAAACCGCACTTCCCTAGCCTTCCCAGAAGTTCCTTGCCTGGCTTGCAAGGAGAAGCCTTGCAAAGCCTCGCTTCTACAGAATTCAGCAGAAGTCCTTTGCCTGACTTGCGGGTAGACGTCGGGAGAATACTCGCTTCCCCAGCCTGCCTGGAACTCCCTTGCTTGGCATCCAGGGAGAAGCCGGGAAAGACACACTACCCCAGCCTGCTGGGAAATCCATTTGCTGGTCTGCGGGGAGATGCCAAGCAAAGCCTCGCTTCCCACCATGCCTGGAAGCCCCTTGCATGATTAAAGGGGAGACATCTGGCGAAGCCTTGCTTCCCCAGACTGCCCGGAAGTCTGTTTCATGGCTTGCGGGGAGACCTCAGGCAAAACCTCACTTGCCCAGCCTTCTCGGAAGTTCTTTGACTGACTTGTGGGGACACTCTGGGCGAAGCCTCACTTCACCATCCTGCTCAGAAGTCCTTTGCCTGGCTTGCGGGGAGACGCCTGGTGAAGCCCACTTCCCCCGTCTGCACGGAAGTCACTCTGTAATACAGGGAGATGCCGGGTGAAGCCTCGCTTCCCCAGCCTTCCCAAAAGTCCTTTGCCTGGCTTGTGGGGAGACACCAGGAGATGCCTTGCTTCCACAGTCTGCCAGGAAGTCCTTTGCCTGGATTGCAGGGATACTCCAAGGGAAGCCTCATTTCCCCATCCTGACCGGAAGTCCCTTGTCTGGCATCCCAGGAAACTCTGGGTGAAGACTTGCTTACCTAGAATTCCTGGAAGTCTGATCCCTGGCTTGTGGAGAGACCCTGGGCAAAACCTTGCTTCCCCAGCCTGACTGGAAGTCCATTACCTGGCTTCCAGGGAGATGCCAAGCAAAGCCGAGCTTCCCCAGCCTGCACAGAAGTCCATTTCCAGCCTGCGTGGAGGCTCCTGGTGAAGCCTCGCTTCCCCAGCATGTCAGGACATCAGTTGCGTGGCTGGCGGGGAGATGCTGGATGAAACCTCACTCCCCCACCCTGCCTGGAAGTCCCTTGCATAACTCAAGGGGAGACACCGGGCAAAGCCTTGCTTCCCCAGCATTCCTGGAAGTCTGTTTCCAAGTTTGCAGGGAGACCCCGGTCGAAGCCTCGCTTCCCAAGCCTGCTGGGAAGTTTGTTGCCTGGCTTTTTTGGAGACTCAAGTTGAAGGCTCATTTCCCCAGCCTGCATAGAATTCCCCTTTTGGCCTTTGGGGAGAGGCCAGATGGAGCCGTTCTTTGCCAGCCTTCCCAGAAGTTCCTTGTCTGGCATGTGTGGAGACGTCAGGAGAAGCCTTGCTTCCCTAGCCTGCAGGGAAGTTCGTTGCCTGGCTTGTGTGGAGACTCAGTGCTAAGCCTCGCTTCCCCAGCCTGCATGGAAATTCCTTTTTGGCCTGAGAGGTGATGCCTGGGGAAGCGTTGTATCTGTGGGTGTGGCCACCCAGAAGGACAGCCCAGGAAATGCACATTTCTCTCTTCCTTTGTATTCATGAATCTCCTGGAGTTAAGTTTGGAGCTAAGATCCGAGAAATCGATTGAAGCACCATTGAACTGATGTAAAAGCAATTCCTAGTGGAAAAGTTATTGTGAAACCCCTGACCCTTCCTGATAATGGGTTTTAAATGTCGTTAAGTGTCCTCACCTGACAATGTTGTGGGTAGAAAAAAATGTGGTACTCAATGAAGTAAAAATGGCTAAAGACATGACTGAAGGGAGACTCATGCAGCTATGTGAGTGTGTTAATCTGGAAACTTTGGAGAAACCAATCCACAGAAACTCATGTATAAAAGAGAGTCATATAAATGTAAAGTGCACATCAAGAAAACATCCTACCCATAGCTGCCCAAGCTCACAAATCCAACATTATCCCATATGTGCACCAACAATCCACAACGTTTTCAACCATCATACAAAAGAGATGAAATGAGGCCAACTGAAGGGAGAGAGCCAAGTCAGTGAAAGGGAATACTTCTGAGGATTGACTGGGGTCTCCACAAGGCTGTCTGACACCCGGGGATGTATCACAGTAGGTCCACGTGGCTTCTGCTCAGAGTTGTCTTGCAAGAAGTGAGCCATTTAAGCAAAAGCAGTTAACTGGCTAAGGCATCTTCACCATGGACTGACTTTCACAAAGCAAGAGACAGGATTAATTGAAATGCTGGGCTGACCAAGTCATGTATCCCTCCACCCTTCAGTTAACCCCACCTGTGCTTATCGGCCAGTTTGGGATCATAAGCTAACAACCTCAGTGAGCAAAGCTTGTTGTGAAACACAGGAAGATACACAAAACTCTTTTGTATAATGTAATTAGGACTCAGAGGAAACTGCAGGATAAAAGCTTTCCCATATCCTCTTGATCATGGGAAATGTTAATGCTTGTTGCCCACAGAAAGAGGAAGGGTTGCGGGCACTCTTGAAATGACATATCTATCTCCGGATGAGGCAATGCAGACGGGCAACCCAGGAAATGCAGGATTTCCTGTTTTCCTTTACATCCACGCAAGTCCAGGAGGTAAGGTTTGAGCTGACATAAGTGTAACTGTTTGAGGCCCCATTGAATAGAGGCAGGCTAAGCACCAGAAGGATTCTCTCTTGGTTTATATTCATGAATCTCCTGGAGATAATTTGGAGGTAAGTTACAAGAAACTGCTTAAAGCACAATTGAACTGATGTAAAAGCAATTCCTAGTGGAAACGTGGTGAAGCACCTGGCCTTTCCTGATAAAGTGTTTTAACGGTAGTCAAGCATTCTCACCTGGAAAAGTTGTGAGTACAGAAAAATATTTAGCTCAAGGATGTAAAAATGGCTAAAGTCACAAGTGAAGAGAGGTTAGCGCAGCTTTGGGAGTGTGTTAGTCTGGGAATTTTAGAGAAACAAATCCACAGAAATTTTTGTATAAAACATTTTTTTATATAAATGTTAAGTTCACATCAAGAAAGCATCCATACTCAGAGCTGCTCAAACTTAGAAGTCAAACATTACACCATATGTTCACCACCAATCCACAAAGTCTTCCACCATCTCACAAAGAGTGGGAATTATGCCGACTGAAGTGGGAAAGCCAAGTCAGTGAAAGTGTAATCATCTCAGGATTGGCCTGGGGTCTCCTCACGGCTGTCCGCCAACCAAGGTTGGATCACGGTAGATCCATGTGGCTTCTGCTGAGAGACATCTTGTAGGAAGTGAGCCTTGGAAGCAAAAACATTGAACTGGCTAAGGCATCTTCATGCTGCTCTCACCTTCACAAAGCAAGAGACCCGAGAAATTAAAAAGCAAGGCTGACCAAGCCACATATCCCTCAGACCTTCAAATGATCCCGAACCTGTGTTAATTGGCCAGTTTTCGTTGATAATGTAACTACCTCAGTGAGGAAACCTTGTTTTGAAACACAAGAAGATACATAAAGCTCCATTGTTTAATGTAATTATGACACACAGGAATCTGCAGGATTCAAAGTTTCCCATATCCTAATGATTATGGGCAATGGTAATGCTTCTTGACCACAGAAAAAGAAAGTGCTAGGGGCACTCCCTAAATGACAAATGTAACTCTGGGTGAGGCAACGCATAAGGGCAGTCCAGGAAATGCAGAATTCACAGTTTTTGTTCACATCCAAGCTAGTCCAGTAGGTAAACGTTGAGCTGAGATAAGTGAAACTGTTTGAGGGCCCATTCAGTAGAGGCCGGCTAAGCACCAGAAGGATGCTTTATGTCTTTATATTTGTGAATTTCCTGTACATAAGTTTGGAGTTAAAATATGTGAAACCACTTGAAGCACCATTGAACTGATGTGAAAGAAATTCCTAGAGAAAAAGTTGTGATGAAACACCTGGCCTTTTCCCATAAAGTGTTTTAACGGAAGTCAATTATCCTCATTTGGCAAAGTTGTGGGTAGAGAAAAATGTGGAGCTCAAGGAAATAAAAATAGCTGAAGACACCACTGAAGGGAGGTAAGTGCAGCTTTGGGGGTGTGTTTTTCTGGGACTTTAGAGAAACAAGTCCAAAGAAATTCTTGTATAAAAGATAGATTATATAAATGTTAAGTGCACATCAAGAATATATCCTAGCCAGAGCTGCCCTAGCCCACATGTCCAAAATTGTCCCATATGATGGCCACCAGTCCAAAAATTGTCCCTCAATTTCACAAAAGAGACCAAATTATGCCAAATCCCTGGGGAAAGCCAACTCAGTGAAAGAGTAATCATCTCAAGTTTAGCGGTGGCCTCCACATGACTGCCAAGAACACGGGCTGTATCACTGTAGGACCATGTGGCTTCTGCTAAGAGATGTGTTGCAGGAAGTGAGCCTTGGGAGCAAAAGCAGTTAACTAGCTAAGCCATCTTCTCCCTAGACTGACCTTCACAAAGCAAGAGACCCTGGAACGTGAAAGGCAAGGCTCAAGGTGCCATGTTTGCCTCTGCGCTTCAATTAACCCCACCTGTGTTTATAAGCCAGGTTGGGACGATAAGCTAACTACCTCAGTGTGCAAACTTCTTTGTGAAACATGGGGAGATACATAAAGCTCCATTGTTTAATGCAATTAGGATGCACAGGGACCTGCAGGATTCCAGGTTTCCCATGTCCTCTTGATTATGAGAAATTGTAATGCTTGTTGCCCACAGAAAAATAAGTGCTGGGGGCATTCTTGAAATGACAAACGTAACTCTGGGTGAGGCAACACAGAAGGGCAGAACAGGAAATGCAGGAGTAACTGTTTTCCTTCACAACCAAGCAAGTTCAGGAGGTAAGGGTGGAGCTGAGATAAGTGAAACTGTGTGAGGCCTCATTGAGTAGAGGCAGGTTAAACACCAGAAGGATTCTCCCTCCCATTATATTCATGAAACTACTGGAGATAAATTTGGAGCTATGATATGAGAAACAGCTTGAAGAACCATTTTACTGATGTAAAAGCCATTTCTCCTAGAATAGTTTTGGTGAAACACCTGATTTTCCCGATGAAGTGTTTTAACAGATGTCAAGTATTAACAGATGTCAAGTATCCTCACTAGCAGTGTTGTGAGTAGGGAAAAATGTGGAGCTCAAGGAAGTGAAAATGGCTGAAGACATGACTGAAGGGAGGTTTGTGCAGGTATGTGATTGTGTTAGTCTGGGAACTTTAGAGAGACAAATCGAAAGGTTTTCGTGGAGACTCAAAGCCCATCTGTTAGCAATTGGACACCCCGTCACTGAAGGGTTGAGGGAAGATGAGCCAATCAGGGTTCAAGGTAGCAAAGATGAAACGTGTAACTTTCCTCTAGCTCTTAAATGCTTCCTACTCCCAACTGTTATCATGATCCCAATTCTACCTTACAATTCTGGCTAGACCAGATGATGCACATTGGTACAGATAGCAACTGGAAACACAGGGAATCCCGGACAGATGACTCCTTCAGGACCAGTGGTGGGCGGTCCGAGACCTGGAGGGTGAAGGGAATGTGGGGTGGAAAGGCGAAACTGATGACAGGAATCTAGGTATTGCTTCCTCCCTGGGGGAAGGACAGCAGAAAAGAGGGCGGTGGGAGACTTTGGACAATGTAACTTATGACAAAACTATAATAAGTTGTGAATTAAGAAGGGTTATGAGGCAGGAGGTTGGGAGGAAGGGAGAAAATGAGCAACTGATATTAAGGGTTGAGTTGGAGGGCAAATGTTTGGAGAATGATGAGGGCAGCGAATATACATATCGCTTGCCACAATGGATGTATGTATGGATTGTGATGAGAATTGTACTAGCCCCCAATAAAAATAATTTAAACAAAAAAAGGAGTTTTATATAAATATAAGGTTTACATAAAGAAAATTTCCCTCTCCAGGTCTGTCCAAGGTCAGATGTCCAACATTATCCCATATGTCTGCCACCATTCCATAAAATCTTCCACCATCTCACAAAAGAGACTAAATGAGCTTGACTTAAGGGGGAAAGCTAAGTCAGTGAAAGGGAAATCATCTGAAGTTGGGCAGGGGTCGACACAAGGCAGGTTGGCAACCAAGGCCAAGGTAGGTCCATGTGGCTTCTATTCAGAGTTGTCTTGCAGGAAGTGAGCCTTGGAACCAAAAGCAGTCTACTGGCTAAGTCATCTTCACACTCAACTGACCTTCACAAAGCAAGAGACATGAGAAATTGAAAAGTGAGGCTGACTGAGCCAATTATCTCTCTTCTCTTCAATTAACCCCACCTGTGTTTATCTTCCAGTTTGGGATGATAAGCTTACAACCACAGTGAGCAAACCTGTTGTGAAACACAGGAAGATACATAAAACTCCATTGTTTAATGTAATGAGGACACACAGGAACCTGCAGGATACAAGATTTCCCATATACTAATGTTTATGGGAAATAGTAATGCATGTTGACCACATAAATAATAAGTTCTGGGGGCACTCTTGAAATGATTAACGTAACTCTGGGTGAGGAAACGCAGAAAGGCAGCCCAGGAAATGCAGCATTCACTGTTTTCCTACACATCTGAGCAAGTCCAGGAGGTAAGGGTTGAGCTGAGATAAGTGAAACTTTTTGAGGCTCCATTGAGTAGAGGCAGGCTAAGCACCAGAAGGATTCTCTCTCCCTTTATATTCACGAATCTCCTGGAGATAAATTTGAAGCTAAGATTCGAGAAAGCGCTTGAAGCACCTTTGTACTAATGTAAAAGCCATTCCTCTTGGAATAGTTTTGGTGAAACACCTGACTTTCCCTATAAAGTGATTTAACAGAAGTCAAGTATTCTAACCTGGCAATGTTCTGGGTAGAGAAAAGTGTGAAACTGAAGGAATTAAAAATGGCTAAAGACGATCTACTTCCATCCTCTGTGGTGCTCCCTTCCATGGTGGGGATCAGGTCATATCTGGCTAGGACGGCGCCTGGTCCATTCTCTTCGTGTATTCCTCCTTATTCTACATTGCTCCCCTGATTTGGCGTGTCCGGATGGGGGCTGTATGCCCGTTCCAGTTCTGTGGAGACACAACCACCACACCACACCCAGAGGGAAGCTGGGACA
>NW_022111342.1:0-5976 GCF_000313985.2 Echinops telfairi | reverse complement strand
AATAATGAGGGCAACAAATGTATAGATGTGCTTTACACAATTGATCTATGTATTGTGATGAATTGTATGAGCCCCAATAAATTGATTAAAAAATAAAAAATAAAAAATAAAAAAAAATGGCTAAAGACATTACTGAAAGGAGGCTTGACAAACAAGTGAGTGTGTTAGTCTGGGAACTTTAGAGAAACAAATCTACAAAAACTTGTGTATCAAAGAGAGTTTTATATAAATGTAAAGTGCACATCAAGATAACATCCTTACCCATAGCTGCCCAAGCTCACAAGTACAACATTATCCCATATATGTGCCACCAATCCACAAAGTCTTCCAGCATCTCACAAAAGAGATGAAATGACGCGACTGCAGGGGAAAGCCATGTCACTGAGAGGGAAATCATCTCAGGAGTGGAGGGGTCTTCACATGGCTGTCTGGCACTCAAGGATATGTCACAGTAGGTCCATGTGGCTTCTGCTCAGGAATGTCTTACAGGAAGTGAGCCTTGGAAGCAAAAGCAGTTAACTGGCTAAGGCAGCTTCACTGAACTGACCTTCCCAAAGCAAGAGACCTGAGAAATTGAAAAGCGAGATTGACCAAGCCGTGTATCCCTGCACCCTTGCATTAACCCCACCTGTGTTTATACACGAGTTTGGGATGATAAACTAACAACCTCAGTGAGCAAACCTTGTTGTGAAACAGAAGAAGATACATAAGGCTCCATTGTTTCATGTAATTAGGATGGACAGGAACCTGCAGGATTCAAGGTTTCCCATATCCTTATGCTTATGGAACATGGTAATGCTCGTTGACCACTGAAAAAGTAAGTGCTGGGGCACTCTTGAAATGATAAACGTAAGTCTAAGTAAGACAATGAAGAAGGGCAGCCCAAGAATTGCAGGATTCACTGATTTCCTTCACATCCAGGAGGTAAAGGTTGAGCTAGGCAAGTGAAACTGTTTGAGGCACCATTGAGTAGTGGGACACTAAGCACCCCAAGGATTGTCTCTTCCTTTATATTCATGAATCTCCTGGAGATTGATTTGGAGCTGAAATGTGTGAAACTGCATGAAGCATAATTGAACTGATGTAAAATCAATTCCCCATGGAAAGTTGTGGTGAACATCTGACCTTTCCCGATAATTAACTGAAGTCAAGTATGCTCACCTGGCAATGTTGTGGGTAGAGAAAAATGTGGAGCTCAAGGAAGTAAAAATGACTAAAGACACCACTGACAGTAGGTTACCGCAGCTTTGGGAGTGTATTAGTCTGGGAACTCTAGAGAAACAAATCCACAGAAATTCATGTATAATAGAGAGTTGTATAAAAATGTTAAGTGAACATCAATAACATCCCTACTCAGAGCTCTCCAAGGTCACAAGTCCAAAATTATACATATTTTGGCCACCAATCCATAAAGTCTACATCCCTATCACAAATGAGAGGAAATTATGCCGAATGCAGGAGGAAAGGCAAGTCAGTGAAAGGGTAATCATCTCTGGTTTCGCGGGGGTCTCCCCAAGGCTGCCCAGACATGGGTCTGTTTCATGGTATGTCCATGTGGCTTCTGCTCAGAGATGTCTAGCAGGAAGTGCACCATGGAAGTGATAGATGCTAAATGGATAAAGCATCTTCACATTAGATTGACCTTTACAAAGCAAGCGACCCTCGAATTCTAAAGGCGAGCCTCACCGAGACATGTATGTCTTTGCCCTTCAATTAACCCCACCTGTGTTTATCAGCAAGGTTGGGACGATTTGCTAACTACCTCAGTGAGCAAACCTTGTTATGAACAGAGGGAGATACATAAAGCTCCATTGTTAATGTAATTAGGATGCACAGGAACTTGCCGTATTCAAAGTTTCCCATATACTCTTGACATTGTGAAATGGTAATGCTTGTTGCCACAGGAAAAAAAGGAAGTGCTTGGGACACTCTTGAAATTACAAACGTATCTCTGGGTGAGGCAACGAAGAAGGGAAGCGCAGGAAATGCAGGATTCACTGTTTTCCTTCACATCACAGCAAATCCAGGAGGTACGGGTTGAGCTGAGAGAAGTGAAACTGTTTGAGGCCCCATTTAGCAGAGACAGGCTAAGCACCAGAAGGATTCCCTTTTTCTTTTATTCAAGAATCTCCTGGGCATATGTTTTGACCTAAGATATGAGAAACCGCTTCAAGCACCATTGAACTGATGTAAGAGCAACTCCTCGTGGGAAGGTATTGGTGAAAAACCCGACCTTTAAAGATAAAGTGTTTTAAAGGAAGTCAAGTATCCTCACCTGGAGATGTTGTGGGAAGAGAAAAATGTAGAGCTTAAGGAAGTGAAAATGGCTAAAGACATGACTGAAGGGAGGTTCATGCAGCTACGTGAGTGTGTTATTCTGGAAACTTTGGAGAAAGAAATCCACAGAATCTCGTATATCAAATACAGTTTTATATAAATATAAAGTGCATATCAAGGAAACATCTTACCCATAGCTGCCCAAGCTCAGAAGTCCAACATTATGCCATATGTGCGCCAAAAGTCCTCAAGGTCTTCCACCACCTCACAAAATAGATGAAATTATACCGACTGAATGGGGAAAGCGAGTCAGTGAAAGGGTTATCATCTCCGCATTGACGGGGTTCTCCACATGGCTTTCTGGCACCCAAAGATGTAGTACGATAGGTCCATGTGGCTTCTGCTCAGAGATTTCTTGCAGGAAGTAAGCCTTGGAAGCAAAAACAGTTAATTGGCTAAGACATCTTCGCCCTGGACTGACCTTCACAAAGCAAGAGACTTGAGAAATTGAAAAGCGAGGCTGGCCAAGCCATGTATCCCTCCGCCCTTCAATTAACCCCACCTGTGTTTATAGGCCAGTTGGGGATGATAAGCTAACAACCTCAATGAGCAAACCTTGTTTTGAAACACAATAAGATACATAAAGCTCCATTGTTTAGTGTAATTAGGATGCACAGGACCCTGCAGTATTCAAGGTTTCCCATATACTAATGATTATAGGAAATCGTTATGATTATTGAACTCAGAAATAGTAAGTGCAATGGGCACCCTTGAAATGACTAATGTAACCCTAGGAGAGGCAACGCAGAAGGGCAGCCCAGGATTCACGGTTTTCCTTCACATCCAAACAAGTCCAGGAGGTAAGGGTTGAGCTGAGATAAGTGAAACTGTTTGAGGCCCCATTGAGTAGAGGCAGCCTAAGCACCACAAAGATTCTCTCTTCCTTTATATTCATGAATTTCCTGGAGATAAGTTTGGAGGTAAGATTCAAGAAACCACTTGAAGCACAATTGAACTGATATAAAAGCAATTCCTCATGAAAAACGTGTGGTGAAACACCTGACCTTTCCCAATAAAGTGTATTAAAGAAGTCAAATATCATCATCTGGCAATGTTGTGGGTAGAGAAAAATGTGGAGCTCAAGGAAATCAAAATGGCTAGAGACACCACTGAAGGGAGGTTAGCACAGCTATGGGGGGGTGTTTATCTGGGACTTTAGAGAAACAAGTCCAAAGAAATTCTTGTATAAAAGATAGATTTATATAAATGTTAAGTGCACATCAAGATAATATCCTAACCAGAGCTGTCCAAGCTCACATGTCCAAAATTATCCCACATGATGGCCAACAATCCACAAAGTGTCCCTCCATTGCACAAAAGAGATCAAAGTATTCCAAATCCCTGAGGAAAGCAAAGTCAGTGAAAGGGGAATCATCTCAAGTTTGGCAGGGGTCACCACATAGCTTTCCAAGACACAGGCTGTATCACTGTAGGTCCATGTGGCTTCTGCTCAGAGATGTGTTGCAGGAAGTGAGCCTTGGTAAATTTGTGGGTAGAGAAAAATGTGGAGCTCAAGGAAGTGAAAATTGCTAAAGACATGATTGAAGAAAACATCCAACCCTACCCATAGCTCCAAAGCTCAGAAGTCCAACATTATCCCATATGTGCACCAACAATCCATAAAGTCTACTACCATCCCTCAAAAGAGACGAACTGAGGCCAAGTGCATGGGGAAACCCAAGTCATTGAAAGGGAAATCATCTCAGGATTGACGGGGGTGTCCACATGGTATGTCCATCACTAAAGGAGGTATCATGGCAGGTCCATGTGGCTTCTGCTCAGAGATATCTTGCAGGAAGTGAGCCTTGTAAGCAAAAACAGTTAACTGGCTAAGGCATCTTCACCCTGGACTGACATTCACAAAGCAAGAGACCCGAGAAATTGAAAAGCAAGGCTGACCAAGCCATGTATTCCCCTGTCCTTCAATTGACCCCTGCGGTGTTTATCAGCCAGTTTGGGATGATAAGCTAACAACCTCAGTGAGCAAACCTTATTGTGAAACACAAGAAGATACACTAAACTCCATTGTTTAATGTAATTAGGACGCAGTGGAACCTGCAGGATACAAGGTTTCCCATATCCTAATGAATATGGGAAATCATAATACTTGTTGACCACAGAAATAGTAAGTGCTGGGGGCACTCTTAAAATGACTAACATAACTCTGGGTGAGGCAACGCAGACGGGCAGCCCAGGAAATGCAGGATTCACTGTTTTCCTTCACATCCAAGCAAGTCCAGGAGATAAGGGTTGAGGTGAGATAAGTGAAACTGTTTAAGCCTCATTTAGTAGAGGCGGGCTAAGCGCCAGAAGGATTCTCTCTTCCTTTATATTCATGAAATTCCTTTAGATAAATTTGGAGTTAAGATACGAGAAACTGCTTGCAGCACCATTGAACTGATGTAAAAGCAATTCGTCGTGGAAAAGTTGTGGTGAAATACCTACCTTTCTCAATAAAGTGTTTCAGTGAAGTCAAGTATCCTCATCTGGCAATGTTGGGGTAGAGAAAAATGTGGACCTCAAGGAAGTAAAAATTGCTAAAGAATTAGCTAAAGGGAGGTTCGCACAGCTGCGTGAGTGTGTTAGACTGGGATTTTATAAACAAACCCACAGAAAGTACTGTATAAAAGAGAGTTATATACAAATGTAAAAGCGCACATCAAGAAATCATCCTACCCATAGGTGCAAAGCTCACAAGTCCAACATTATCCCATATGCTCGCCAAAAATCCACAAAATCTTCTACCATCTCACAAAAGAGACGAACTGAGGCCAACTGCAGGGGAAAGCCAAGTCACTGAAAGGGAAATCGCCTCAGGATTTGTGGGGGCATCCACACGGCTGTCCACCACACAAGGATGTATCACGATAGGTTCAGGTGGCTTGTGCTCAGAGATGTCTTACAGTAAGTGAGCCTTGGAAGCATTAGCAGTTAACTGGCTACGGCATCTTCAATGGACTAACCTGCACAGTGCAAGAGACTTGAGAAATTGAAAAGCAAGGCTGACAAAGTTATGGGTCGCTCTGCCCTTCAAGTAACCCCACTGGTGTTTATCGGCCAGTTTCGGATTAAAAACTAACAACCTCAGTGAGCAAACCTTGTTGTGAAACACAGCAAGATACATAAAGCTCCACTGTTTAATGTAATTATGACTCACAGGAACCTGCAGGATTCAAGTTTTCCCATATCCTAATTACTATGGGAAATCGCAATGCTTGTTGACCACAGAAATAGTAAGTGTTGGGGACTCTTTTGAAATGACAAACATAACTCTGGGTGAGGCAACGCAAAAGGACATCCCAGGAAATGCAGGATTCACTGTTTTCCATCACATCAAAACAAGTCCAGGAGGTAAGGGTTGATCTGAGATAAGTGAAACTGTTTCAGGACCCATTTAGTAGAGGCAGGCTAAGCACCAGAAGAATTCTCTCTTTCTTTATATTCATGAATCTCCTGGAGATAAGTTTGGAGCTAAGATATGAGAGAACGCTTGAAGTACCATTGAACTGATGTAAAAGCAATTCCTCCTGGGCAAGTTGTGGTGAAACACCTGACCTTTCCCAATCGTGTTTTAACGGAATTCAAATATCCTCACCTGGTAATGTTGTGGGTAGAGAAAAATATGGAGCTCAAGGAAGT
>NW_022111341.1:1494469-1495714 GCF_000313985.2 Echinops telfairi | reverse complement strand
GAGTGTTTTCTAGTCCAGTCTGGTGGGGTGCCACACTCTGCCTCCAGTATCTATTTTTAGTATTCCCTAGGGATTTCATCACTTTGCTCCCTTGCTGTTCTGTTTCATGCCCTTAGTGTTTTGCGCCAGAGTCATGGGGTCAGATTGGGCACAATATCCGTGCTGTATCTCCAGTTTTGTCCCCTGGAGTGCTTTGGTTTAGTGAGGGATCTCTTGCCTCGTGGTGGGGCTGGCCCTATGGTCCTCTGTGCATTGTCTGCTCTGAGCAGGAATATCGTCCTTGGGGTTTGGTGGACAGGATGTGATTCCCTCTCTCTCCATTCCTCTTTGTTTCTCCTGTGTACTCTAATCATAGTGCCCCTCTCCCAAAGCTGTAGCCTCAGTGCTGTCCTCTGAAGTGCATTCTTCTGGGAGGTGTGTGTGTCTACATATTTGGGATAGGGGCTGGCCCCGCAGACCTCTCTATTGGTTCCCTCGTACATGCCAGTATGCTGTCTTCACGTCTTGATGCACCAGGTTGCAGCCTAGTCTCTCTTCCTCTCCTGTGGAGATATAAACAATACCCTCCCCTTGGGTGGGTTAATGCCCGGTCCCCCACCCCCAACCAACGTTTTGTTTTTCCTCTTTCTTTCCCCCTCCTATTTAGTTGGCTGTCTTATGTATCTCTGGATTGGTTTGGGCACTACCGTAGTATCTGGATCTCACCCCAGGAATGTATGTTTTTAGTAGCTTTTCCCATATGCTCCATTTTTTTTAAGCTTATGACAGTGGACTCATGTTGTACTTGTCCTTTTGTGCTTGGTTTACTTCACGTAGTATAATGTCCTCCAGTTCATTCCATGTGGCGATGTGCTTTATGCATTCATTGCTTGCGTCTTCTGGATATATGCCCAGTAGGGGGATTGCTGGGTCGCATGGTAGCTCAATTTCCATCTATTTTATGTATCACCAAATCGATTTCCATAACGGCTGTACATACCACCAGTAGTGGACGAGAGTTCCTATCTCACAACAGCCCCTCCAACACATGTTGCTTTCTCGTTTTTTGAATTCGTCTATCTCTGAGGGTGGTAGGTGGTATCTCATGGTTGTTTTAATTTGCATTTCTCTTATGGATAATGATTGGGAACATTTTCTCATATGTTTATTGGCCATTCGGATTTCTGCCCTTGTGAAACTTCTGTTCAGATCCATTGCCCACCTCCTTTAGTGGACAGTTCTTTTTTTTTTCTTATTGTAAGCTTG
>NW_022111341.1:1490172-1493183 GCF_000313985.2 Echinops telfairi | reverse complement strand
TTTGGAGATTTTCAATATATTAAATCATATCATCTGCAGATAACGATAGTTTCACCTCTTCCTTCCCCAGATGTCTTTTATTTGTCTTATGTTGTTAGCTAGGAACTCCAGTACGATGTTAAATAGGAGTGGGGATAATGGGCATCCTTCTCTGGTTCCCTTTTTCAGTAGAATTATTTTAATCTTTTCTCCATTGAATACCACGTTGTCCGTTGGTTTTTCATATATAGCTTGTATAATATTGAGGGATTTTCCATCCATTGGTATTTTCTTGAGTGTCTTAAACAGTAATGGGTGTTGGATGTTGCTGAATGCTTTTTCTGCATCTATCGATATTATCACCTGGTTCTTATAATTTTTCATGTCATTGTGGCATGTTATACTAATGGTCTTTTGTACGTTGAACTATCTCTGCATCCCTGTTATGAATCCCATTTGGTAACGGTGAATTATTTTTTTATATGCTTTTGTATTCTGTCGGCCAGTATTATGTTAAGGATTTTTGCATCGATGCTCATTAGGGATATTGGTCTGTAGTTCTCAATTCTTGTGGGATCCTTGCCTGCTTTAGGTATCAGAGTTATACTAGGTTTATAGAAAGAGTTCAGGAGTTTTTCTCTTACTCTATGTTTTGAAAGTGTTTGTGTAGGATTGGTGTCAGTTCTTCCCTGAATGCTTGGTAGAATGCTCCTGTAAAGCCATCTGGTCCAGGGGATTTTTTGGGTTGCTAATCCCTTAATAACCTTGTCTATTTCTTTTATCACTATAGGTTTGTTGAGATTCTTGACGTCCATCTGGGATAGTCTATGCAGAGATTGTTTTTCCAAGTATTTGTCCATGTATTCCAAGTTGTTGAATTCCTTAGACACAGGCCTTTGTAGTACGGTGTAATTATCCTTTTGATTTCATTAGGGTCTGTTGTAATATCACCTCTTTCATCCCTCATCCTTTCTATTGAAATTTGTTCCTTCCTTTCTTTGGTTAGGTTTGCCAAAGGTATATCAATTCTGTTAATCTTTTAAAATAACAAACTTTTTGCTGCATTAATTTTTTTACATAGTTTTCTTGTTTTCCCTCTCGTGTATCTCAGCCCTGATTTTTATTATTTCTTTCGTTTTGCTATTAGTTGTACTGTCCTGTTCACTCTGCTCTAATTGATGTAAGTTTTGTGCCAGCATATCAACCATAATTCTCTCTTTCCTTTTCATGTATGCTTGTATTGCTATCAAACTTCCTCTGATAAATGCCTTTGCTGTGTCCCAAAGGTTTTGGCATGTTGTATTTTCATTCTCATTGGTTTCTAGAAACTTCCTTGGCCAATACCATCTCCTTTTGCAACAGGGAGTTATTCATCCTCCAATTGTTTGCCCTTGTTTTCTTCATCATACTTTTGTTGATTTTTAGGCTTATAACATAGTGGTCTGAGAGAGAAGTCTGTATAATTTCTATGTGCTTGAATTTACTCAGGTTAACCTTATGTCCCAGCATGTGGTCTACCTTTGAGTATGTGCCATGTGGGCTTGAAAATACTGGTTTTTTTTGCGTTTGTGTGGAAAGCTCTGAAAATATCTATCAGGTAACATCATCCAATAGTGTTGCTTAGATCTGCAGCCTCCTTTTTAACTTTCTATCCCTGTGATCTGTGTTTTTTCAGAGTGGTGTATTAAAGTCACCTTCTATAGTTGTTGAGCTTGTGATTTCTTTTATCATCCTTTGGAGTGTTTGATTTACGAATTTCATAGGTCTCTCATTGGGCAAGTATTTATTTGTTATGTTCACTGGTTCTTTGTCTACTCTTCCCTTGAGCATTATATAGTGCTACTCCTTGTCTTTTGTTATGGCTTGTACCTTGATATCAATTTTGTCAGAGATTAAGTTTGCTACCCCTGCTTTTTTTAAATTGCCATTTTCTTGGTATATTTCCCCCCCAGGCTTTAATTCTCAGTCTGTTTTTTTTTCTGAGAGCTTGAAATGTGTTTCCTATAGGCAGCAGATTAATCGGTTATGTTTTATAAGCCAGTCTGTTAGTCTCTGCCTTTTAATGCCTGAGTTCAGTCCATTGATATTCAGTGTTATTACATCCATCTGTGGACTCTGTGATGTCATCTTGTACCTTTTGTGTTGGGTGTTTTCCTACCTATCTTATCAGTTTGTGTTGTGTATGTGGTTCATTCTTGCCTTCTTTCCACCATTGATCTAAAGCTATCTTGGGGGCTGTTTTCGCTTTGTGGCCCTCTGGGTGGAGTTGTTTTATGTTACGGTCTCTTATTTCTTTTCTGAGTGTTGATCTTCTGCTCATACTATGTAGACAAGGATCTTTTGTAGGGCTGGCTTTATTTTTATGTATTCTTTGAGTGTTTCCTTGTGTGGGAAGACTCTCACTTCTCTAGCTATCTTAATAGATAATTTGGCTGGATATAGTATTTTTGGGTTTGTTATTTTCCTTCAATGTTTGGAATATGTTACTTCACTCCCTCCTTTTCTTCATCGTGTCCACTGATAGGTCTGAACATATTCGTATTGGGTACCTTTATAAGTGACCATTTGTCTTTCCCTAGCTTCTCTTATGATTTTACTCCTTTTCTTCATAGTTGAATAATTTAACTATCATATGTCTTGGTGAATTCTTCTTGGAAGTCAGTCTGGCTGGTGTTCTTTCAGCCTCCTGAATGATTGCTTAATTTTCATTTACTAATCCAGGTAGTAAATTTTCATTTACTAATCTAAGAATGCCCTTTCTATTTTCACTGTTGACTTCTTTGTTGTGTCTTATTCCGGTAGTCCAATTATTTTAATATTGTTCCTATTCATAGCATCAGACATAGCTCTCAGGTTTTCTTCAGCTTCTCTGTCTCATTTGACTGCTTTTCCCATTTATTGAAGTCTGCCTGGTTAATCTCTAGGTCACTTGTGTCATTCTCTGCCTCCTCAAGTCTGTTGGCAAAGTCCGTTTATTTGCTACTGTATTTTCTTATTCCATCCCTTAGGTCTTGTATTTCCCTTTGGTGTGT
>NW_022111341.1:1489004-1490072 GCF_000313985.2 Echinops telfairi | reverse complement strand
TTAAAAAAAACCAACCCAACTATATGAGATGAAGCAGTCAACAGTTAGCCAAACGCAGAGATGAGAAGGAGGTGGGTGGAAGCTAGAACAAAACTTATTGAATGGAAATGAGAATGCTGACACAGGGTGAAAATTGTAGCCAATGAACAATTTTATAGAAACTGTTAAATGGGAACTAATTGGCTATGTAAAGGTTTGCTTAAAAGACAATAAAATTTTGGTTTGATAAGAGTTTGGAGGAACCCCAAGGACTGTGGCCTCCAGCACCTTCTGCACCTGGAATGGCAATCATTTCTAGGGCAAGCCTGCATAGTGAATCATCACACTAGTGAGGACTGGACTTCTCAGAATAATCAACCACACAACAGGAAGCATTTGCCAGGAAACACAGCTCAGGAATCCGCTGGGGGATCGGGAAGAAGAGCAAATGGAAATGGGGAATTTAGGATGAATGTGGGGCGGGAGGAGTGGGAGGCATGCTGTTACATTGAAGGAAGTATAACTAATGTTACAAAACATAATGTGCACTCTCACTCACTGACCGACTGACTCACTCTCACTAAAAAAAGAAAAAAATATAAAAAACCCAAACAAAACAAAATGTGTCCAATAACTTCTGAATGGGAAACTAATTTGCTTTGTAAAACCCATCCAAACCACCATAAGGAAAAAAACAAAACCCCTTTTATAAGATTAGCAAATGCACAATATTTATTGAAAGGTAAATATTAGGGGCTTCAAAATGTTGAAGCCCCTTTGGTAAGGGGAGCTGCAGGCAACCATGACGGTTTGCCTATAGAAATAACCTCTACCTGAAGGGCAGAGAGGAAAAATCAGGGACTCGGTATATAACATACTTCCTGACAAATGGAAACGACATCATGTTTCTCTCAAAACTATAAAGCTGTAATGATCACCAAATCATATAGTAAACTAATACCCAGGAGGAAAAGCCTTCTGAGAAGACAATCCAGTCCCACCTCCTCTTCCACCTTTCTTCTTTCTTGATCATAGGCTTCTTTTTCCTCCTTATCATGTATTACAGAAACCCTTTCTTACCTGCAGCAT
>NW_022111341.1:1488517-1488904 GCF_000313985.2 Echinops telfairi | reverse complement strand
CTGTTTTCTGTTGTGAAGTGTTTTTAAAATCTTTTGCATATTTTGACTAGTCCATCAGTGTTTCATCCTATTGGTTTGTAAGAGTTCTTCATCTGAAAATTCTAATATCTTCCATTCCATGGATTGTCTTTTGATTCTTAATACAAAGGGATTTCAAAAGTTCCTGTGTGTGTGTTTTCATATTTTCACGGGAAAATATTATTATCTTTCAATTCCATTAGTCCATGAAGCTTTTGAAGTCCCATCATGTGTCTTTGATAGGCAGAAATGTTTAACATTAATGAAGTCAAATTATCTATCTTTTCCTTTATTGTATGAATATCTGTCCCCACTAAGAAACCCTTATCTATCTCAAAATCATTGAGATGTTATCTTATATTTTCTTTT
>NW_022111341.1:1460048-1461420 GCF_000313985.2 Echinops telfairi | reverse complement strand
TGTGTATTTTTTTGGTGAACTAGTGAACCATGTCTGAAAAAACGTCTAACAGAAATATTATATGGAAGATAAGAACATAACAGATGCTCTACATCTTATTAAATATAGTTTGTGGGTGTTGTTACTTAGTTGTTCTAATTGTGAAAACATATTATCCAGCAACTCTTCTCTTTTCCATGTGAAGAATCATGAAGCAATCAATAGAGGAGAAAATATTATTACTTTTAGATTCCAGCAACATGTCCTTCTAAATCTCTCTAGATTTGTTACAGCGATTAAAGGCAGGATCTTTAGAAGAAAGGAAATTCAAAGCTTAATTCCAAACTCCACACATTTTCCTATTAAAAGCTTCAATATAATATCTTGATCATTACAAATGAAAAGACATACTGAGTGTATGGAGTTCCCCCCACAAACCAAAAATACCACAATTCCCAAAGTTCCCAGAAATTTCAAGATTCCACAGATGAAAGCTTCCTAATATCAAAGTGGCCACATTTCCTTTACACTTTCAGAAAATCCTGGAATAAATGCTTCACAAATGAAGGAGAAGTTAATGAGACTGTGTTGTCACCTTTAATGTACTTTCATTTGTGCCTTCTCTATGATAGCTCATGTTAAATAAATAACCCTGTTAAATATTAAAGGATATTGGATGAGGACATTCAAACCAAGTTCCACTGAACGAAGAGAACATGACTTCAGGTGGTGTTTATGGCATTGCATGGTCCTGCCCCAAAGACATATAAATATTTGAATGCTCTCACAGAATCTTTCACACACAAAATCAACATTTGCATATTGTTATTTAATGTCCATATTATATGATACATGAAACCATTCACGAAGGCATGGGTCATTGCAGATCTTAGCAATAAGAGTGAAAATACAAGACTTGTTATAAGAAACAGTTTCTACAAGACTTGAGAATAAATTTAGTTTATTTAACCTATGTTAATGTACCCCTTTGCATTGTACTTCAAGCAAAAATTAAACTTCTTACTCATTTTGGCTGAAGACCGTCCAATAAGGAGTTACCACTGAGAGACCTAATCACACAGGTTGTCACTTTGTTTGTAACCACAAAAGATTTGCACACAAGAATTCCTCTGATAACTGCTTCACAGAGAGGTATTATGTGTCTCAGTAAAAATTAAAGCTGATGAGAGGATATATTTCGTTGCCTTATTTACGTTAACATTGTCCTATGATTGCCACCTCCTCTTGCCCTTGGTAGATTCATAGCCAACTCTCATGAGCTTCCTCAGTGCGTTCTTCATGTCCTTGTTCCTCAAGGTGTAGATGAGCGGGTTGAGACTGGGAGTGATGATGGTGTAAAACAGGGTGAGGAATTTGCCCTGGTCTTGGGAGG
>NW_022111341.1:1448452-1459202 GCF_000313985.2 Echinops telfairi | reverse complement strand
AGAGAAGAAAGAAGAGGAGTAAGGAATGGAGAAGAACAGAAAAAGATAATTGGGTCAATACAGACTTACTCACTACTCACTGCCATCGAGTGATTCCGACTCACAGAGACCTTACAGGACAGAGAAGAACAGTCCCTGTGCTTTCTGAGACTCTCATCTTTACAAGAGTAAACGGCTTCTTATGCCGCATGGCAGCTGGTGGTTTCAAACTGTTGGCTGCGGGTTGGCAGCCCAACGTGTAAAGCCACTAGAGTTCTTTCAATACAGACTAGATAACTTAATAGAGACACAGAAGAAAGAGAACAGAAAAAGTTTGCATCAATTGTTGAAAAATAAGTGGATAGAAAATATTCCAGTCTCCTTACCTGGTAATTTCTGCAGATTCTTTTATGATGATGAGCTATAATTACATTTTCTATCTAGGTGACCTTAAGGAGTTCCCTTGCAAGCAAATTTCAGAGTTAGGAATAGATGGGGTTCTAAAGTGATGTGACTCTCTCATTCTCTATAAAGCTAGTAACGTGGTATAATGAACATATTCTCTTACTTGGTCAGAGAATTCATCTATAAATCTATCTACTGGCTAATGTCTGAATGAAATAAGAGAGTTCCTCTTTTTCTGTATGTTAGTTAATAGCATCTTTGATATCCCGCCTTGTGAAATAGGATGTCTGGACTTTCTCCTCAGCACTTTCATCTCCTTCATCCTCAGTTATGAAACTTATTACCAACATGATAAATGTGTATGAGAAAATATGTTAGCTATATTCTCATCTTTTAAAGTTTTATACCATGCAAACCTCTGTTAATTCTCTTCTGGACTCTGATAGAATAATTTTCTACCCTTATATTCAGTCTCAGCCCTTTATCTTATTAGAAGACTTAACAAGAACATGTCATCTGCATGCTTAAATGTCATCAATGGTTTCCCATTATACTTACGAAGTATTAAATTCTTTAATATGGCCAAGCTAGACCTGCATAATTTGGTTCCTACCTGGACTCATATTTTGTCTGATAGATCATATTACTCCTATTTGGCTCTTGATCTGTTTTTTTAACAGAACAACTCATGCCCTTCTCCTTCTTCCAAAGAAGACCAAACCTGAGACTAAATCTTTACAAAATTCATACTCAACTGCACCCTCCTTTTGAGATGTTTCTTAATGAGAGAGCAGTCCCCTAATCCCACAATCTCCTTTACATTATACCATGTACATGGAACTCCTGAGAAGTGCCAACAAGGCATCGTCAGAGAGCCTATGTTCACATCTCACCTCTGCCCGTTAGTAGCTGTGTGATTCCACACAAGTCACACACCACTTCTGCTCTCAGTAAAAACAGGACCAAAGATAAGTTGAAAGCAATGCTTAAGATATAATGCACCTCAGAAGCCATAAGAAGAAATTATAATCAAGTGCCATGTAGGTTCATATTTAACCTTCCCCCTGTATTATACTATGACCTTAAAAATGAAAGATGGTGGCTAGTGCCCCTTGACCCTAAAGCTGCTTCCTCAAATGTACATAACTTTTGACTAAATAAATGCCTAAGTTGTGCTATGAATAATGATTTAAAAAATCACCAATGTTAGTAATTTCCTTACATTTAAATTTGGGGCTATATGCTTATGAAGTTAACTGAGTAGGAAGGTGGTGGATTATTAGGGGGAAAAACATAGGTTTTATCTATGTTGTAAAAAACAACTAATTTATTTAGTTGGGTAAAACATAACTTTAACTATCTCTCCTTGAAGAACTAATAAGTTCAACCTTGGAGCAGCGTGAGAGAGATGCTGTTCTTCTAGACATACGTGAGCATATCAGAACCGCTTTTAACTTTTAATAATTGAACAGTTATCAGTAGCCCACCTGCACAGCAATCCATTATTCAACAGAGAAAGATAAATTCTTACTACATGAAGCAAAATTAACATCCAGAATGTTTCCTTAACGAAAAAAAGCCTTAAATTTGTTTTTGAAAAAGCGTAGTTCAATACCACACGTGTGTGTGTAGGTGTGTAAGTGCAAAAGATGGGTTTTGTTTGTTATGCCATTTCAAACGCATTTCCTCAATACTTGGAAATGTGCAGTTCAAACTTGGGCAATCATCCAATAGTGTGCACATTCACAAGGTTAAGTGAATATACTGGATCAAGAAAGTCATTTCATGATCGATTATAGTCATTTCATGATAGACTTGAGTGATTCCTTCAGAATTTGCTTTCCAAGAGTAATGATTTGTTCCTGGTTTCAGCCATTGAAGCAAGATGGACTGCAAGGGAAAAAGACACCTCTTCAAAATGTGTCAGCAGCAGTCACACCACTAGAAGTCCAGTGTCTGACCAGGGAGATAAGTCAATAGTATTTATGGATGGGCATATTAAGTAGAATAGGGTGTGTGTAATTGTGCCTAACTTCTGAATAAAACATGAAATGTATATTAAATTTCATTGATTTTTATTTAAATTAAAACTTTAGTTCATATAAAATTTTAATTCAGTTGGCATTTCCTGAAGACAAAAATATAGCTGGAAAGGAAGACTTTTCTGCAGAGTTAGCTAATATGTATTTGATCTTGGACTTCAAACAGGAAACCAGGAGAATCAGTGCAGAAAGGGCAAGCTTGCTTTCTTCCACCTCCAACAAGTTGTTTTCCCATTTCAGACAAACTACTTTCTAAGAGACTGAAAGACTTACATGACTGTGCTGCACAGAGAGGCTCCGTGGTGTTGGCTTCTGACCCCGATGGAAACAGATCCTGATTCAGCATTTACTCTCCAGGCTGTAGCTCTCAAGTGCTCCCTGCGTTGTTACTGCCAATTCCTGACTTGTGTTAAGGGCACAGATGCCTGGCAGGACTCCTCCTTCTTGGACATGTGACTTCAGATAAGGATGAAACCTGTCACAAAGTATCACCATTTTTGAAGAATTTGCAAATAGGTCTTGATCCTGAAGAAATATTACACAAAGTAATCTGTTAATTAGAACTTGAACTACCAGTCTTTCTATTACCCAGCTTGTTAACTATTTGTACTCCAGGGACTCCAATTCAGAAGAAGAATGGAATGCAATTGTCCCAAATTACCTGGAAATTCAGATTATTAGAAAAGTATCTAAACCAACAGGACTGCATCCAACTAACCAACCAGCTTCACTAAAGTGCTATCGATAAACCCAGTTGAGGAAGCAGTTGGGAAATTAGACCACACCTTGGTTGTTCTTGTTTTTTTTTTAAGTGTACAAGAATGCTTCATTGTGTGATTTAAGAAGCAACTGTTATATAACTGCAAACAAAGACATGGAAGTTTAGCAGCTACAAAAATCAGGTATACAGCATATCCATGCTGTATATCATGCCTCCCTTGAATACTTTTAGCCTTCCTAAGAGTATAGTCAATTCTGAATTGGCTTGGCTCTGAATTAGACTTGTAAAATCTTTTTCAAAGAACAAATGAAATGGGGGATGAGCAAGGGGGGATTAAGATTGTATTCTCTCCTGTATTTTGACCCTGGAAAGTGGGGTTCTGATTAAAAAGGAAAAGGAAACATGCACGCAATCACAATAAAGCTTAACCCTGTGCAGAATTTATAAGTATTTTCACCAGCACACGGCAAGCTGTGCTATGAAGAAAGTGCATAGCAGAGGAGAAAGCTGGGACCTTGAGGGACTAGGTGAGGAAAGAGTGGCGACACAGGGAAAGAGGCAATTACAACATTTGCATCTATTCCTGAGTTCCCATGCCCTGCTAGTGTTTCTTGAAGAGCCACCTGCTGGAGAAGGCCAAGGGCAGACCAGACACCCTTGTGTGTAAAGGATGGAGCCGCAGGACCACATTAAGCCTCCTCCTTGACCAGCTGCGAGCTGCTGTAGAGCTTGGCGATTCCAGGGACAACAGAACACATGTAGTTATGCTAACCAACATCAAATGAAAAAATTGTTTTTAATCTCTCTTAATACAACCTAGAACCTTTACAGAAATTTGGGCTTCCATCAAATCCTTCTAAATTTCCTTAAAGGAACTGAGTAATGGAAGCAAGCAAAACAAGATTATAAGCACAAAAGACTGCATTTTAAACATGATCCATAACTTTTAAGAGACAGAGACGCTTGAATGTCTCTTTTTAAAAATCTGTTGGTATCAAAGAACAAAAATCATATCATTATGAATGAGGGACAGTACGGAGTGGGAACCCAAAGCCCATCTATAGACAATTGGACATCCCCTTACAGAAGAGTCCTGGGGAGGAAACGAGCCAGTCAGGGTGCAATGTACTGACGATAAAACATACAACTTTCCTCTACTTCTTAAATGCTTCCCATCCACTCACCCCCCCACAACGCATTCATGATCCCAATTCTACCTTACAAACCTGGCTAGACCAGAAGATCTACACTAGTACAGATAAGAACTGGAAACACAGGGTATTGAGGACAGAGATCCCTTCAGGACCAGTGATGAGAGTGGTAATACCAGGAGATTGGAGGGAAGGTTGGGTAGAAAGGGGGAACTGATTACAAGAATATACATATAAGACATATAAGCTCCTCCCTGGGGGACAGAAAACAGAAAAGTGGGTGGAGGGAGACATCAGACAGTGTAAGCCATGACAAAATAATAATAATTTATAAATTATTAAGGGTACATGAGGAAGGAGGGGCAGGGAGGGAGCGGGAAATATGAGGAGCTGACACCAAGGGCTCAAGTAGATAGCAAATGTTTCAAGAATGAGGAGGGAAAGAAATGTACAAAGGTGCTTGACACAATGGATGGATGGATGGATTGTGATAAAAGCTGTACAAGCCACCAATAAAAGAAAGAAAAATTTTAAAAGAAAATAAAAGAAGAAGCAAGGATGGCATGTACTTTGGGCATGTAATGAGGAGAAACAAGCCACTGGAAAAGGACATTATGCTTAATAAAATAGATAGTGGAAAAGAGAAAGACCCTCAGTGAGATGGATGGAGCCTATGGGCTGCAACAATGGATTCAAACAAAACAAGTATAATATGTTGAAGAACTTGGTAGTGTGTAGCTCTGTTGTACATATCACACTCTAAATTCACTCCCATGAGTCAATTCTGACTCATAATGACCCTATCGGACAGACTAGACCTGTCGCTGTGTGTTTCTGAGACTATAATTCTTTACAGGAGTAAAAAGCCTCCTCTTTCTCATGAGGAGCAGCTGGTGGTTTCAAACTACTGACCTTGCAGTCAGATACCCAATATGTAACCCCTAAACCACCAGGGTTCCTTCATTGGGTAATGTAAATTGGAATCAGCTCCCGGGAACCTAAAAAGAAACCACACTAGAGGGGTACACACACTTGCGAATAATCAAAAATTTTAGATCAAAAGAGCATAATTTACCCAAGGGGAATATTCAATAGGATTAAGAAGGATGGAGGAATCTCAGAAATAAGAAACAATGAGATAAGCAGTGTGACCTTGTGGAGATTGCAATCAATGAGATGCAAGAAAGTATGAAAAACTCTATAAGCTTTTACCCTACTCACATTAAAAAGTTAAAGAAAAAAACTCTAATTGTAGATTTAAAATATTTTTAATTGAGGTTTTAATTGACAGCAGTCAAGTAGATCCCAACTCATAAAGATCCTATGTACAGCAGAACAAAACACTGCCCAGTCCTGCGCCATTCTCTCAAGTGTTCCTATCTTGAGCCATGAGAGGTGTTAACTAACATATTGTAAAGTGCACAGTTCCTTAAAGTACGGGTAGTGACATTTTCTTTTAATGTAGGAAACTTTTTTATTAATCATTTTATTGGGGGCTCGTACAACTCTTATCACACTCCATACATACATCCATTGTGTCAAGCACATTTGTACATTTGTTGTCATCATTTTCAAACCATTTTCTTTCTACTTGAGCCCTTGGTATCAGCTCCTCATTTTTCCCTTCCCTCCACCACCGTCCCTCCCTCATGAACACTTGATAGTTTTGAATTATTATTTTTTCATGTCTTACACTGGCGAATGTCTCCCTTCACCCACTTTTCTGTTGTCTGTCCCCCTGGGAGGGGGTTATATGTAGATCATTGTGATCAACTACACCTTTATCCTCCCACCTTCCCTTTATCCTCCTGGTATTGCCACTCTCCTTATTGATCTTAAGGGGGTTATTTGTCCTGGATTCCTTGTGTTTCCCGCTCTTATCTAAACTCATACACATGCTCTGGTCCAGCTGGATTTCTAAGGTAGAATTGGGGTCATGATAGTGAGGGCCTGGCAAAGCATCAAAGAAATAGAGGAAAGTTATATGCTTCATCGGTGCCATACTGCACCCTGACTGGCTCGTCTCTTCCTTGTGACCCTTCTGTAAGGGGATGTCCAATTGTCTACAGATGGGCTTTGGGTCTCCACTCCACATTCCCCCTCATTCACAATGATATGTTTTTTTGTTTGGGGTATTTGATGCCTGATACCTGATCCCATCGAAAACTCGTGATCACACAAGCTGGTGTGCTTCTTCCAGGTGAGCTTTGTTGCTTCTCAGCTAGATGTCTGCTTGTTTATCTTCAAGCCTTTAAGAGCCTAGAGCTGGATCTTTTGATAGCCAGACACCATCAGCTTTCTTCACTATATTTGCTTGTGCATCCCTTTTGTCTTCAGCGATTGTATTGGGAAGCTGAGCATCATGGAATACCAAGTTATTAGAACAGAGTGTTCTTGCATTGATAGAGTACTTAAGTTGAGGCCCAATGTTCGTCTGCTACCTTAATACTTAACATATAAATATATGTACATAGATCTATTTCCGTCTTTATAAATATATTTACATATGTACATGCCTGTATTTCAGGTAGTGACTTTCTATATGAGCATGTTGTTGCTCTGCTTCTCAGGTGCTCACAAGTGATTTCTGACTCACAGCAACTCATAAGAATGAAACACTGTCTGGAAACCATTGCCTTGTTTAAGCCCATTGTTGCAGCCATTGTGTCAATCCATTTTGCTGAGGGGCCCTCTACTTGCACATATAATTATTACCCAGAGGAAGACACGAACTTTTCCAAGACCCTACAAGACTCTCTATGCAACTTTCCAGGCACTAAATACACCAAAGATAATAGCTATACCAATACCCATCTCAAAGATAAAAACTTTTCTGACTTGAAACAAGGAGATTTTTTCTCTATTTTTAACTTTAGATGAGTGAAATCACACAATATGAAGTCCTCTACAACTAACTTCTTTCTCTCCACATTTCCTTAGAGATTTATCCAGGTTGTTACAAAAATCAGTGATTTATGCTTCAGTGCCCTTTAGAATTCCATTCTATAAATACATCACCATTCATTACCTATTCTACTTTTAAAAAGAGGTTTGAGCGGTTTCTAGTTGCTGCAGATCAAATGTGTGCAACACAACAAATATGTGTTGAAAGTCTAAACCCTTCTACCAGTCAATAGCCCACTGTTTGGAAGCAGAGTTTGTTCTGTTAATAAGGTCATACCAGGAGTGAATTCATCCTATCCATCTCCGAGTTACAAAAACAGCCGACTACATACAGAGTCTCACAGGATGAATATGAAGCAAGATTCAAGTGGCAGATGAAACCATAAGCCCAAGAATTCCAAGGATTTCTGGTAACTGAAATAGACAAAGGATCTTCCTGTAGATCCAGAATTTCAGTGCAGACATCTGGCTTCCACAATTGTGAGAAAATTAACTTCTGTTCTGTAAAGCCATGCTTTTGTGGTAGCCTTTGTTACAGCAGCATGAGGTGATTATGATACCAACTTCTCATTATCATGGATAAAGCTGCTGTCATCACACTTGTGCAATTCTTATAGCAAATGTAAGGACCAAATGCTACTGGATATGTACCAGGAATTGAATATTGTAACTTTAATGGATACTGCCAAACACTTTTCCAAAGTGATCAAATTACTTAATACTCCCAGCAGCCCTGCAATGAATGTTTCAGTCAATTCAGACTCTGCACAGGACTTTGCATTTTCTGTCTTGCAAAATTGGAGCTGTTCTGGTGAGTGTGGAAAGTATATATCAGAACAAGTTCTGATAGCCCCTGTGTTTCTCTGATGACTAATGATACCACACATCTTATCATATGCTTTTCTTCAATTTACTGTTTTCTGTTGTGAAGTGTTTTTCAAATATTTTGCATATTTTGACTAATCCATCAGTATTTCATCCTATTGGTTCATAAGAGTTCTTCGTCTGAAAATTCTAATATCTTCCAGTCCGTGGATTGTCTTTTGATTCTTAATACAAAGGGATGTCAAAAGTTCATGTGTTTGTATTTTCATATTTTCATGGGAAAATATGATTATCTTTCAATTCCATTATTCCATGAAACTTTTAAAGTCCCATCATATGTCTTTGATAGGCAGAAATATTTAGCATTAATGAAGTCAAATTATCTATCTTTTCCTTTATTTTATGACTATCTGTCCCTTCTAAAAACCCTTATAGATCTCAAAATCATTGAGAGGTTATCTTATATTTTCTTAGGGACACTTGTTTATTTCATTTTTATGTCATGGATCATAAGAAAATAATTTCTGTGCCTGGAACAGATCTAGGTTTATTTTTTTCATATAGACATTCAATTGGCCCAGCGTCATACTTTGCAAAGATGAATTTTTCATGAATTGCACTGAAAACTTTGCTTAAATTCCACCATTAACATAGAGTTAATTACAACTCATAGTGACCTATAAAACAGATTAGACACTAGTCTAACAGATAAAAGATTACAACCATGAAGCTAAACGTAGTGAATCCTTGAGAAAAGTCACAGGGAAAAAGAGAGGTCTTTGGGATTTCACTTTTCTATGAGTTCAGCAAAACTTCTCTACAGGCATTTCCAACTCTGTTCTGCATACTGCTATATAACATCAACTTATATATATACTTATTGTAGTCAATAAATATAAACTTGCTATTGGTATAATGTCTCGTTAAATGCCTGATTTTGGGAGTCTCATAAAGTATATTGTATAAAACCATTTGTAAATCTACTTTAAGAAAATAAAGGCAAATGAGGAGCTGATACCAAGGGCTCAAGTAGAAAGCAAATGTTTTGAGAATGATGAGGGAAACAAGTGTACAAAAGTGCTTGACACAATGGATGGATGGATGGATTGTGATAAGAGTTGCACGAGCTGCCAATAAAATGATTTTTTTAAAGAAAGAAAAGAAGGCTTAGAAATATTTCTCTTTTTTTCCTCAAGTAAATTTTGGATTCAATTCTGGTTCCAAGTCACACCTAGTGTTGTTTTCTGTGTTGTGTTTGTTTCACACTTTGCTTCCCCTTTAATTGCTTTATGCAACTTCACTAATACTGACTCGGTGCTATTTAAGCTCAATGGCCTAAAAAGTCTGTGATCAATTCTCATGTTGGTGTGAGGCCCTGGTCAGAAAAGTAGAGTTTAATTGAAGAGAAAAATATATTTAATTTTCACTGTTATTATTTCCTCCTATAACTTACTTTTTTAAGGTACATGTTGTTTCACAAGTATGAAGTAACTGACCATCTTGATAATCTTCAGAACACTCAATAGTACAGATGATTTATACTTTATCAGTACAGTGTGTCTAAATACATTATTGTAATTTGAGATAATGTTGGGTCGATACATTTATTTCAGAGAATACAATAGAGACTAAGTATTTGCAGCATTAATCTTTTTTGCATGCCAAATGCAGAAGAGACCCAAATCAGAGAGAAAATAAAACTAGGCAAACATAACAACAAATAAATAACTATAGGTATAAAGAATAATGCTCTGGCCAAACACCGCTGTGAGAACAATTGCCTGGCCTTCACTGTGATCTTGCCTATGAGTGTAACTACCCCTGGCCTCTGTGGGACCCTACACCAAGTGGGCACACCACCCCACTACGTTGAGGCAGGGTTGGAACTCCTCCAGCCCCATGGTCAGGCTATCAGGCTCAACTATCTTCTTATTTTCTGTTCTCTTTCTTCTCGCTTTCTTCTCTCTCCCTTCTCTCTTTCCCACAGCAGTTGGTGTCAGCAGGCCCAGTTTTGTTTTGGGGGTTTGGATTTTTCCTTTTTCTTTTTTTTTTCCATTTTGTCTTCTCTTCTTTTTCCTTTCACATGCAACTGCTGGCTTCCAGGACACTGCCCTCCACATAGGGCACCTCTGCCTAAAGAGTGCTGCACATCTCACAAGGGAGCTATGACAGCCCTCTCCAGTGCTCTATGCTGCTGAGGAAACCTCCGCTCAACCTCAACAATGATCTTGCCGACTAGGGCAATTCTGCACCAAAAGGGCACAACTGCTGGTCAACTTGGGGCAAGGTTTAAATCCCTCCATCCCCATATTCAGGTGTTCAGGGATTAGCTATCTCTTTACTCTTTATTTTTTTCTTCTCTCTTTTTTCGTACTACAGTCAGTCTCAGCGAGTACAGTAGTGGGTTTTTTTCTTCTTTCTCTTTCTTTTCTTGTTCTTTCTTCTCACTCTCTATCTTCTCTCTTATCTTTTTCTCTCCTCTATCCTTGTTTCCTTCCACATATCGCTGCTGATTTTCAGCCTCCTATCCTCTGCCTAGGGCAATTCGTCCCACCCAGTGGGGAAAGCTCCAGCCTGCCCCCTGTGGCAGTGATGTACATAGCACAGGACAAAGCTCAACTATCTCTTTATGTATTTATTTATATTTTTTTCTTCTTTCACTTTTTCTTCTTTTTTCCTTATTTTGATCTCTTCTCTCTTCCCCACCACAGTCTCAGCATGTT
>NW_022111341.1:1441970-1445785 GCF_000313985.2 Echinops telfairi | reverse complement strand
GGAAAAGGAGAAAATCATAAGAGCAGCTAAGGAAGACAAATAGTCACTTATAAAGGTTCCCAAATAAGAA
Organism: Echinops telfairi; assembly: GCF_000313985.2. Lineage (NCBI taxonomy): Eukaryota > Metazoa > Chordata > Mammalia > Afrosoricida > Tenrecidae > Echinops > Echinops telfairi. The sequence goes on along the minus strand of NW_022111341.1, from coordinate 1,445,715 downwards.
CATGTTCAAAACTATCAGAGGATGCAATGAATAAAAGGATGGAGTGGAGTAACATGTTCCAAAAATTGAAGGAAAATAACACAAACTCGAATACTATATCCAGCCAAATTATCTATTAAGATAGATGGAGAAGTGAGTCTTCCGAAACAAGGAAAACCTCAAAGAATATCCAAAAAAAGAAACCCAGCCCTAAAAAAGATCCTTGTCTACCCAGTATGGGCAGAAGATCAACACTCACTGATCACAAGTAAGAGACTGTAACATAAAACAACTCCACTCAGAGGGCCACAAAGAGACAACAGCCCCAAGATAGCATTAGATCAAGGTGGAAAGAAGGAAAGAAGGAACCACACACACAACACTAACTGATAAGATAGATAGGTAGGAAAACACCCAACACAAAAGGTACAAGATGACATCACAGAGTCCACAGATGGATATGATAACACTGAATTTCAATGGAATTTCAACACTCAGGCATTAAAAGGCAGAGTTACCACCTACTACCCTCAAAGATAGCCCACTTTAAAAAATCAGAAAGTAACAAGTGTTGGAGGGGCTGCTGGACCTGTAGTTATGTACAACCCCTATGGAAATCGATCTAGCAATATCTAAACCAGATGGAAATCAAGCTACCATATGACCCAGCAATCACCCAGCTAGGCATATACCCAGAAGAGGCAAGCAATGAATGCATGAAGCACATCGCCACATGGAATGAACTGGAGGACATTATCTTACGCAAAGTAAACCAAGCTCAAAAGGACAAGTACAACATGAGTCCATTGATGTAAGCTTTAAAAATGGGCTCGTTCACCTCACTCCCGCTGCACGGGAGGGAGCCCGGTGTCACTGTGGCGGGCTACGGCAGGGGAGTCGGTGGAACGCGGACTGGGCGGAGGGAGCCCACGTCGGCGGCTGCAAGACACATGGCTGAGACGGTGGTGGACACCCAGCGACTGATCACCAGGCCGCAGAATCTGAATGACGCCTACGGGCTGCCCAGCAACATCCTCGTGATCTATGTGAGCAACCCCCAGATCGTGGAGGTCGGTAGGGGCCGCTTCACCACCTACGAAATCAGGGCCAAGACAAATCTTCCAATTTTCAAGCTGAAGGAATCTACTGTTAGAAGAAGATACAGTGACTCTGAATGGCTGAGAAGAGAATTAGAAAGAGAACGCAAGATTGTAGTTCCCCCACTCCCTGGAAAATCCTTTTTTTACATCAGCTTCCTATTAGAAGAGAGGATGGGATCTTTGATGACAGTTTTATTGAGGAAAGGAAGCATGGGATGGAGCAGTTTATCAACAAGGTCACTGGTCATCTTCCAGCACAGAATGAGCATTGCCTTTACATATTTTTACAGGACAAAATCATAGATAAAAGCTATACTCCATCCAAAATAAGACATGCCTAAAATAATGGCAAGAAGGAGACCAAAAATAGAAGAAGAAAAAAAAAAAAACTTTACGTAACTATTACTGATTCGTATGCACCAGTGAAGAAGTTCTCACTAACTCTTAGCATGCTGCACAGAGACCAGTCTAACATGCCCTCCATGTGCTAACACTCATGCTGGTGCGTGGTTTTGTTTGTTTGGGCAGTTGACAAGAAGTTAATTTGCTTTAGTGAAAATCCCTCATTCCAGCCTTTCCCTCAATAGCTGTCTCTCGCTGTTCTCCCATGATGTGCACAACATGACGGCTTCGCCAACCTGTCATTCCAGTGTCAGCTGCAGTGTCCTCACTAAAGTGACTTCCTTGGTCTGCTATGCACAGATTTTGTGTCATGTCTGCTTCTTGAATCTGACTCACTAGAATGTGCCCCCTTAGCCCTCTTTTCACTCAACGATGTCACTTGTCCCGAGTCCTGTGTAGGAGCACTACACGCTGCTTCCCACCCCCGCCCATAGGAGAGACACACTTGTGTGTACAAACCACATCTTCCCTCAGGCTTGAAAAACCCTCCACACGGAAGATTCGTGAGGGACATCTTTATATTCTGTATAAAGAACAAAACCCAATTTATATACTAAAATCATTTGTCTAAGATTTTAGGTGGTTTTCCAATAAAAATGAAACCGTATTCTGATATGCCAAAAAAAAATTGAGCACATGGGAAAAGCCACTATGTATATACATTCCTGGGGTGAGGTCCAGGTACTACGGTAGCACCCAAACCAATCCAGCGATGCATAAGGTAGCCAACTAAATAGGAGGGGGAAAGAAAGAGGAAAAACAAAGAAATTGGTTGGGGGGGAACAGGGCACTAGCCCACCCAAGGGGAGGGTATTGTTTATATCTCCACAGGAGAGGAAGAGAGGGACTAGGCTGCAACCTGGTGCATCAAGACGTGAATACAGCATACTGGTATGTACGAGGGAACCAATAGAGAGGTCTGCGGGGCCAGCCCCTATCCAAATATGTAGACACACACACCTCCCAGAAGAATGCACTTCAGAGGACAGCACTGAAGCTACAGCTTGGGGAGAGGGGCACTATGATTAGAGTACACAGGAGATACAAAGAGGAATGGAGAGAGAGGGAATCACATCCTGTCCACCAAACCCCAAGGACGATATTCCTGCTCAGAGCAGACACTGTACACAGAGGACCATAGGGCCAGCCCCACCACGGAGCACAAGATCCCGCACTGAGCCATAGCACTCCAGGGGACAACACTGGAGATACAGCGCGGATATTGTGCCAGATATTGTGCCCAATCTGACCCCATAACTCTGGCGCGAAACACTAAGGGCATGCAACAGAGCAGCAAGGGAGCAAAGTGATGAAATCCCTGGGGAATACCAAAAATAGACTTTGAAGGCAGAGGGTGGCACCCCATCAGATTCGACTAGAAAACACCCATAAAGGCCAAAAAACAGACCTTGAACTATTTATAGGCTTTTCCATTTTTGTCAGTGGCTTTCTTTTTGTTGTTGTTATTTTGGTTTTGATTTTTTGTTGTTGTTATTGTTTTGTTGGTTTTGACTTAATTCGTTGGTTTTTTGGCTTTGCCTGGTTTTCCACTTCTTAATGTCTCTGCATGTCTATCTACATAAGATAGGCAAGATAAACAATTCGGAGATGAAAGAACAAGACCCATGGTTCCGGGGAGATATAGGAGAGGGGGAGATAGGAGAAAGGAGTGGAGATAGGGAAACAAGCCCAGGGACAAGGGAACAACAAATGAACTAAAATCAATGGAGAGAGGGGCGTGGGATGCCTACTAGGACTTGATCAAAGGGTAGTGTAGCAGCAAGGAATTTCTAAACTCGAATGAAGGCCGAACATGATGGTGGGACAAGAGGAAAGTGAAAGGAAATGGAGGAAAGAACCTGGAGGCAAAGGACATTTATAGAGGTCTAGATACAGGCATGTACATACATAAATAAATTTTTATATAACGAGAGGGGAATAGATCTATGTACTTACATTTTTATGTTAAGAATTAAGGTTGCAGATTGACATTTGGGCCTCAACACAAGAACACTTTGTTCTAATAATCCGGCATTCTGTGATGCTCACCTTCCTGACACAATCGCTGAAGACAAAATAGGTGCGTAAGCAAATGTGGTGAAGAAAGCTGATGATGCCCGGCTATCAAATGGGTCTTAAAGGCTTGAAGATAAACAAGCAGCCATCTAGATGAGAAACAACAAAGCCCACATGGAAGAAGCACATCAGCCTGTGTGATCATGAGGTTTCAATGGGATCAAGTATCAGGCATCTAAGACCCAGAA
>NW_022111341.1:1439208-1441870 GCF_000313985.2 Echinops telfairi | reverse complement strand
GAAGGGTCACAAGGAAGAGAGGAGCCAGTCAGGATGCAGTATAGCACTGATGAAACACACATCTTTCCTCTAGTTCTTTAATGCTTCCTTACCCCCCAATATCATGACTTCAATCTACCTTACAAATTGGATTAGACCAGAACATGCGCATTGCTACAGATAAGAACTCACAACACAGGGAATCCAGGATAGATAAACTTCTAAGGGCCAACAATGAGAATAGAGATACCAGGAGGATTAGGGGGAGCTAGAGGGAGAAAGGGGGAATTGATCACAGGAATCAACATATAACCCCCTCCCAGGGGGACGAACAACAGAAAAGTTGGTGAAGGGTGACAGAGAACTATGAAAGATATGAAAATAATAATCTATAATTTATCAGGGATTCATGAGGGAGGGAGGGCGGGGGGGATGGGGGGAAATGAGGAGCTGATATCAAGGGCTCAAATAGAAAGAAAATGCTTTGAAAATGATGATGGCAGCATATGTGCAAATGTGCTTGACACAATGGGTTAATGTATGGATTGTAATAGAAGATGTAAGAGCTCCCAATAAAAGTATTTAATTTTAAAAAAAGAATAACGCCTTGATAAGAGTCCACTGCTATTATAGTTTTGTTTTGTTTTTAAATAACATCTTTTATTTTTAACACTTTAAAGAGAACTTTTGCAACAGATTGCTCAATATAATATGCCATTTGATTTCTTTCTCTTTTATTTGATAAATCATTTTATTGGGGGCTCTTACAGTTTTCATATATGTGAATTATTAAAGTTATTAATGACTGAATACATCTCCTTAGGAAAATGTTCTCATGGCATAGTAGTTATGCGTTGGGCTGCTGACCACAAGATCAGCTTTTTGAAAACACCAGCCACTTTTCAAGAGAAAGACCAGGCTTTCTACTCCCTTAACAGTTAAACTCGGAAACTCACAGGGACAGTGCTACCCTGTCCTATAGAGTCGCTAAATCATACTAAGGTTATGAACACACTTTGTAGTGGGTGAAGGGAGATGTCGGATAGTGTACGATATGACAAAATAATAACTTATACATTATTAAGGATTCATGAGGGAGCAGGGAGCGAGGAGGGAGGAGGAAAAATAAGGAGCTGATGCCAGGGGCTTAAGTGGAGAGCAAATGTTTTGAGAATGATGAGGGCAATGAATGTACTAATGTGCTTTATACAACTGATGTATGTATGGATTGTGATAAGAGTTGCATGAGCCCCTAATAAAATGGTTTTTTTTTAAAGAGCACATTTTGCAAATTCAAAAGAATTGTGTGGAATGGCTAGATACATCAAGAATACAAAATTTGCATTGCACCTGTGTATTCTTTTTGGTGAGCTAGTGAACCATGTCTGAAAAAACGTCTAACAGAAATATTATGTGGAAGATAGAACATAGTAAATGCTCTACATCTTATTAAATATAATTTGTGGGTGTTGTTCCTCTGATGTTCTAATTGTGAAAGCATATTATCCAGTGACTCTTCTCTTTTTCATGGGAAGAATCATGAAGCAAGAGAAGAGAAAATATTGTTACTTTTAGATTCCAGCAACATAGCCTTCTAAATCTCTCTAGAATTGCTACAACGATTAAACACGGAATCTTTAGAAGAAAGGAATTCAAAGCTTAATTCCAAACTCCACACATTTTCCTATTAAAAGCTTCAATATGATATCTTGATCATTACAAATGAAAAGACATACTAAGTGTATGGATTTCCCGCCACATACCAAAAATACCAAAATTCCCAAAGTTGCCAGAAATTTCATGATTCCACAGATGAAAGCTTACTAATCTCAAACTGGCCACATTTTCTTTACAATTTCAGAAAATCCTGGAATAAATGCTTCACAAATGAAGAAGTGAATACGGACTGTGTTGTCACCTTTAATGCACTTTCATTTGTGTCTTCTCTCTGGTTGCTCATGTTAACTAAATAACTCTGTAAAATATTAAAGAATATGAGCTGAGGATATTCAAACCAAGTTCCACTGAATGAAAAGTGTTTATGGCAAACACTGTCTTTTAGATTACCTGGTCCTGCCCCAAACACACATAAATATTTGAATGCTCACGGATAATTTTCATACACAAAATCAATATTTGCTTATTGTCATTTAATGTTGATATTGTATGACACATGAAGTCATTCACGAAAGTATGTGTCATGGCAGATCTTAGCAATAAGAGTGAAAATACAAGACATGTTATAAGAAACAGTTTCCACAGGGCATGAGAATAAATTTAATTTATTCAACCTATGTTAACTTCCCCCTTTGTATAATATTTCAAGCAAAAATTAACCTTCTTACTCATTTTGCCTGAAGACCATCCAATAAGGCATGGTAAGAAAGACCTGAGCACACAGGTTATCAATTTGTTTGTAACCACAAAAGATTTGCACACAAGAATTCCTCTGATAACTGCTGTCTGTGATCTAGAGATTACGTGTCTCAGTAAAAATTAAAGCTGATGAGAAGATGTTTTTCATTGCCTTATTTACGTTAACATTGTCCTAGGATTGCCACCTCCTCTTCCCTTTGGTAGATTCATAGCCAACTCTCATGAGCTTCCTCAGTGCGTTCTTCATGTCCTTGTTCCTCAAGGTGTAGATGAGCGGGTTGAGACTGGGAGTGATGATGGTGTAAAA
>NW_022111341.1:1435558-1437606 GCF_000313985.2 Echinops telfairi | reverse complement strand
TTCCAGTCACTTTACCTGGTAATTTCTGCAGATTCTTTTATGATGATGAGCTATAATTACATTTTCTATCTAGGTGACCTTAAGAAGTTCACTTACCAGTAAATTTCAGAGTTAGGAATAGATGGGGTTCTAAAGTGATGTGACTCTCTGATTCTCTATAAAGCTAGTAACGTGGTATAATAAACATATTCTCTTACTTGGTCAGAGAATTCATCTATAAATCAATCTACCGGCTAATGTCTGAATGAAGAAAGAGAGTTCCTCTTTTTCTGTATGTTAGTTAATAGTATCTTTGATATCCCACCTTATGAAATAAGAAATGTGGACTTTCTCCTCAGCACCTTCATCTCCTTCATCCTCAGTTATGAAACTTACTACCAATATGGTAAACGTGTATGTGAAAAATATGTTAGCTACATTCTCATCTTTTAAAGTTTTATACCATGCAAATCTCTGTTAACTCTCTTCTGGACTCTGATAGAGTAATTTTCTACCCTTATATTCAGTCTCATCCCTTATCTTATTAGAAGACTAAACAAGAACATGTCATCTGCATGCCTAAAAATCATCAATGGTTTCCCATTATACTTAAGAAATATTCAATTCTTTAATATGGTCAAGCTAGACCTACATAAATTGGTTCTTACCGGGATTCATATTTTGTCGGGTAGATCATATTATTCCTATTTGGCTCTTGATCTGGTTTTTTTTTACAGAACAACTCATGCCCTCCCCTTCTTCCAAAGAAGACCAAACCTGAGAATAAATCTTTACAGAATTCATACTCAGTCTGCAGCCTCCTTCTTCAATGTTTCTTAATGAGAGAACAGTCCACTGAGCCCACAACCTCCTTTACATTATACCATGTACATGGAACTCCTGAAGAGTGCCAACAGGGCGTCATCAGAGAGTCTATGTTCACATCTCATCTCTGCCTGTTATTAGCTCTGTGATTCCACTCAAGTCACGTCTGGTCTCAGTATTCTCATCGCTAAAAACAGGACCAAAGATAAGTTGAAAGCAATGCTTATAATATAATGCACCTCAGAAGCCATAACAAGAAATTATAATCAGACACCGGTGTAGGTTCATATTTAACCTTCCCCCTGTGTTATAATATGACTTTAAAAATGAAAGATGATGGCTAGTGCCCCTTGCCCCTAAAGCTACTTCCTCAAATGTATATAACTTTTGACTAAATAATTACCTATGAATAATGATTACAAAATCACCAATGTTAGTATTTTCCTTACATTCAAATGTTAGGCTGTCTGCTTGTGAAGTGAACTGAGTAGGAAGGTGATGGATTACTGGGGGGAGGGGGGACTGGTTTTATCTATGTTGTAAAAAATAATTTATTTATTTGGGTAAAACATAACTTTAACTATATCTACATGAAGAACTAGTAAGTTCAACCTTTAAGCAGGGTGATAGAGATGCTGTGCCTGTAGACATAGGTGAGCATATCAGAACTGCTTTTAACTTCTAACAATTGAAGAGTTATCAGTAGCCCACCTTCACAGCAATCCATTATTCAACAGAGAAAGAAAAATGTTTACTACCTGAAGCAAAAATAACATCCAGAGCGTTTCCTTAAAGAAAAAAAGCTTTAAATTTGCTTTGAAAAAGGATAGTTCAATATGACACGTGTGTGTGTGAGTGTGTGTGTGTGTAAGTGCAAAAGATGGGTTTTGTTTGTCACACAATTTTAAATGCATTTCCTGAATACTTTGAAATGTGCAGTTCAAGTTGGGCAATCATCCAATAGTGTGCACATTCACAAGGCTAACTGAATATACTGGGTTCAAAATATTCATTTCATGATAGACTTGAGTGATTTCTTCAGGATTTGTTTTCCAAGAATAATGATTTTTCCCCCCTGGTTTTAGCCATTGAAGCAAGATGGACTGACTGCAAGGGAAAAAGAAACCTCTTCAAAATGTGTCAGGAGCAGTCATACCACTAGAAGCCCACAATGTCTGAGCAGGGGGATAAGTAAATAGTATTCATGAATGGGTGTGTCAAGTAGAATTGGGTGTGTGGAATTG
>NW_022111341.1:1432035-1433507 GCF_000313985.2 Echinops telfairi | reverse complement strand
TTTAAGTTTTTTATCATCTTCCTCCTCCTCGTCTCCCTTGTCTTTTTCTCTTCCTTCTTTCTTCCTCCACATCTGGTTGAGGAGCATCAGTCTTCTTGTACTCTGTAGCACCACACTGTTTCTTTCTAGAGCAGCAGAAAAGGATAACAAGAAACACCAGTAGGGCGAAGGCTAGAATGGAGACCACCCAAAGCCAGGGGCACTCCTCAGCTGCCTCGATCACCTGTCCCATGACTTGTGGCTCAGCAGCCCCATCAGCAGCCTTCTGAGGCCCCATTCATCATTGGCCCAATCATCAACCACTCTTCGATCACCAGAAATGATAAAGTTGTCCCCAAAAAATGTCAGAGGTCATGGACCACACCTCCAAACCAAAAGCACTAAAAGGAGTCATTTTGAAAGGTTCCAGATCTTGAAAGAAATCAGGATTTGGTATTTCCATGGGTTTCCAGATTCCTGGTAGTTAGATTTGTCAATCGTGGGGGGCTTAATTTTACCCTTGTATTTGGGGTTGGTGATCACAGATCTTGAGCAGGCACCACACCCAGGGGCCAACTCACATTTAGGAGCCTCCCATTCTCCATCCATATCTTCATCCAAATCCTTGGGATTCTCTGCATCTGGATCAGATACATATTCTGGCTCATTATCTTACCAACCTTCAGGTTTTGTGGCCTCCTCACCTAGAATCTTGGCAGGAGCATCTTCATCCCAGTCATCTGGCTTGACAGCATCTGGGTCTGGTAGTTGTCTTTCATCCCAGTCCTCAGGTTTCTGGGTCCTCAATTTCTCATGAAGGATTTACGAGCGGAGTCATTATCATCCAGCAGGCTTCCACTGTTCACAACAGTCTGGTCAACTAATATCTTAAAAGCATTGTCTGAATACAAGATTAATATAAAAAGATGTGTTGTTTTAATCATTTTATTGGGGCTCATACAACTCTTATCACAATCTATCCATCCATCCATCCATGGTGTCAAGCACATTTATACATTTGTTCCCATCATCATTCTCAAAACATTTGCTTTCTACTTGAGCCCTTAGTATTAGCTCCTCATTTTTCCCCTCCCTCCCTGCTTTCCCTCCCTCATATACCCTTGATAATTTATAAATTATTATTATTTTGTCATGTCTTACATTGTCCAAAGTCTCCCTTCACCCACTTTTCTGTTGCCCTTCCCCCAATGAGGAAGTTATATGTAGATCCTTGTAATCGGTTCCCCCTTTCTACCCCACATGTTTTAGTTTTGTTTTTTATATCAGTAGAACTTCAGATCTGCATTTGGCCTCTTATCATGTTTTTCTTCATATTCTTCATATTGGGTTTTTGTGTCAGAAGATGAAGTGTAATTCAAAGTCCTCTCCACATTTATCCAGCCAAAACATAATCATATAGGGTGTCTATGAAGCTCTCTGGAAAGATAAACTGAGGCCAGGCCAGAGAGAAGTAGAAGGAGAAGTTTATTCTG
>NW_022111341.1:1428937-1429961 GCF_000313985.2 Echinops telfairi | reverse complement strand
ATTGTCTTTTAATTTTTTAAATGAAATAATGAATTCTTCCAACACCCTGGTGACACTCTTGGGTGAGTGCTGGACTAACCACAACATCAGGGATTCAAGCCGACTAGTAATAAGGTCAGTGGGTCAAGGCCACCAGCTTCTCCCAGGAAGAAAGATGAGGCTATCTTCTCCCATTAACATGTACAGACTGGGAAATTCTGTACAGGGTCCTTGAGTCAGAATTGATTATATGGCAGTGGATTTTTGTTTGGGGATATGTAACCATATCATATCATACCAGTAATAACCACATTCTGATTATCAAAATAAATGTTCTCTGATCAGATAGATAAATAAAGTAGTTCTAATACATACCTCTGACCTCCATGCTCTGACATTCAAGGTCTTCTTGTCTATGACAACAACAACAAAGTTCAATCTTCAAAGCTCTAAAGCAAACCAATGCTAAACTCACTGCCATCAAGTTGATTCCAACACACAACACCCCTATAGCACAGAGTAGAACAGTCCCTGCAGGACACTGTATAGTATCGATGAAACACACAATATTCCTCTGGTTACTTGAGGCTTCATCACCCCCCACGCTCAAGACCCCTGTTGGAACTGCAGTTTTGTACACAACCTTTGGAGCTGGAGGAACACTGGTATCTGGTTTCAGAGGCTACACTGGTAGCCTGCCTTTAATTGCTGGCTAGACTGGAGCATGTGCATGGATACAGGTAAGAGATAAGAGCTCTCAACACATGGAATCCAGGAACAGGAATGGGAGGAGTGATACCGGAGAGGAGGGGGATGGTGAGGAGAGGAGGGGGAAAAGAGGGAACTGCAATGATAAATACATAACCACAACCATCTACCACCACACCCACCCCACCGAGGGGATGAACAACAGAAACCATGGGGGAAGGGAGACAGCAGTCCATGTAAGATATGAAAATACCAAAGCCCATTAGGAGGCCACTGGAGATCCCCTTGCAGAGGGGTCTCGGGGAGGAGATGAGCCAGTCAGGGTGCGATGTAACAA
>NW_022111341.1:1426854-1428275 GCF_000313985.2 Echinops telfairi | reverse complement strand
AATAAAATGATCTTTTTTTAAAGATATGAAAATAATAATCATTTATTATTTATCAAGGGGTCATGCAGGTTTGGGGGTAGGAGGAAAAAAGAGCTGATACTAAAGGCTCAATAGAAAGTAAATGTTTAGAGAATAACAGTGGCAACAAAGGTACAAATGTGCTTGATACAATTGATGAATGGATTGTTATAAGAGATGTAAGAACCCCCAATAAAATGATCTTTTCATAAATATGTGTATGTACTTTAAAAAACAAAACAATGAAATATCATCTCACCCCAGCATTAGTAGCAAAGTCAAAATAACCTGCAAACAACAAAAGCTGGTGAGTGTGTGGAGAGACTTGTTCCCTTCTACTTCTGGTGGGACCATAAGACCGTGCAGCCAATGTGGAAAATGGTACGACAATTTCTCAAAAAGTTGGAAATAGGAATATCAAGTGACCCAGCAACCCATCTATTTCATATGTAGCCTAGAGAAAAAAGAGACATAACCTGTTTGGGCCTGAAGGGTTGGTTTTCTCAGAAGCAGTCATCTAAGTAAGCCATCCATGTCCACATGGAAGAAATTGGCTACCTCGACTGTTCCTTCCTCTTTGTTTCTAACTTTGGTATTGCAATCACCAATAACTATCAGTATATTTTGATTACATGTTTGATAAATTTACAAAAGAAGTCTTGAGTGGAATTCTTCAATTTCTTCATCACTATCTTTGGTGGTTGGTGCATAAATCTGAATAATAGTTGTATTGATTGGATCACCTTGAAGTCAGATAGATATAACCCTATCATAGATAGCATGGTACTTCAAGAGTGATTTTGAAATGTCCTTTTTGATGTTGAATGACGTGCCAGTCCTCTTGATTGTGTCATACTGGCATAGTAAATCAGATGATTTTCTGATTCAAAATGGCCAATGCCAGTCCGTTTCAGCTCACTAATGCCTAGGGCATTGATCTCTGTGCATTCCATCTCATATATGAGGACTTCCCATTTTCCTATTTTCATACTTTGTGCATTCCAAGTTTCAATCATTGCCAGATTTTTGCAGCTGTTTCTTCTTATCTTGAGTTGTGCTCCATCAGTAAATGAAGATCCTGAAGACTCCACTCTCACAGGTTACTCCATTCACATCACCAGGTTCAACTCCACTCTGAAAAAGCAGCTCCTTGCCCCACCCCTGCAGAAGAAGCTACTTGAGAGGACGGCAATAAAGCTGCAGTTAGGGGAGAGGGGCATGTCTGATCAGAGCAAATGGGAGCATTTAGGGGGAAGAAGAGAGAGTGGAGCACATCCTGACACACCAGACCTGGAGGACGACATCCCCACTCTGAACAGCCTGTGGACAGAGTGGACATGCCATCCCTTGATGGCCCCAGGCTCTAAGGGGGAAAACGCTGGAGACTCAGTGTTGGCACTAGC
>NW_022111341.1:1421713-1423772 GCF_000313985.2 Echinops telfairi | reverse complement strand
AAAAAGAATAATGAGGATAACAAATTTACAAATGTACAAATGTGCTTTATACAATTGATGTATGTATGGATTGTGATGAGTTGTATGAGCCCCCAATAAAATGACTTTATAAAAAAAAAAAGCAGCTCCTTGTCAGTCACAGTTCAAGTGCTGAGGGGCCATCCTCTTGCATGATCTCTGGCAATATTCTGCTTCCATTCATTAGACCCTCAGTATCTGACAGTGTTTCAAAGCTGTATATAAGGTTTTCAACAGCTCTTTCCTCCAAGTAGGGAGCCAGTTCCTTCCTCATTGTCTCTTCTTAGCCTGGAAGTGTCACTGAAACCTGTTCGCTTTAGATGAGCCCTCTCGCATTTGAAATACCAGTGGCATAGCTTCTAGCAGCACAACACACACGCCACCACAGTAACTATAGGGAATAGAACGCTTCCTCTTTCTTCCTAGGAGGGGATGGTGGTCTCAAACTGCTGTGGCTAGCAGCTCAATGTTTAACTACTACACCACCAGGGCTCCTGGTTATAACAAAATCTACCACAAAAAAAGTGGCCTTAAAGAACAGAAATTTATTTTCTCTAAGAAATTTTTTTTGCCTGAATCCATGATATGGTCCAGGGGCTGGTCATTGGTGTATCAAGGCTTAGAGACGGTGAAATAATTTTACAATTGGTTCTCTGCCCCCATGAACGTTTTAAGTATAGAAAAAGGCATGCTAAAAGGTAGTTTATTGTTTCAAATGTTAATGCTTACATAAGAACAATAAAAGAGGTACACAGTAAGTACATTATGTTATAAGATTTTAAAAATATTAATGAAAAATTATTAAATAATACCTGACAAAAAACAATGCAACTGTTATTTAAGATATCGCCATACTGCTTCTTGATTGACATCCTCACTTGCAATATTATTTGTTTTTATCTGAACACCCACCATCAGCTGTGTGATTTATCCTTAACCATCTTTTCACTATAGGAGTAGGATACCATTCCTTTAGAGGTAGGCCAATTAGACAGTAGTTATTGTGTGTGATATATTAGAAACAGAAGACTTCTGTTCTCTGAACATATTATGTTCATCTTGGGAAAAACCCTTTCTGCTTCTGCTGAACTGACAGCAATTGTTCTAACAATATCTTTCACTCTCTGAACAATTTCACGAATTGAATAATTCACTTATGATATCTTGTGAGAAATTGGGGCATAACATGAAGTTGAAACAAATTCTGCGTGTTACCCTCTGGTTGTTTGACAATCTTTCCCTTTTTGTCTTATGTTGTTTACTGACACCACCAACGAAAAGGAGTGAAAATGTACTATTTCATCAAAAATATAATGAATTCTATGAAATGAATACTACAAGCATAGTTCTATCTAATATTTTTGCATATATGGACAGAATTATATTACTACAGGTGCTTATAATACTCTGTTGTGCGCTTTAACCTTTAAGAAGAGTAAAGAGTGTAAATCTGTGATTTCTAGGTTGGGCAGTGGTCCAGATAACCACCTCAGAGAGAACCCTCATTACAAGTGCCAATTTAAGAACAAGTTTGATGAACCCAGCAAAAATTAGGTAATGATTCTGCCAAGCCGGTGTAAACAGGCTGAATCTGACCACTGCTTCACAGATGTATCTGCCACGTGAATCTAGCTCCATATGACCTTTCACCGTGTGTATTTCTGGACCTCGTCTGCTTTTATTATAACTTAGGACAGAATAGATTTAGAATGCAGGCCCCTCTGGTTTAACCTTATTAATATAACATGCCTCTGGTTATGAGCAGTGTCATATTGACTCTGACAAGAGTTTATGATTTCAACACTTAGTTCATGGGGGGGCTGTAGTTTGATCCATAAATAGAAACAGTTCAAATGTCCTTTGAAAATAGAATAGAAAATGGCAGTGTGTTTATATAATGAAATTTTAAACAATAATGGAAAAATAACATACCACTGACTTACATAACAACATGGATGAATCTGTCATGGTGTTAAATAAATAACTCTGCTAAGTATTAAAGAATATTGGCTGAGGATATTCAAACCAAGTTCCACTGAAC
>NW_022111341.1:1418645-1420449 GCF_000313985.2 Echinops telfairi | reverse complement strand
GGTGTGTGCAGATGGGCATCCAGGAGAGATGCGAGAATGATGGCTGTGTTACCCACCAGGGTAATTAAGTAGAAGATGGTGACAACTCCTGACAGGACCGTCTCCAAACTGGGATGATCCGAGAAGCCAAGCAGAATAAATCCAGGTAGAAAAGTGCAGTTTTTTGGTTCCATGACCCTTCAGTGCCTAAAACCTAAATTGAGAGGAAAAGGAGAAAGAGAAGAAAGAAGAGGAGTAAGGAATGGAGAAGAACAGAAAAAGATAATTGGGTCAATACAGACTTACTCACTGCTCACTGCCATTGAGTGATTCCGACTCACAGAGACCTTACAGGACAGAGTAGAACTGCCCCTGTGCTGTCTAACACTCTCATCTTTACAAGAGTAAATGGCTTCTTATCCCGCATGGCAGCTGGTGGTTTCAAACTGTTGGCTGCGGTTGGCAGCCCAAATTGTAATGCCCTAGAGGTCTCTGAAAACAGACTAGATAACTTACTAGAGATACAGAAGAAAGAAAACAGAGAAAGTTTGCATCAATTGTTGAAAAATAAGTGGATAAAAAATATTCCAGTCACCTTACCTGGAAATTTATGCAGATTCTTTTATGATGATGAGCTATAATTACATTTTCCATCTAGGTGACCTTAAGAAGTTCACTTACCAGTAAATTTCAGAGTTTGGAATAGATGGGGTTCTAAAATGATGTGACTCTCTATCTATAAAGCTATTAACATGGTATAATGAACATCTTCTCTTACTTGGTCAGAGAATTCATCTATAAATCTATCCTACTGGCTAATGTCTGAATGAAGTAAGAGAGTTCCTCTTTTTCTGTATGTTAGTTAATAGTATCTTTGATATCCCAGCTTGTGAAATAAGAAGTCTGGACTTTCTTCTCAGCACCTTCATCTCCTTCATCCTCAGTTTTAAAACTTATACCAACATGGTAAACGTGTATGTGAAAATATGTTAGCTACATTCTCATCTTTTAAAGTTTTATACCATGCAAACCTCTGATAACTCTCTTCGGGACTCTGACAGACTAATTTTCTACCCTTATATTCAGTCTCAGCCCTTTATCTTATTAGAAGACTTAACAAGAACATGTCATCTGCCTGTTTAAAGTCATCAATGGTTTCCCATTATACTTAAGAAGTATTCAATTCTTTAATATGGTCAAGCTAGACCTGCATAACTTGGTTCTTGCCGGGACTCATATTTTGTCTGATAGATCATTTTACTCCTATTTGGCTCTTGATCTGTTTTTTTAACAGAACAACTCATGTCCTTCTCCTTCTTCCAAAGAAGACCAAACCTGACACTAAATCTTTACAGAATTCATACTCAGTCTGCAGCCTCCTTCTTCAATGTTTCTTAATGAGAGAGCAGTCCCCTGAGCCCACAGTCTCCTCTACATTATACCATGTACGTGGAACTCCTAAGGAGTGCCAACAGGGCGTCCACAGAGAGCTTATGTTCACATCTCATCTCTGCCCCATTAATAGCTGTGTGATTGCAGACAAGTCACACACCACGTCTGCTCTCAGTATTCTCATCACTAAAAACAGGACCAAAGATAAGTTGAAAGCAATGCTTATAATATAATGCACCTCAGAAGCCACAAGAAGAAATTATAATCAGGCACCATGTAGGTTCATATTTAACCTTCCCCCTGTATTATACTATGAGCTTAAAAATGAAAGATGGTGGCTAGTGCCCCTTGACCCTAAAGCTGCTTCCTCAAATTATATACTTTTGAATAAACAAATACCTAAGTCATGCTATGAAAAATGATTACAAAATCA
>NW_022111341.1:1416069-1417834 GCF_000313985.2 Echinops telfairi | reverse complement strand
CTAACTTCTGAAGAAAACATGAAATCTATATTAAATTTCTTTGATTTTTATTTAAATTAAAGCTTTAGTTCATATAAAATTTTAATTCAGTTGGCACTTCCTGAATACAAAAATATAGCTGGAAAGGAAGACTTTTCTGCAGAGATGGCTAATATGTATTTGATCTTGGACTTCAAACAGGAAACCAAGAGAATCAGTGCAGAAAGGGCAAGCTTGCTTTCTTCCACCTCCAACAAGTTGTTTTCCCGTTTCAGACGAACTACTTTCTAAGAGACTGAAAGACTTACATGACTGTCCTGCATGGAGAGGCCCCGTGGTGTATGCTTCTGACCCCAATGGAAACAGATCCTGGTTCAGCATTTGCTCACCAGCCTGTAGCTCTCAAGTGCTCCCTGCATTGTCACTGCCAATTCCTGACTTGTGTTAAGGGCACAGATGCCTGGCAGGACTCCTCCTTCTTGGACATGTGACTTCAGATAAGGATGAAACCTGTCACCAAGTCTCACGGTTTGTAAAGAATTTGCAAATAGGTCTTGATCCTGGAGAAATATTACACAAAGCAATCTGCTAATTAGAACTTGAACTACCAGGCTTTCTATTATCCAACTTGTTAAATATTTGTACCCCAGGGACTCCAATTCAGAAGAAGAACAGAATACAATTGCCCCAAATTGCCTGGAAATTCAGATTATCAGAAAAGTATCTAAACCAACAGGACTGCATCCAACTAGGCAACTAGCTTCACTAAAGTGCTATAGATAAACCCAGTTGACGAAGCAGTTGGGAAATTAGACCATATCCTGCTTGTTGCTAGTTTTTTATTGGAACAAAATCACTTTATTGCGTAATTTAAGTGTTACATAATTGCAAATGAAGACGTGAAAGGTTAGCAGCTACAAAAATCAGGTATACAGCATATCCTTATGTATATCACTCCTCCCTCGAATACTTTTAGCCTTCATGAGAGTACCGTCAATTCTGAATTGGCTTGACTCTGGGTTAGACTTGTAAAATCTTTTCCAAAGAGCAAATGAAATGAGGGATGGCCGGGAGGGGGGGGAGGATTCAGATTATTTTCTATTCTGTACTTTGACCTTGGAAAGTGTGGGTCTGCTTAAAAAGGAAAAAAAAAACATTCACGCAATCACAATAAAGCTTAACCCTGTGCAGAGTTTATAAGGATTTTCAGAAACACACGGCAAGCTGTGCTATGAAGAAAGTGCATAGCAGAGGAGAAAGCTGGGACCTTGAGGGACTAGGTGAGGAAAGAGTGGCGACACAGGGAAAGAGGCGATTACAACATTTGCATCTATTCCTGAGTTCCCATGCCCTGCTAGTGTTTCTTGAAGAGCCACCTGCTGGAGAAGGCCAAGGGCAGACCAGACACCCTTGTGTGTAAAGGATGAAGCCGCAGGACCACATTAAGCCTCCTCCTCGACCAGCTGCGAGCTGCTGTGGAGCTTGGCAATTCCAGGGACAACAGAACACATGTACTTTATGCTAACCAACATCAAATGAAAAAAAAATTGTTTTTAACCCCTTTTAATACAACCTAGAACCTTTATAGAAATCTGGACTTCTATCTATCCTTCTCAGTTTCCTTAAAGGAACTGAGTAATGGAAACAAACAAAACAAGATGATAAGCACAAAAGACTGCATTTTAAACACTATCCATAACGTCTAGGAGACAGAGATGCTTGAATGTCTCTCTAAAAAAATCTGTTGGCATCAAAGAACAAAAATCACATCATTGAGAATGAGGGG
>NW_022111341.1:1409948-1413224 GCF_000313985.2 Echinops telfairi | reverse complement strand
TGCGATGTAGCAATGATGAAACATACAACTTTCCTCTAGTTCATAGGTGCTTCCTCCCCCCCACCCCAACAGCATGATCCCAATTCTACCTTACAAACCTGGCTAGACCAGAGGATGCACACTGGTACAGATAGGAACTGGAAACACAGGGAATCCAGGACTGATGATCCCTTCAGGATCAGTGGCAATACCAAGAGGGTGGAGGAAAGGTGGAGTGGAAAGGGAGAACCGATTATAAGGACCTACATAAAACCTCCTCCCTGGGGGATGGACAACAGAAAAGTGGGTGAAAGGAGATGTCGGACAGTGTAAGATATGACAAAATAATAATAATTAATAAATTATCAAGGGTTCATGAGGGAGGGGAGAGCAGGGAGGAAGTGGGGGGAATGAGTTGCTGATACCAAGGGCTCAAATAGAATGCAAATGTTTTGAGAATGATGACGACAAATGTACTGATGTACTTGACATAATGAATGGATGGATGGATTGTGATAAGAGTTGTACAAGCCCCCAAGAAAATGATTATATATTTTTTTAATGAAATAATGAATACTTCAAATACCCTGGTGGCACTCTTGGGTGAGTGCTGGACCCATCAAACATCAGGGATTCAAGGTCATAAAATAAGTGGGTCAAGGCCACCAGCTGCTCCAAGGAAGAAAGATGAGGCTGTCTTCTCCCATAACCATGAACAGCCTGGGAAACTCTGTACAGGGTCCTTGAGTCAGAATTGACTATATGGCAGTGGATTTTTGTTTGGGGGCATGTAACCATGTAATGTCATACCAATAATAACCACATTCAGATTATCAAAATAAATGTTCTCTGATCAGATAGATAAATAAAGTAGTCTGATACATACCTCTGACCTCCATGCTCTGACATTCAAGCTCTTCTTGTCTATGACAACAACAACAAAGTTCAATCTTCAAAGCTCCAAAGCAAACCAATGCTAGACTCACTGCCATCAAGTTGATTCCAACACACAACACCCCTACAGCACAGAGCAGAACAGTCCCTGCAGGACCGTTTCTAAGACAAACTTTTACCGGAGTAGAAAGCCTAGTCTTTCTCTCACAGAGTGACTCATAGTGATGAGCAATGTGTAACATTTATGGTATCACCCAACAGTGAGATCATCTTAATTATTTGCTTCTTTATGACCAACCCTACCCACAGCCATGGAGGAGAATGCAATAGACAGCAACCCTATGGCACAAAACAGATTTATAAGATTTTTTACATATTAATGAAAAATTATTAAATATTATTAAATTAATTATTAATTATTAAATTATTATTAAATAATACCTGACAAAAACAATGCAACTGTGAAGATACCTCCATATTGCTTCTTGATTGGCATCCTCACTTGCAAAATTATTTGTTATTATCCAAACACCATCAGCTGTGTGATTTATCCTTAACCATCTTTTCACTATGGGAGTACTATCCCATTCCTTTAGAGGTAGGCTAATTAGACAGTAGTCATTGTGTGGGATATATTAGAAACAGAAAACTTCTGTTCTCTGAACATATTATGTTCACCTTGGAAAAAAACCTTTCTGCTTCTGCTGAAATGATAGCAATCGTTATAACAATATTTTTTGCTCTCTGAACACTTTTAGGGATTTCATAGTTCACTTATAATATCTTGTGAGAATTTGCGGCATAACACGAAGTTCAAACAAATGACTGACTGCATGTTACCCTCCAGTTGTTCGACACTTTTTCCCTTTATATTTTATGTTTGTTTACTGAAACCACAAACGTAAAGGAGTGAAAATGTACTATTTCATCAAAAATATAATGAATTCAATGAAATGAATATTACAAGCATAGTTATGTCCAATTTTTTAATATATGGACAGAATTACATTACTACAGGTGCTTATAATACTCTGTTGTGCACTTTAACCTTTAAGAAGAGTAAGGAGTGTAAATCCGTGATTTCTACCTTGGGCAGTTGCCCAGATAACCACCTTAGAGAGAACCCTTATTACAAGTGCCAATTGAAGAACAAGCTTGCTGAACCCATCAAAAATTAGGTAATGTTTCTGCCAAACCAGTGTGAACAGGCTGAATCTGGCCACTGCTTCACAGATGTATCTGCCAAGTGAACCTAGCTCCATATGACCTTTCACCCTGGACCTCGTCTGCTTTTATTATAACTCAGAAGTGAATAGATTTAGAATCCAGGCCCCTCTGGTGTAACCTTATTAACATAACATGCCTCTGGTCATAAGCAGAGTCATATTGACTCTGACAAGAGTTTATGATTTCAACACTTACTTAATCGGGGGCTATGGTTTTATCCATAACTAGAAACAGTTCAAATGTCCTTTAAAAGTAGAATAGATAAATGATGGTGTGCTTATGTAATGGAAATTTAAACAATAATGAAAAAGCAACATACCACTGACTTACATAACAACATGGATGAATCTGAAAGTGTTAAGAAATTGACTTTGCACTTTGTGATTCCAAGTATGTAAAGCTCAGAGTGCTCCTTAGAGCCAATGATGGGAAGACTTTGTCTTACATATTTTGGACATGCTATCAGAAGAGACCAGTCCCTACAGAAGGACATCAAGCTTAGTAAAATAGAAAGGAAGAGAAAGTGGAGGTCTTGGTAAAGCAGAGGGGCAGTAACAAAGGGAAAGGCCCTCCAGGAGAGGGACTGACCCCTTGGCTGCAACAATGGGCGGAAGCTAAGAAGGATGGTGTGGAGGGTGCATAACAGGCAGGGTTTCTGTTGAGCAGTGAGGGTCACAACTGACTAGATGATACTTAACAACAACAAAGTTCAAAATTTGAGAAAAGAATAAACGTGATAGAAGTTAGAAAAGTTTTCATCTTTGAGGTGGGAATCAGCAGTTTTTAATCTTTGGAGTGTGGATTGACTGGGAGGGGCCATGACATAGTGTTCTTGGATGTCTGAAGTGTTCGTGTATCTGTTATATTTTGATTGAAATATTGTCCCAACAGTTTTATTGGCATATAATTCACATATCCTACAACTCAATAGTTCAGTCAGCTCAAAAAGAGGCGTACAACCATCATCACAATCAGTTTTAGAACATTTCCTTTATTCTTGTACAGATTGTTATTAGCTCCCCATTTCCTTCCAACCTCCCCTGCCATACCTGCAAAGAGGTGTCTGACTAAGTCCATGTGGAAGAAGCACACCAGCCTGTGTGATCCAAGGATTGTAAATGATATAATCCAAATCTAAAGGAGGGAATAACATCAGAGGTTAAATTGTGAACACCT
>NW_022111341.1:1404144-1408142 GCF_000313985.2 Echinops telfairi | reverse complement strand
GAAAGTGAATTTTGGGAATGATGAGGGCAACAAATGTATAGGTGTGCTTTACACAATTGAGCTATGTATTGTGATGAATTGTATGAGCCCCAATAAAATGATTTTTTTAAAAAAACACCAAGCTAACAACAACATAAAGTAAAACAGATGAAGACCTCAATCAAAAAGAAAGTAGTAAGTATTAAAAACTAGAGCAAATTTAAGTGGACTGTAAGGGAAATCAAATATGCCCATAGTGGGGTAGTGATTATGCATCGGGCTGTGATCCGCATGGTTCAGAGTTAGAAACCACCAGCAGCTGTGCAGGAGAAAGAATGAGGTTTCTACTCCTGTAAAGTTACAGCCTCAGAAACCCACAGAGGTCACTATGAGTCAGCATTGACTCCGTGGCAGTGAGAACATCAAGATAAATGGACAGAAGGTTGAATTCGTCAAGGACTTTGTCTTGCTTGAAACATAAACTATCAATGCTAAGTAAATGTCTAGAAAAGAATGATAGCAACATATGTACAAATATGCTTGATACAATTGATGTATGGATTGTTCTAAGAGTTGTAAGAGCCTCCAATATAATGATCTTTTCATTTTTTTAAAAAAGGTGTTAAAATTGAAAAATAAATAAATTAGGCTAAAAATGTAAGGAGAAAAACAAGCAATGCTCATGGAAGCAACAGTCAAGAGATCAAAAGATGTGGTGCAGTAGGTAAATCTGCTTCACAAGGCCTCTTTAGAGAATTGAAAATCAAGGATGTTACTTTGAGAACTAAGGTGCGCCTGACCCAAGCCATGGTATTTACAGTTTTCTCATATGCTTGTGAAAGTTGGACATTGAATGAGGAAGACCAAAGAATTTATGCATTTGAATTGCAGCACTGACGAAGAATATTGGAAATACCATGAACTGCTAAAAGGACAAATCAATCTGTCTTGGAAGAAGTTTGACCAGAGAGCTCATTAGAGGCAAGGATGGAGAGACTTCAGACTTTGGACATATTGTCAGGAAAGACCAGTCCCTGGAAGACATCATGCTTCATAAAGTGGAGGGGTAGCAAAGGAGGGGAAGGGCATCAAAGAGATGGATTCACATAGTGGCTACAACAATGGATTCAGGCATAGGAACAATTCAAGGACGGTGCAGGACTGGACAGGTACTGTAATCACATGTACCTCGTACAGGTCTGTGGTAAACACAAGAACTTAATTCTACTGAATGGCTATCAGGAATTGCATATTTTAACTTTAGCAGTCATTTTTCACCAAAGTGACTAAATTATTTTACATTCCTACTGGCCATATAAAAAATATTCTGGTCAATTCAGTCCCTTGACAGGAGTAAGTATTTTAAGTCTTTCTAAATTTTCCCCCTTCTCATTCTGATTTGATTTGCATGTCTCTGAGGACTAGCAATCTTACTATATATTTGTCAGCAGTTTATTTTCTGTTGTGAAGTGTGCGTTCCGTTACACGTTTTAATTAGACGATGCATGTTTTCTTGCATTGATTTGTAAAAGTTCTAATATCTTCTATTCCACTGATTGTCTTCTGACTCTTAAAATAAGGTAATCTCCAAAAGTTCTTGAAAAAGTACCATTATATGTTTCTTCTCATTTCCTGCATCTCCCCCCACTGCCCTGCTCTTGTTCTTAATTGTCCTCCTTCTTCAGTAATGCCACAGCTATCCTAGGTCATTGACATTTCATATGAGTATTAGAATTATTTGTCAACTCTCGGTCGGTATATGCTCTTAAGATGCTATTGCAAATGTTGTTTTTAAATCTTCACTCTGTGTTTGCTACTGATTTATAGCAATATAATGGTTTTATTGCTGTTTTTCAAAACCATTTTATTGGGAGCTAATACAAATATAATATTGGTCCATGGTTCAACCACATCAAACAGTATTGTACAATTGCTACCACAATCAGTCTCAAAACATTCTCTTCCTTCCTGAACTCCTTGACATCAATTCCCTTTGTTTTTATTCCTGACCTTGTTTCTAGAAATTTTGATAAATTATTTAATTAGGTAATTGATTTTGCAACCCCTGACCAACAATAAGTCAAATTTTAGTGTGTAAAGTATGTTTTTGTTGCCCTAACTCTAAATATTGCTTGTATTGTTTACATTGGAACAACAACAACAGTCACAATTTTGTCTGCCTGTGTGCATGTATGTCTGAATGTATTATCTCTTTAGGTGTCAAACTCGGTAACTTAGACACATAAAAACATAAGCCTGGATAAATCACGGGTAAGCACAGCCCCAAGGCTCTGCACCGACCCACAGTCTGTACACCAGTGGTTCTCAGCCTTCCTAAGGCCGCGCGACCCTTTAATACAGTTCCTCAAGTTGTGGTGACCCCCCAACCGTGAAATTATTTTTGTTGCTACTTCATAACTGTAATTTTGCTACTGTTAGGAATCCAGGCGACCCCTGTGAAAGGGTCATTCGACACACAAGTTGAGAACCGCTGCTGTAGATGATCAAGTGTAGGTAGATGGCTTAAACCTGGCGTACACCTGGGGCTGATTTGGTGGGGAGGTAGGACCTCTGACAGCTCCTTGAACATCTCGCTGCTGCTTCCAAGCTCATGCCTGTTACACTCAAAGCCCAGGAAACAGTATTTTGATAAGGAGCAAATTGACCATCTCTCCAACAGTGGGACTGGCTCCAAGTGTGGGCTTCTGCTCTGGATTTACGATGATTTTCTGTAGCCACTTGTGTCCCCAGTTTCAGGAAACAACAGTTTGCCTTGTGCCTTCAATTCTCTGATGGATCGAGAGATAGTTGTTGATTTTCCATTGATGTGGCATTGCGCATGTGGTGAGGGTGGGTGACATCATACCAGCTATCACATTTGTATCACAAATGCATCTCTGTTTTTAAATTTTTACGATTTTTGATATAACAAAGTTTTTGACATCTGCATATAATCAGAAGTTTATGACCTCTTCCCATCTAAAAGGAGCCTTGGTGTACTGTGGGTTAGTCATTAGCCTGCTAACTGCACAGTGTGATTGAAACCCATAGACTCCTCTACGGATTGATGAAGAGTTACAATCTCAGAAAGTCTGCATAGGGTCACTATGAGTCAGAATCAAGTCAGTGGCAGTGGATGTTTGGTTTGGTTCCCAGCTAAATGCCTAATATTTGTTTTTCTCCTTATTGCACTAAAAATTCCATTTAATGCTGAATAGAAGTGTAGGAAGTGAAGACTGATGTATTATTTCAATCAATGCTGTTTCAGCTTTTTATTATTTAGCATATTCCTGATGCATACTTGAAACAGACACATTCTAACTCAGGAACTGGCCAAGTTCCTATCCCGATTCCCTCATGCATGATGTGAGAGCTGCCACAGTGGATTCACTGTGTCCCAAGGTCAGCATTCCAGCCACTCCACAGCTGTCCACAAGGTCACCACTCCAGAAAGGTGGGGCTGCCTGGAAAGACTGACTCCCTCAGAAACCCAAAGGAGCGCTTCGGCTTTGTGCTATGGGGCACTTTGGCTTTGTGCTATGGGGTACTATGACTTATTCAATTTATTCTTCTGGGATGAAGCTGTTCAAATTTTCTGCCTTAGCTTGTGTTGGTTTGGGTGGTAGTGTACTTCTAAAAATTTGCTCATCCTTCCAGGTTTTCACATAAATTGGAGTATACTTCTTCATGGTATTCTAAGATCCTTTGTAATTCAATTGGGTCTGTTGTGACATCACCTAGATTATTTCTTATCCATTTGATCTGCAACCTCTCTTCCTTTTCCTTCATTGAATTTGGCAGTGGTTTGTCAATTTTGTTCATCATTTTGAAGAACCAATTTCTAGTCTTGTTGGTCTTCTCTTTTTTTCATCGTTTTATTGGGGGCTCATACAACTCTTATCGCAATCCATACACACATCAATTGTGTAAAGGACATTTGTGCATTCATTGCCCTCATCATTCTCAAAACATTTCCTCTCCACTTGAGCCCCTGGCATCAGCTCCTCATTTTCCCCTCC
>NW_022111341.1:1401218-1404044 GCF_000313985.2 Echinops telfairi | reverse complement strand
CACTTTTCTGTTGTCTGTCCCCCAGGGAGGAGGTCACATGTAGATGCTTGTAATCGGTTTCCTCTTTCCAACCCACTCTCCCTCTACCCTCCCAGTATTGCCACTCACACCACTGGTCCTGAAGGGATCATCCGCCCAGGATTCCCTGTGTTTCCAGTTCCTATCTGTTCCAGTGTACATCCTCTGGTCTAACCAGACTTGCAAGGTAGAATTGGGATCGTGATAGTGGGGGTGGAGGAAACATTTATGAACTAGAGGAAAGTTGTATTTTTCATCGTTGCTACATCGCACCCTGATTGGCTCATCTCCTCCCCGAAACCCTTCTGTAAGGGGATGTCCAGTGGTTGACAAATGGGCTTTGGGTCTCCACTCCGCACTCCCCCCCTCATTCACTATGGTAAGATTTTTTGTTCTGTGATGCCTGATACCTGATCCCTTCGACACCTCGTGATCGCCCTGGCTCGTGTCTTGTTGGCTTTCTTTCTTTTTTCTGCTTCAGTCGTTTCTGCTGTAATCTTTCTTGTTCTCTTTCTTCCGACAGCTGCAGTTACTCTGCTGTTCTTTTCCTACTTGTTTGAAGATGCCGGGTGAAGACTTTCACGTTAGTCCCCTTTTTGGATGTACGAGGATATTGCTGAAATGGGTCCTCTCTTTTTGCTGTGTCTCACAGCTTCTGATAGATTGTGTTTTCATACTTCTTTTATTCAGGGAATAATCTTAGTTTTCTTTATTTCTTCTACTACCCAGCAATCGATAAGCTTTGTATTTGTATTTGATAATTCCTCTTGAACTTCCTATTGCTTTCTGATGTGTGTGTTTGGGGGAGCAGGGGGTTATCACAGTGATCTGAGAAGATATTTTACAGTATTGCAATGTTTTCAGATTCATTGAGGTTTTCTTTGTGGACTAACATATGGACAATGTTCTGAAAATTGTCCCATGTGCATTGCCAAAGAGTATGTTTGGGGCTATTATTGGGTGGGTGGGTTGGTCTCTATACATGTCTGAGGTCAAGTTGGTTGGCTGTATTATTTGGATCGTCTGTATTTTTGTTGAGTTTCTTGAACCAGCTGTTTGCATTAGTATCATGCTGTTGAAATGCCAAAGCACCCTAGGTTTGTACACTTGTTGCTTTATTTTGGTTATATCTATTGGGAACATTTTGTCTTATGTTCAGAAAGACCAAAATGTATGGAAGCATTCTCTTCAGTATATTTTTTCAAATGAACTGTGTGTAGGGGCACTCCATTAGAAGAGATGATGAAGAAAAATCAGAAATGCCGTACGTGTTGCGGGCCACTGAGTGAATACTTCCCCTTCTGTAATGAAATGGAGACTTTACTTTTCTCCAATAAAGGATTGTTGCTGGAGAGCTTGGGTTTGCATTGGTCTGAAGCCCAGGTTCCTGAGAGGAGCTGAGGAAATTATGTTGTGTGGTTTATATATTCAACGACTGACTCTGGTGAAATTTCTGAGGCCTGGCTCTCTCTGAGTTTTACAGAGTTTTTGAGGAGACTCTCTTCTTGGTCTACTCTGCTCTCAGGACACTTAGCTCTTATAGGCTCTTCCCTCCTCTGAGATGATAAGTCCCTGGTCTCCGAAATGGGAGGAACATGCTCCCCCTTCTGGACACTCAAGAAATGCTCTGAGGACAAAATCAGCCTCAGGATCAACCCAAACTACAGAGACGTTTTCATGGACCATCTTCATCCCTGGGTTCCAGGCCAAGGGGCTGCAGCACTCAGTGGACAGTTCAGAGCTCTCCCATGCACACCTTGGTCTCCCTGATGGGAGACGGTGGGTGATTCAGGGTTAGTGCTCGTCCCTGTGAACCGGGAAGCTGACCTTACATGTCAGTGGCTCTATTTGCTAGCTGTGTGGTTCCAGACACATCAGTTAACCATTCTCAGCTTCAAGTTTCTTCAACTACAAAATAGCATTAATAACTTGACTTGCCTCACAATTTAAGCAACATTTTTAGCAAAGATCTTGACACATAATAAGTGATCAATACATGTTGGCTTCTATTTTACCCCCCAAATAAAATTACAATACCCTTCCATATTCTCTGATTCTTTCCCACATAAAACCAAATATGATTACTGAATAGCATTTACCTTGTTATTTTGGATAAACATAATACATCCTTACAAATTAATTAGAAAAGATAAATATCGCAACAGAATTTGGTCAAAAGATAAGGATATAACTTTTCTCTTTTAAGTATGAACATGGTCTCAAATTAAGCTAATCACAACAAAATGAGAGAACTTCAGACTGAAAGATGTCACAACATTGGCAAATACACCTTTAGTCCTCTCTTCTTAACAGCCCTCTTCCTAAAATAATAAGCACACAGGCTTAGTTCTATTTGGGGTGAGGTAAGCACCCTTATAAATGTAAATCTAAAAAATGAGTCTAGAAAGAAATTTGGCAAGTGTAGCAGTATACCAGAAGACATGCAGATACTTAAAATCCTCCATCCAGTAATTTCACTGCTGCATCCATGATCAAACATTTGCCCCAAAAAGGAATTTAATTCTGAAATGATTGTGGTGATGATTACACAACTCTTCTTATATGATTGAATTATTAAACTGTATGCTATGTGAAATACATGCCAATAAAAAGGGAATTTAAGTAGAATTGATAATCTCACAATTAATATTTTTAAGGAATTTTGCACTTAGTAGAGAATACCTGTGGTCCTTCTCAAGTTGAATCTGTGTGTATGTGTGTGTGTATATATATATAATTCCAGACTGAACTTATCCATTTCTATAATTATATGAACAACTTTCTTGGTATAAATTTATATATATATAT
>NW_022111341.1:1397461-1399097 GCF_000313985.2 Echinops telfairi | reverse complement strand
GCAATGAATGTACAAATGCGCTTTACACAATTGATGTATGTATGGATTGTGATAAGAGTTGTAGGAGCCCCTAATAAAATGATTAGAAAAAGAAAAGGGAAAAAAAAGATAATTCTTAAAAAACAAAAACAAAAAAAAAGAAAGAAGAAAATAAAATACACTGTCAAACATAACAAAAAGTGAGCAAATGGTCCAAGGCAGACAAGATGACTAGGACTGCCACCAAATTAGACGTGTATATCAAAAGATTTCACCAAAAGTGTTAAAAAAGAAAAAAAGAACCCATACTCTGGGGAAATTTTGAAGGCAAAGATATATTGGACAAGAGACTCAACTCTAAATTTTATCAAAAACTTCAATAACTCAATAAGAAAAAGACAAATTATTCAATTTCAAAATGAGCAGAGAACATAAGCAGACCCTTTATTACAAAGGGCCAACAAACACGTGAAGAAATGCTCATGAACCTAAGCCATTAATTAGACAGATGCATATCAAAATAACAATGAGATATCAACTTACTCCAACATTAATAGCAAAGTTTAAAAAAGAAACACGGAAAACAAATGCTAGTGTGTGACGAGACTGGAACATATATACACTGTTTGTGGGGAGTAAAAAAAATGGTACAACCACTGTGGAAAATTGTATGATGTTTCCTTCAAAAGGTGGCAATAGAAATGCCATATGGGTCTGACTCACGGGATTGGTAATATCAAGCTGTATGCCCCTGGAGTGTGGGACCACATCATATTTGTGCTTAAATTCCCCAAACACAATGCTTGACAGAAAGCAGACTTGAAGTGTAAGCTGAATGTTGTTGAAGAAGCAGGCTTCTACTGCCCTTTTGAGGTGTGGTGAACGGAGTCTGGGTTGTCCTCCCAGCCTCCCGGAGTCCACACCGTTGTGTGAGTGAGACCCTTCCCTTCAGGGTGGGTTGCTCTCATGCCTTGCTTTTTTTTTTTTTCCTTTTAAGATTTTATTGTGTCTTTGGTGCAGGTTTGCATGGCAGCTTAGGTTCCGTGTCCACACAAGTGGTTCAGTGACGTTGGTTAAGTTCTTTACAATGCCCACCCGAACATTCTCACTGTTTCCCTCCTGCTGGCTGCATTTCCAGTCATGGAATCGCCTTGTCCTCTTACCGGCTCATCCTTGTTTTCAGGTCATTGTTGACCACTTAGCCTCAAATAGGTGATTTTTTTTTTTTAAGGAGCACAGTACTTAGGGGTGATAGGCATTCGGTTTTTTTGTTTTGTTTTGTTTTGTTTTAACCAATTTCTTATTTAACTACCAGGGTTAGCTTTTTGGTTCAAGGCTGGAAAGTATTAAAGGATGTGATTTTGGAAAAGGTAAAGGGATCTTACTCCTATGATAGTGTTCTGCTAGCTAAGATTCATATACTTGATAGCTCACGGAGTACTCCAGGGTCTCTCCTGAATCAGCATATTGGGTCATGCTTGGCACAAGACCTGACACTGTTTTGTTCCGTTCTATCACTCACTGCGATGGCGTCAATGCTGACTCGTGGGGACCTGTGGGACAAGGGAAGCTGCCTCCGTGAGTTTCTGAGATCCTAGTTCTTTACAGAAGTAGAAAGACCTCTCTTATGCTTTGGGCTGCCGACTGAAACCACCCG
>NW_022111341.1:1390172-1396672 GCF_000313985.2 Echinops telfairi | reverse complement strand
TGAGAGATAGAAGAGAGATTGAAATAATGGAGTCAGACACATTTCATGGTAGCATGCTCACCTCACTTGGTGGTCCATGTGGAGAGAAAGAGAGATTTATTGTGAAGGCTTATATATTCTCTGGGGATGTGCAAGCCCCCTAATTACAGGTGAAGACATATGTCACAGGAAAGGGTTTTGCTATAAGTAACACAGTGATAGAAGGGTGATGATCTAGGGGTATACACGCAATAGGAAGGAGTGGTATTGGGGGTACACATGTGACAAGATGGGCAGACCCTAGATTCATGATGGCAGCCTAACCTTGATTGTCCTGGATTGGAGACTTTATTTAGCCTAGTGCTTCAGTGGAAGCAACCCACTGTCTCTAACAGCAGGGAGTGAGCTCTACCTATTGTGGGAGAAACAACTGTGTCCGCTTGCTCTGGCTGGCTGGAGTCTACAGGGAGATAACTTGACAATCATTTACCATTAGTTGCAAGCAGTTTTCTAAGTCTAACATATAGTTGGGGGAGAAGACTTGGAAGAAGTCTTTCTGTTTCCCACAGGGGAAGAGGAAGATAATATACTAAAAGCAAAAGGAACACCAAAGAAGTAAGGAAAGAAAGACGTGCTACTGCTTCCATGGAGTAACAGCAAGATAAATGGAGGAAATATTGAACTTGTCAAGGATTTCATCTGGTTTGGATTCTCAATCATGGCTCATGGAAGCAGTGATGCATTGGACTGGACAAATCTGCTGCACAAGACCTCTTTCAAGTGTTGGAGAGCAAGGAGGTGTCACACTCAGGATTAAGGTGCACCTAAACCAAGCCATGGTGTTTTTCAATTGCTTCCTATGCAATTAAACTTTCACGTGAAATTAGACATTGAAGAAGGAAGACAAGAGAAGAATGAATGTACAATTGTGGTGCTGGCAAAAAATATCGAAAGTACCATGGACTGCCAAAAGAACCAGCAGATCTATCTTGGAAGAAGTAAAGCCAGAATGCTATTTAGAAAGGGTGATGACAAGACTTCATCTCATGTGCTTTGGACATGTTATCAAGGGAGACCAGACCCTGGAGAAGGGCATCATGCCCGGTACAGTGGAGGGGCCGTGAAAAAAGAGGAAGGTCCTCAAGGAGATGGATTGGCACAGTAGCTGCAACCTTGGCCTCAAGCGTACCAACGATTGTGAGGGTGGTGCGGGACCTGTAGTTTGTGTTTTGTTGTACAAGGGTCATCATGAGCCAGCACCTAACAAGAACAAGACCAGGCTTCCATGACCTTTGGTTGTGGATTCAAGTAAAACGAAAAATTTGACAGCTTCAATCTTTTCTCCATTTGTCATGATGATGTCTATCAGTCCAATGTGACGAGTTTTGTTTTTCTTTACAGTGAGTGTCAATGTATCATCACCTAGTACTTAAAGTCCCCTTTGCTTTCAGAAAGCAAGATTATTCCATCTGTACATGCAAGGTTGTTAATGAACCTTCCTTCCATCCTGAGGTTGAGTTCTTGTTCATATAGTCCAACTTCTCAGATTATTTGCTCAGCATATAAATTGGGGGTGGTGAGGGTAAAGAAAAGTAGCAACCCCTATGCACACCTTTCCAGATTTTTAACATTCCGTTATTCTGTTCAAATAACTGACTATTGGTCTATATACAGGTTCCACATGAGCACCATGCTACCAATGGTGTGTTATGATCCACACAATATTCAATAAAACACAAGTAAACATCTTTCTGGTATTCTCTGCTTTCAGCCTACATCCCTCTGATGTCAACATTACTGACCCTCATTCCAGGTCCTCTTCTGAATTCAATTTGAATGTCTGGCAGCTTCCTTCTGATGTTGTTTTTTTTTTAATAAGAGAGAGTTTCATATAAAGGGTAAGTGCACATCAAGAAAACATTCCAACTCAATGCTGCCCAAGGCCACAAGTCCAACATTAACCCATATGTACGACACCAAACCACAAAATCCTCCTCCATCTCACAAAACACATGCAAGGATGCCGACTGCAGGAGGAAAGCTGAATTAGTGAACATGTACGCATCTCAGCACTGGCAGGGGTCTCCACAGGGCTGCTCCAGCACCCAGGGCTGCATCGGGGTAGGTCCATGCGGCTTCTCCTCTGGGATGTCTTGCAGGAAATGAGCCTTGCTACCTGAAGCAGGGAACTGGCTAAGGTAGCTGAACCCTGGTCCGACCATCACAAAGCAAGAGACCTGAGAACTCAAAAGGGGAGGCTCACCAAGACATTTATCTCTCCGCCTTCAATTACCCTACTGATGTATTGTTGCCATTGTTTTTCAATGATCTTCAACAAAATTTTACTTGCATGTGATATTAAAGTTATTGTTCAATAATTTCCACATTCGGTTGGGTCACCTTTCTCTGGAATGGTAACAAATATGGATCTCTTCCAGTTGCTTGGCCAGGTAGCTGTCTTCCAAATTTCTTGACATAGACTAATGAGTTTTTGCAGTGCTTCATCATCTTGTTGTAACATGTGCATTGGTAGTCTATTGATTCCTGAAACCTTCTTTTCCACTAATGCCTTTGATGCAGCTTGGACCTCCTACAGTGCATTGTTTCCTGATCATGTGCTACAATTTTGAAGTTATGTCAGCCATGAATGTCAATCAATCCTTTTTTGTACAAGAACTGTAAATTCCTTCTATCTTCTTTTGATACTTCCAGCATAGTTCAATATTTTGCCCTTAGGATCCTTTAATAGTGAAACTGAATCTTGACATTTGTTCTTCGGTTCTTTCCGTTGGAGATATGTTGAACATGTTCTTCCCTTTTGCCTTTCTAACTCCAGATCTGTGTGCACTTCACCCCAGTACTTTACTTTGTCTTCTTGAACTGCCCTCAGGAATTTTCTGTTCAGCTCTTTCTCGTCATTATTTCTCCCATTATTTTTAGCTACTCTGTGTTCAAGAGCTTTTTTCAGAGTCTCTTCTGACATCCACTTTGATTTTTTTTCTTTCTTTCCCATCTTTTTAATGACCTTTTGTTTTCTTTATGTACAATGGTCTTAATGTCATCCCACAGTTCAGCAGGTGTTCAGTCATTAATGTTTGGTCAATGCATCAAATCTATTCTTTAGATGTTCTGTAAATTCTGAAGTGATATTCTCATATACTCAAGGTCATATTTTTACCCTCTTGGACTTATTTTAATTTTTTTCAACTTCAACCTGAATTTATATGTGATCAATTGATAGTCTGTTTCTCAGTTGGGTTCCAGCCTTATTTGGGATGATAATATTGAACTTCTCTATTTTCTCTTCTCATAGATTCCTGTATATTCCATCAGACCAGGTGCACATGTATAGTCATCATTATGTTGTTGGAAAAAGACATATGCTGTCAGGGAATCCAGCCCCTAACAAATCATCACAGGTCCAGTAGGCACAATTCTACACTGATAATAAGTAAAGATTATAGTAAAGGCATAGAGAACATGAGAGATAGAAGAGAGATTGAAATAATGGAGTCAGACACATTTCATGGTAGTATGCTCACCTCAACCCTACTTGGTGGTCCACGTGGAGAGAGAGAGAGAGAGAGAGAGTTTATTGCTAACCAAGGTTTGTATTTTCTCTGGGGACATATAAGCTCCCTAATTACAGGTGAAGACATATGTAACAAGTAGAGGTTGCACTATAGGTTATACAGCAGTGAGAGGGGGAAAGTCTAGGGATATACATGCAATAGGAAGGGGAGGTAATGGGGGTACAC
This sequence comes from Echinops telfairi, assembly GCF_000313985.2. Lineage (NCBI taxonomy): Eukaryota > Metazoa > Chordata > Mammalia > Afrosoricida > Tenrecidae > Echinops > Echinops telfairi. The sequence goes on along the minus strand of NW_022111341.1, from coordinate 1,392,935 downwards.
ATGTGACAAGGTGGGTGGATCCTAGATTCAGGGAGGCAGCTTAATTTTGGATGTCACTGAGCCCGTTTGACCTGTTCTCTAGCTCACTATAGAAACCATTATCAGTAGGGTATAAATCCCACCTACAGGGCCAGACTGATGGCTGCAAGCCTTTAGGGAGAAGTAGCCCATTGTCCTTAACAGCAGGAAATGGGCCCCTCTTGTGGTGGGACCAGACAGTAGTTTGGATGTCTCTAAGCATCTGAACTCCCCTCATATGCTGGCAAATAGCCGCTGATATTTGGCATGTCTTTGGGGGAGACAAATCTGGGAGAAAGTCTCTTCATAATTCCACAATATGCAATGAAGCCATAGGTCTTGAAAAATTCTGTCATGTGATCTGAAGCTTCATGTCCATCACCAAGGCCATATTTTTCAACTACTACACCTTATCCCTTTCCAATTTTTGCCTTCCAATCGTCAGTAATTATCCATGTACTTGGGTTGCATGCTTGATCTATTTAAAGCTGTAGAAGGTGGTAGAATTTTTTAATTTCTCCATCATTAGCTTTAGTAGTTGGTACATACATTTGAATAATAGTTGCATTAACTGGTTTCTTTGTAGACATGCACACATCAGAGAGCCATGTACAGCAAGATCGATCTTGGAAAAAATAAAAGATAGCTCTTATTACAGGCACTAAAGCAAAGTGTGGTAAAGAAACAGTGTCTGGGTCTTAAAAGTCTTGTCTTAAAACAAGCAGCCCTCGAAATGAGGTGTCAGCTAGGAACACACAGAAGAAGCACACCAGCATGTGCGATCCAACGATTGTAAATGATAAAATCTAAGACCAAAGGCAGACATGGAATTAGAGCTTACATTGTGAGCAGCAGTTCTCAGAATGCTATGGCTGACAGTGAAAGTCAAAAATCCATTTGCAGGGTCCCTACCTGGATTAAGCCTCTAGTGACGCCCCCTCTGACCATAGACAAGTGATATGAATAGCGTTGCTATCAGACAGACAGCATTGGAAAGTGGATTATAGAAAATATAATTAGGTTAAAATGTAACACATTCTTTTACCTCCTTTTGACTCATTTTAAATCCGTTATCGTTTTTTAATATTTTCTGCTTTCTTTTTTATTGAGGTTTTTCTCAATTTTGTCATTGTTGTTGGGTTTTTTGGTTTTTGTTTTGTATGAAATCCAGAACATGCAAAGCTATAAAGACAGTAACTGAATCAATAGTTTCTTAGGGGCATGGCAAAGGACGTTGGGAGTGGGGTTTATGGGTAATGGGAGAACAATGAGTATAAGAAAGAAAATGTTCTAAAGTTGGTTGTGATCATTGCACAACTCTTCCATATGCGAGAACTATTGAATTGTAGGACATGTCAATTTACATCAATAAAACATTTTTTTTAAAGGCCATCTTGAAATGTTCTTGTTGACCCTGAATGCAAGTCCGTTCTCTTGGATCTGTCATTCCGAGCAGAGTAAACCATAGGATTGCCCGACTCACAGTGGCCAGTACCAGTCCGTTTCCGCTCGCCAGGCCAACGGCAGCTCACTGATGTCCAGAATGTCCATCTGTATGGGTCCATTTCATTTTTGAGACTTTGAACTTTCCTCGATCATATTTCATATATTCTACGTTTCAGTTATCAGTGGGCATTTCCAACTGCTTCCTCCCATTTGCAGTGGTCCCCCCCTTCAGCAATTTTCAGAAACAGCAGGTATTTTCTAAAGAGAACACACATTGCTATCACTCGTTAATAAAACTGTCGAGTTTAATTGGGAGTTGGCAACTCAAGGAAAATCAAAATGTTGCTGCTTTCAGATACAGTACTCAAGGGAATATCCGAGAATAAATGCAATCTATCTTGATGCTAAGGTTGACAGCGGATTCATGAAAGCCGTGGATCATTTTTCACCTGATGTGCAGTCCACTGAAATAAAAAGAAAATTTCCCCTCCTTGGTGCCACTGGTAAGAGATGTGACATGAATTCTGAGGACAAATACAGCCCGTTTGCCCTTCGTCGCTGTCGTTTCCCCATGAACCCATCATCCTGCGTTGGCGGCGTGTGCAGACCGTTCAGGTTGTCTCGTCTGGGCACCCCCGCGCGCGCATGTCGCCCAGATGGCAGGTGTGGAAGATGAGTGGTCGCTCACCCAGGAGGGTGCGCGCGCCAGCCCATCCTTCTTGGTGGCACCAGGTGGCGACATAGAGGAGCTGGTTCCGCTTCTGCCGGTGCCCTCGCGGGCGGACTGGCCGCGGGAGCGCGATGAGGACCTGGGCGGCGGGTGTCTTCGCTCCTGAGACCAGGACGCCGCAGCGGACTCTGCCCGGGGCTCCCGGTGGGCGCGCTCCGTCTGCACCTGGAACGCGCACAGCAAATTCAAGGGCGCCGAGCCCAATCATTCCGGCCCCCTTGGAAGCAGCAACAGCTACCTGAGGGTGGCCACACTCGCTTCCTCCTCGGAGGTGGCCATCCCGTGGAGTGGGACAGATTTCCTTCTGCGCCCCTCGAGAACCGGGAGGGAGAGGACAGAAAGCAAAGTGATCGTGGTTACAGACCCCACCCCCACCCACCCCCCAAGAAGACGGTTCGTTTCCCTTTTTCCCTTTTAAATCGTCGCCGATGAAACTTCCCAGCATTTCTGTTCTCGGACCGCGACGGGTGGCGAGGGCGAGGCGGACCAGAACTCAGTGTCCTCAAGGGCACCCCACGACACCTTAGGGTGTGGCTAAGCTCCGGGACAAGGAAGTTCGAGTGACCGCA
>NW_022111341.1:1388277-1390028 GCF_000313985.2 Echinops telfairi | reverse complement strand
ACCCACTGGCCCGCGGGAGAAAGGTGAGGCTGTCTGCTCCGGGAAAAGGTGCAGCCTCCAGCACCCGTGGGAACGCCCTAGATGGCCTGGGCTTGGCCGCGGGCGGGCGGAGAGCTTGCCTTCTCTGGGTCCCCTGAGACCCCCTCCCTAGCTCTCTGCCGTCTTGCCTAGCGGTGCACAAGAAATCTCGAGGGTTCAGCCACGACCACGCCCAGAACAACCCCAGCCCTTTCCAGCCCCTCTCCCCCAGGATGGCTGGTAGGAAGCGCAGGACTGTTAGATATCTCGGGGGAGAGACAGACCTAGGTCCTTGGCGTCCTAGAGAAAGAATTCACTCAGAAGCCTGGTGTGTGATCCCAGTGAGTTTGTAGAGGACAGAAGGGGCACAAATACGCAGGACCGCAGCCCAAGCCCAGGAGCTCTGAGCCAACAGGACCAGATTCAGAGAGGTTGGAAACAAGAGGCCTGGTTCCAGGGGCAGCAGGTCCACAGCCACCATGGCCTGCCCTCGAGCCCACGATCAAGTGGCATCGAAATCTGTGAGCCAGTGAGTGTCTAGCAGAGAAATGCCTGCGTGGACAGTCTTCCTGCCCGTGCTCTAAGAACACAGAAGGGCCTCCCGTCTGCCACCACTTGTGCCTGCACTGTGGACCACCTTGAGGCAAACTGGTCCTGGGCTTGTAGGAGGGTGTAGGGAGGACAGGAGGGGCTCTAGGGGGAAGGGATTTGGGCTGGGGACACAATTCCCTTTATATTCATCCAAAAGCATTACCATCCAGGCAGGAGTTATTTAACACAGATCAATAACTCTGATCTGTGACTGGGAGATGACTCAAGGTAAGTTTATTGGAAAAGTCTGCAGACTACTAATAGAGGGACCTGAGGAACAGCATTGTTGTCTTTTACATCACTTGAGTAAATCTTAGTGGCATTTGACTCATCGTAAACTCTTCTGTCGGCCTACTAGAATTAGTGTAAGACAGGAGTGCTCACCCTAATAAGGGTTCCCACCCTCCAAGGCTGAGCCAAGTTAGAAACCCCAAGTTGGAGAAAGAAAGAGGAATTTATTAGAAGGTCCCAGCTAGGAGACCGAGGGCAATGCAGACAGTCCACGTGGTGTCCTCTTTGAAATCCGAATCCATAGAGAATCTCGAGCTTTTCCTTTGAATTTTCACTTTGAAGAGTCGCATATAAATGTTTTACATTAACTCAGGTTTCAGAGTAACCATGAGAAACAACTTCAGACGAAGCGCAAGCAAGCAGAACAACACAGGTCTTTAAGTCTTAGGTCGGTTCCAGGACCTCTTTGCTGACTAACTAGTTATCAGGGATTATCTTTTCATCACTAAGAGTCAAACAAAAGAAAAATTTAAACGAGTCAAGTAATAGAAGCCCCTCAGAGCTCTCTGGCCCTCCCTGGTGACATCTGGAGGCAGATGTCAATCTGTCTGCACTCTGATTGGTCTGCAGACAGACCAATCTGTCTGCTCTGAGCCATGAATTGAGGTACAGAAATCCCACAGAGATTGCTGTAAGTATGTTAAACACACTGCCCTTCAGTCAATTCTGGCTCATGAGGGACTGGTAGAAATGTCCCTGTGAATTTCTAAGTTAGCCTTAGGCTAACTGCATTTAGTATGTGCCTGGTCTTGGCACAAGGGACTCCATTTTGAATCCGGCACCTTCTTGGGTCTCAGAACTCACCTCTCATGGGCCTCCCTCACATCGGCCTCCCCTCCCCTCGCTGAAAA
>NW_022111341.1:1386379-1388093 GCF_000313985.2 Echinops telfairi | reverse complement strand
AATGAGCGCTTCCCTTTGAAGTCCCTGTGTGCAGCTGTGCCTGCCACCAGGGGATATAAAAACGCAGCCAGAAATTCCCCTCGCGCGGTTTCATTAGCTCAATACGTGAGTTATTGAACCCGTCCGCAGGCTTCTCAATAAAGCCTGCTTCTAACACTTTACTAATTGGATCTTTAATTCTGCTTCGCGCCCCCAAAACCCTTACAGTATGTTGGTTGTTTTTGTTTTGTTTTGTTTTGTTTTCTAACTGTATATGAAGTTTAAGTAAAGTAAAGGGTTTCAGTGGCATAAACTAAAAACTATTGCAATAAGGCCAAGTGGAAGTACCTGACCTTCCACCCTTTCAGCTTCAGTTTAATAGTGTGAGGAAAATTCTCTAGATGAGAAAATTCTAATAACACTATTGTTGTAACATGGCTGTGCATACGCTTAAAAATTAATGCCAATGAGCTGAGAATTGCCGCTAATGTTCAACCATTCTACCTATACCTGCCACAAGCCACTCCTTTCTTAGCCCCCTCTCCCAGGTTACATGATTCTGACTCATGGTGACCCTATAGGACAGGGTAGAACCGCCCCTGTCTGTTTCTGAGATTGTAATTCTTTCCACAGTAGAAAGCCCTGTCTTTCTCCCTTGGAGCAACGGGTGGTTTCAAATGGCTGACCTTACAGTTAACAGCACAATGAGTAAAGCAACTGGGAAACAAAGATTTCTCCCAAGTCTCCCCCAAATATATGTCAGACTTAGGACACTGCTTGCAGCTAATAGTAAATGATTGTCAAGTTACCTCCCTGAAGGCAGTCAGGTGCCAAACTACTGTCTGGTCCCACCACAAGTAGGGCCCACTCCCTGCTGTTAAGGACAATGGGCACATCTCCCTAAAGGCTTGGGGGCATCAGTTTGGTCCCTGAAGAGTGGGTTTACACCCTACTGATAATGGTTTCTATAGCGAGCCAGAGAGCAGGTCAGAGAGCAGGTCAAACTGGCTCAGTGACATCCAAAGTTATGCTGACATCCTGAATCTAGGATCCTCCCATCTTGTCACATGTGTGTCCCTATTACCTCCCCTTCCTATTACATGGATACCCCTAGATCACCCCCCTCCCATTACTGTGTTACCTATATCACAACCCTTTCCTGTGATGTATGCCTTCACCTGTAAATAGGGGGCTTGCATGTCCCCAGAGAATATAAAAGCCTTGGTTAGCATTAAATGTCTCTCTCCCCACGTGGCCCACCAAGTGAGGCTGAGGTGAGCATGCTACCATGAAATGTGTCTGACTCCATTATTTCAATCTCTCTTCTATCTCTCATGCTCTCTATGACTTTACTATAATCTTTACTTATTATCACTGTACAATTGTGCCTACCAGACTCGTGATGATGTGTTAGGGGCTGGTGAATCCTGACAGTGAACCTGTTGCCATCAAATTAATTCTGACCCAAAGTGACCCTACAGCACACAGTGGAAATGCACCCATAGTTTCAAGTTTCTCCTGTAGAGCAGTTGGCATTGGATTTGAACTGCCAATCTTTTGGTTATCAGCCATGTACTTAACCACTGCATCACCACGATTTCTTTCTTCCAAGATAGAAAACCAAATAATAATACCCATTGCTTTCAAATCCATCCCTGTGAGGGGGAGGTCAGATGCTCAGGCATTCCCCCCCTGAAGGCAATCAGTTGCCAGACTGCTGTCTCATCCCACCACA
>NW_022111341.1:1380541-1381893 GCF_000313985.2 Echinops telfairi | reverse complement strand
GCCTGGCGCCTCCGGCGGCCTCTAGGGAGACAGTCGGCCCGGCGGGGACGGGTGGGGCTTCGTGACCGAATTGGGGAGGGTAGACCATGCCAGGTCCCCCGCCTCCAAACTCGTCCAGCCCCTGTTCCTTCCAGCGGTCACTTAGCCATTCTCTTTTTTTCCTCTTCTCCCCACCATCCGTTTATGTATTCATTAATCCGGGCAGTTGTTAATGAGGGCTGACGCTTGTCTAGACGTTGGGAAAACTGCAGTAAAGGAAGCAGCCCAAAACTCGCTCCCTGTGCAGCAGGGGTCCTCAAACTACTGTCCGCGGGTCACATGCGGCCCGCCAAGGACGTTTATCCCGCCCACCAGGTGTTTTTGCCCCATTTTGGGTTTTTTACTTCAAAATAAGATCTGTGCAGTGTGCATAGGAATTTGTTGATAGCTTTTTTTAAAACTATAATCCGGCCCTCCAACGGTCTGAGGGACAGTGAACTGACCCCCTGTTTAAAAAAGTTTGAGGAGCCCTATGAGTCTTATCAGCCCACGCTTTAGGAGGAAGAGACTAACAGTAGACATAGTACACTAGTGATGTATGCTGTGTGTTGTGGGGTGAAGGGCGTGGGATCCCATCTGTCAGGACAGGAATGAGGTCGGGCAGATTGCAGTTTTGAGTTGAGTCCAAAAGTAGGCCCTCTAGAGTAAGGTGACCAGACTTACCGCCTTTGGTGGGGCAGTCCCGATTTTTAACAATGCGGCCCGCGTTGTTTTTATAAAGTCCCGATTTTTGGAAAGAATGCACGGACAAGCTAGGGTATACGTTTTCGGCTGTCATGTGGCTATTTCGCCAGAATATGAGTTTTATCAATGGTGTCCTGCTTTTGTCCCACTAACGGCCAGTGTAGAATCCCTAAGACGAAAAGGTGCCAGAGATGGAGAGAGAAAAGTTCACTGTACCGGATGAAGACAGGAGGGAGTGGTAGACCAGGAGGATAGCATTGGTGGACACATCTGATCGATTTGTACGCTACTGGTAAGGGTTTCCGCTTTTGAGTCAATTAGAAGAAATAATGGGCACGTCCTATAAGGTCTTAGATGCCACTACAAGGAATTAAACGTTTATTTTGAAAGAACCATTGATGAATGTTGAACAATAGTGAGGAGTAAATATTTGAAGGACTATTCCAACGGCTGTGTTATTGAGAAGAGTCGGGTAGAAGGCGAGGAGACTGGAGACCGATTGAAGGCTGCTGCATTAATGAGGATGCAGGGTGGTCAAGGTTGTTGAGACCAGAGTTGTGGCAGTGCAGGAAATGAGAAGAGGCCTTATTCTGACTGTGGGCATTGTCCGTTTGTCTTCCTGTGCTGCG
>NW_022111341.1:1377110-1379094 GCF_000313985.2 Echinops telfairi | reverse complement strand
TGTTCTAGCTTCCACCCACCTCCTTCTCATCTCTGCGTTTGGCTAACTGTTGACTGCTTCATCTCATATAGTTGGGTTGGTTTTTTTTAAAGCACCCTGTTGCCAGTGATACTGTAGGTTTTATAAGCCTATCTATTATTTGGCTTAAAGGAGATCTCCAGGAAGGACTTTATTTCCAAATTCAGAGGGTATCTTAAAGCAATAGTCTTGCAGTTTCCTCTAGTCTCTTACCAGTCTAATACATCTGGCCTTTTTTACGAACTAGAATTTTGTTCTATATTTTTCTCCTGTTCTACCGAGCACCTTCTGTGTGTCCCTGGTCATAATATGAGTGATAGCCGGACACTAGCTCTTGTGACCTCAGGAGAGAAGAGGTCAAAGCTCTTAGCCTTGTAAACTAATTTCTTCTTTCAGTCTTTAGTTCTCTTCATTCTCTCTGCTCCAGACAAAGAAAGATGAGTAGTTGTATCCTAGATGGCCGCTTGTAAGCTGTGAAGACCCCAGATGATACTGAAGTAGCATTTGGTGCATTATCTTTATAAAGTATATTATGCCAACTGACTGAGTTGCCCCAAGAGGCTATGGTGCTAAGTCTTTTAACCTAGTAAACTAGTCCCATGAGGTATTGGAGTGTGCATAGGAAATTTCTATAACTGTGCTCCCTATGCATTTTATTATATATGAACATGTGATTATATGCAGTACCTACACCATGTGTGCACATATGAGTATAGATACTCCTATACATGCACATGCGTGTACTCCCATATGCCTTTCAACACCTATAGAAGGCATATACCTATACCATTATATTTTTCTTTTATTTTTCATTTGACCTTTTTGAAGCCTCTTCATGTATGTATACATATCTACCTGTGTGAGCATATACATAGTTTGGGATGGTTGCCGCTGTTCTTGCTAAACTGTATATGTTATATAGCATTTCCTAAAAGGAGCCCTGGTGCCTGCCAGGTAGGAGTTGGACGGCTAAGCACAGGTTGGCAGTTTAAATCCACCACCTGCTCAGTGAGAGAAGGAGGAGGCTGTCTGCTCCCAAAAACATTTACAAAACCTCAAAAGTACTATGTAGGATTTCCTATATAGGGCTACTATGAGTCAGAATCTCCTCGATAACAGTGGATTTATAGCATTTACCAGAATTGTCCCTAACAACTTGCGATTTGCAGCTGACACAAACATGAAGCACTTGCGGATAAAGATCAAGGACTACAGTCTTCAGGATGGATTGCAATTCAGTGGGGGGAGGGGAGGGGAATCGCAACTAGACCAGTATACAACATTGTTATAAATGGAGAGAATATTGAAGTGATCGAGGATTTCCGCTTGCTTGGATCAGTGACCATAGAAGCAACAGTCAAGAAATAAAAATGGCATCTTGCATTGAGCAAATTTGCAGCACAAGATCTCTTTGAAGTGTTAGAAAACGAGTGCTGAGGACTGAGATGCACCTGTCAAAAGCATGGTATTTTCACAGTGCAGAGAACTAACCACTTTATAATCCTAGCAGCATGGCATTGCATACGAAAGTTGGACACTGAACAAGGAAGACTGAAGATGAATCCATGCATTTGAATTATGATGTTGGTGAATAATAATAGTCCCATGGAGTATCAGAAAAACAAACAAATCTGCCTTGAAAGAGTACAGTACAGCCAGATGTCACCTCACATACTCTGGACACATTCTCAGGAGAGACCACTTCTCAGGAGAGAGAAAAGGATCTCGCATGCCTGGTCAAGTGGAGAGGTCAAGAAAAAGAAGACCCTCGAGGACAGAGATTGACACAGGGGCTGCAACAGCGGGCTCAAGCACCATTGTAAGGTTCACCCGGGACAGGACAGGACAGTGTTTCATTCTGTTGTTGATAGAGTCACTGTAAGACAGAACAACAATAACAACTGTTATCTGATTTAAAGAGGATTTTTTTCCAGTTGAATGGACTTTGACCTTTTGTCAAAGATCA
>NW_022111341.1:1375570-1376617 GCF_000313985.2 Echinops telfairi | reverse complement strand
TTATAGTTTCCCTTGTATGAGGCATTCACATTCCTGGTTAGGTTTAGTCCTAGACATTTTATCCTGTTGTGGGCTATTATTTTCCTCATTTCTGTTTGTGTACAAGAACCCAAATGATGTTTGTATGTTGTTCTTCTACCCTGCCACATTGCTTCTACTTGTTCTAGTAACTTTCTGATAGAGTCTCTAGGTTATTCTATGGATAGGATCATATCACCGGTGAATAGGGATAATTTTACTATTTCTGTTATGATTTGGATGCCCTTTATGTCCCTGTCTTGTCTTATTTCTCTAGCTAGGACTTCCAGTATAATATTGAGTAAGAATTATGATACTAGGCATTCTTAATTAATTTCCATTCTCAAGGGAAATGCTCTTAATCTTTTCTTCATTGAGAATAATGTTGGCTGTTGCTTTTCTACCTTGATTGAGATGATCAGATGATTCTTTTCCTTCGCTTTATTTATATGATGAATTACATTGATGGATTTGTCTAATGTTGGCCCACCCTTGCATCCCTGGAATAAATCCCACCTGGTCATGATGGTTTGGGGGTTTGGGGATTTGTTGCTGAATTCTTTTATCTAGAACTTTGTTGAGAATTCCTCACCTTCCCAACCTCCTCGGTTTCATTCTGTGTCCCACAATAGCGTATGCCGTCAGAGGAGAATCCAGACCCACCAAGGCAGCTTCTCTGGACCCCAGATTCATGGCTCCTACAGGAGAGAGGTGAGGCACACAGGACTGTCTTAGCAGGGAGTCTTGGCAACTGAGGATGAAGTAAGGACACAAATGAATGTGAGATGCTCTCTTGAGGTGCAGAAGCCTGTTCATTATTGAGCATTTATTAAAAAGCTCTTCTATTCCATAGCTCATACAAGTCTAAGTCAGTATAGAGAACAATTACATTTTTCTGTTTTTGCCCACACCATAAAATTGTGAAACTAAAGATTCATAAGAAATTATTCTACAGTGCTCACTTCAGCACATATACTAAAATTGGAATGATACAGAGAAGATTAGCATGGTCCCTGCACAAGGATGACA
>NW_022111341.1:1371812-1373505 GCF_000313985.2 Echinops telfairi | reverse complement strand
TGTCAGCAACAAGAAGAAACAGAGTGTCTGGGTCTGGCCTCCAGTGAGCTATTTATCTCCAAAGCACCTCCAAATGAGGTCATCAAGCTGCAACCTGATTGACAGGCTAGACTCCACCCCTTTACAAGTTGACAGATTATGTAACTGCCACATACCCTTTCAAATATGACTTTCTGAGAAAGGCCCTCCCTAAATGTGTTTTTCTGTATTACCCGACCCTTGAAGAAAACCTTTTCCACTAGCCAAATACTAACACGGCGTCAGGGGCAAGTGTCAGAATACAACTTTGTTGATCTACACACTTTCTTCTTCCTTCTCTCTAACTAGGATTTCCATTTCCGAAACCACCTTTGATCTCCCATCTGGAGGGAGGGACAGAGCCCTGGATTCAGGATCTACAGGATATGGAGTCCTTGAGCTGCTCCTACCCAAGTGAGTGAAAGAGCTTTCAGTTCCTTTCTGCCTTCCAAGTAATGGAATGGTTATAGAATGATCCCCACTGGTGGCCTAACTGTTATGACACCTACAATGGAAATCCACTTAGGGAACCTTAGGAAGAAAAATAAGAGCAAACTACTTGGACAATGATTATTACCTAATTTGTTCTTTACAGCCTGTCTATTGTTGTTCTGTGCCTTGGAGTCGATTACAGCTCAGAACACCCAGTTCAGTAGAATGAAACACCCAGGGTTCAGTGGAATGAAACATCACCGTGTTCAGTGGAATGAAACATCACCCAGGGTTCAGTAGAATGAAACACCCAGGGTTCAGTGGAATGAAACATCACCCAGGGTTCAGTGGAATGAAACATCGCCCAGGGTTCAGTAGAATGAAACACCCAGGGTTCAGTGGAATGAAACATCGCCCAGGGTTCAGTGGAATGAAACATCACCCAGGGTTCAGTGGAATGAAACATCACCCAGGGTTCAGTGGAATGAAACATCACCCAGGGTTCAGTGGAATGAAACATCACCCAGGGTTCAGTAGAATGAACCATTGCCCCACCCTGTGCCTCCTCACAATTATTGCTGTGTTTGAACCCATTATTGTATTGTGTCAACCCATCTCATTGAAGGTCCTCCTCTTTTTTTAGTGTCTCCCTACTTAACCAAACATGATATCCTGCTCTAGGGCCATATCCCTTCAATGGAATATCATCTGAAAACATAGCTAAAATATTTGGTGCTGAGAAAAAAAATTATCCTCACTTCTAACCCATCTAAAATAACTTATCTAACACCCTCTTTGAAAATGAGCTCTCAAAAACTCAAAGAACATCGTGTTTCTCCCCCAGTTTTTCTTTAAGACCTGAGTCAGCAGTGTGGAAGCCATATTTGACTTCCTCTGGTTACACAAGGAAGAGGGAGAAACTAACTTCACCCCAGCCCAAGGCCAATTGCCACAATGCAGAGATCAGACATTTCTCCACCCTCCGTTATTTCTTTACCCTATCCTGGCACCAACCTTTCCTCCAACAACACTCTATTCTCTTGGGCTTGAATAGTCCAGTGCAAAGGCCACACAGAACTTAACAATGAGCCTTGTCATTATGGGGCTTATTAGGGAAGTTATAAGTGGCATAGTGGGTACACATCCAAGGTCAGCAGTTCAAAATCACCAGCCACTCCACAGAAGAAAGATGAAGATTTCTACTCCCACAAAAAAGTTAGTCTCAATATGATTTTTTTGTTCT
>NW_022111341.1:1362143-1369608 GCF_000313985.2 Echinops telfairi | reverse complement strand
CTAGAGGCTCTTCCTTGATGATCACGGATTCTCTCTTCCTTTTTTTGAGATAATTCTCTTACACAGGGAAATGACAACCAAAACCGACCAATCCCACCCCCACCCCAGCCCTGTAATGTTTCACAGACCTTATTTACATGGTCCCTCTCGATCATTTGGTGCGAGTTACAGAGAAATAGCTAGAAGAACTATGTCTTTCCTTTCCTTCCTTGTTTTGAATCCTAGATCTTCAGTCCTTATCTTTCCATGTGCTCTCCTCTTGTGAAATGTCTTGGGGAAAGTGCAGCTAGAATGCCCTTTAGAATCTTAGAAGGCAAAGCTTCATATCGCATCCTTTGGGCATGTTATCAGAGAGAACAGTCCCTAGAGAAGGACATCATGCTTGGTAAAGTGGAAGAGCAGCAAAAAAAGAGGTTTTCGATGAGATGGATTGATACAGTGACTGCCAATCAACTCAAACATAACAACAATTGTGACGATGGAACAGTGGTTTGTTCTCTTGTTCATAGAATACGAGTCAGAACCAACTCTATGGCGCCTAACAACAACAACAACAACAACAACAACATAGTGAAGTTAATGTTTCCTTATGACTTCAACTATCATCACTGATGCAGATAAACTTTGGTGACACTCATTTCTGCCCTTTCATGCATATCAGACTCATGCTACTCTAACTCCTGGTTTTTATTTGAATAACCCATTGTCATTTGAAAAGCAACATATCTAAAGCAAAACTCATCATTTCCAATAAGACGGTTACCACATTTTATCTCTTGTTCTACCTTCTTCTCACTTTGCCTTTCTGTTCCCCCTGATTCTCTTGACTAGTCTGTCGTGAAATATTACCAGTTCTTTATTCAGAGAATTTTCTGAACTTGTTCTCTAAAAGATTTCTCAATTATTGACATGCCCATTTCAACTGCCCAATTGCAGTACTCACTGCTCCTCCTTTCTTTCCATCCTTAAAAAACCACTGAGTGACCAGAGATACCAAGCACCATCAAGGAATATAGAGTCAAATAAGATATCGGCTTTGCCCTCAGGAAGCTTAAAGTCTAGTAGGAAAGACAGGATTTCAATCCAGAGGCAGAGCTCTTAACCTTACACTTCATATTCTTCCTATCTGATTATTTATATAGTGCCGTTGATGTATTTTAAGCTAAGGGATGACATAGATCTAATTTTCAGGGGGAAAAATTAACCTGCAAACAGTATAGAGGATGATTTAGCGAGGAATGAGACTAAAGGGCAGTCAGTTTGGCATGTTATCATGGAGATAACATGGAGAAGGACATCATGCTTGGTAAAGTACTGCAGTTAGCTAGTGGGACTGCTCTGGCAGTGGAAATGGAGGGAAAAGAGTAGAGAGTAAAGAGATAATTAAAAAGTTGATTTGGGCTCTCTAGTTGCCAAAAAAAAAAAAAAGGAAGTTAATTTAAAGTAGCAGATTGATAGATAGATAGATTGATTCAGAGATGTGCAGTGGATCCCAAAAGCAGGTATACTAAAGGCACAAGAAGGACCTCGGATGCCATGAGGGTCTTCTCTCTAATTGTCTTCTCTGTGGGTCTGCTGTATTCTTTATTGGTAAATTAACCATCTCTGCCCCTCAGACAAAATGGTAAAACATTCCCTTCTCTGCACCAAATACTACCCTACCACAATAAAACACCAACCAATTCTGACTGATGGCAACCCTGTAGGACAGGATAGAACTGTCCCTGTGGGTTTCTGAGACAGTAGCTCTTCATGGGAGTAGAAGAGCTTTCTCCCTTGCTTTCTCCCTCAGATTAGCTGGTGGTTTTAAACTTCAGACCTTGAGGTTAGCACTATTAGGTAATAGTATACTACAGGTAAACTATTCCACCAGGGCTCCTACTGTATGACTACTAGTTCTTAGAATGAAATACTAAATACTTACCTACTCTCAGAGCCTTGCCTTACCTTCTTTTCAATCACAATTCCAAAGGCCAAAAAGAAAACCTGGCCAGGTTAGGACCAGTTGTTCCCCTTATCTACCCAGATGAGCAGAATCACATCACAGAAATATGGTTTTCCTGGACCTATAGACAGACTGAAAGAGGTTCTATACTGACACTTCAACAAGTTCTCTAGCTCATTCCACTGATAAAATTTGTAAAATTTTAGCTGAGCAAATAGGATGGGGAGAAGGGATTGGAGATGATTACTAGCTTCCTGTCTGATGATTAAATGTACAGAACTGCCGTTCATTAAACTAGGAGTGTGTAGAAGAGATTTATAAAGATTTTGTATCAAGTTTGTTAAGTTTGAAATATATTGGAACTTTTTTATTACTTCCACCTATTCTCACCCTTAAATATAAGGTTAGCAATCTTTAGAACATGGAAAAGTCATTCACTTTTCACCACATCCGTTTCACTTACATCCTTTCTTCTGAATATCTTACACCAGCAGTTCTCAAACCGTGGGTCGCGACCCCTTTGGGGGTCAAACGACCCTTTCACAGGGGTTTCCCGATTCATAACAGTAGCAAAATTACAGTTACGAAGTAGCAACAAAAATAATTTTATGGTTAGGGAGCACCACAACATGAGGAACTGTATTCAAGGGTCGCTGCATTAGGAAGGTTGAGAACCAGTGTCTTACACTTTTATTTTCTCTCTTAAGTGGCAACTGACAAGACGTGGCCTGAGATTCAGAAGGCACATTCAAAACAAGATGTTTTTGAAAATGGAGATGTTGGCTGGATAAAAGTTAAAAGTCGCCTAAAAGTTGTTTCCCAAGGTCCTGGGCTTGGAGAAATTGGTGTGCAGAATGCCAAATTAGAAAATCAATGGAAAACGCCCATGATGGAGAAACTGAGAAAAGAGAGAGGAGGTTCTGAGGATGTGAATGTCAAGAAAGGAAAGAACCAGAAACCACTGAAAAAAAACACCAATCTAAATTCAATATGCATCCCATACGACAGAGTTCCTACAGAACAGAGACTCTATGACTGTGCCAAATGTGGCACAGACTTCAGCTGGCATTCAGACCTAATTCTCCATGAGCGAATTCATTCTGGTGAAAAACCTTACACATGTAATGAGTGTGGGAAAGCATTCAAAACCAGGAGTCAGGTGTGTATGCATCAGATAATCCATACGGGGGAAAAGCCCTTTGACTGCACCCAGTGTGGGAAGGCCTTCAATAGTAGATCAGCTCTTTGCCGACATAAAAATATCCACAGTGGAGAGAAGCTTCATGCTTGCAGTGATTGTGGGAAAGCCTTCAAGACCAAGAACCGTCTCAATATGCATCAGATCATCCACAGTGGAGAGAAGCCTTATGAATGTAATGACTGTGGTAAGGCCTTCCAGTTTAGGCATTCCCTTACCACGCATGGCAGGATCCACACTGGAGAGAAACCGTATGGATGTGAGGAGTGTGGGAAGGCCTTCAGCGGGAGCTCAGACCTCTCCAAGCACAAAAGAATTCACACTGGTGAAAGACCATATGGGTGCAACCAGTGTGGAAGGGCTTTTATTCGGAGCTCAGACCTAAGCAAACACAAGAGAATCCACACTCGGGAGAAAAACTATGGTTGCCTGCAGTGTGAGAAAGCATTCAGTGTCAAGGCAGAGCTCACAAAACATAAAAGAATCCACTCTGACGAGAAGCCTTACAAGTGTAACTTATGTGGCAAAGCCTTTCGTCATAACTGTAAACGCAGGGCGCATGAACAAGAACACACTGGAGAGAAGCCCTATCAATGTGGGGATTGTGGGAAAACATTCCAGGATCGATACTGTCTCACCGTCCATCAAAGAATCCACACTGGAGAGAAACCTTATAAATGTTTGAGGTGTGGGAAGGCTTTCAGTGGGAAATCAAACTTGACCAGTCATCAAAGAATCCACACAGGAGAGAAGCCTTACAAATGTGAGATGTGTGGAAAGACCTTCCACCACAGTTCAGTGCTGAAGCAGCACGAGAGAATCCACACTGGTGAGAAGCCATACACCTGCAATGAGTGTGGCATGACCTTCCGTCAGTGCTCAGCTCTAATTGGACATCAGAGAGTTCACACTGGAGAGAAACCTTATGAATGTGAAGAGTGTGGGAAAGCCTTCAGAGTGAGCTCAAATCTTCATGGACATAAAAAAAGAAAACACAGCATGTGGGGAACCCATGAACTTTCTGAGAGCAGGAAATCTGGTTCCCAGGTCTTCTCGGTAGTCAGTATTTTGACCCCCAACCCCTGAGTAATGATCTGGAGTTTATGCTTTCCCACTTCTCCTTCTACCTCTTGGAGTGTTCTTTCTCAATCCCTTTATATTGGTTCTTCTTGGTTCCCTAGCCCCTCATTGTGACATACCAAGGATATCCTTGACCTTCCTAGTTAGTATGTATTTCTTCTGTAAGCACATTCACTTCCAAGATGCTCTCTGTCACTTCTGAAGAGTAGAATCAAAGAGTGCTGAAATGAGCACTGGAATACAAGAGTCTGCCTGAGTCCCTGCTCTCAGTTCTCTTTTACCCTGGTGGTATAATGGTTACCCATCTGGCTGCGATCCAGATGGTTAGCAGTTCAAAACCACCAGCCACTCCATAGGAAAGACTGGGCTTTCTACTCCCATAAATAGAGTTTCAGAAACCCACAGGGGGTGACAGAATCAGTCAGTATTGACTCAATAGCAGTGAGTTTTGGTTTAACCCATATTCAGTAAGGCTGAAGGATAAAGGTTAAAATAGAATTGGGAAGTCCTAGGAGGGGTTTCAGATATGGGAAGGCCATTAACATAATGGCCATAATTGAGAATTAAATTTCGTTCTGAGTTTCCTGAATGGTAGAGAAAGAGATAAACAAGTAATTCAGCTTTATTTTTTCTCTTTCCATTGTCTTTTTCCCCCAACAGTTTTATTGGTACATAATTTACATATCATACAAGGGGCACTGTACAGTCACCACCACATTGATCTTAGATCTTGCCCCCCAACCCCCATGGTTAAATCACCTTTAAAATGACTGGTGCAATTCACAATCAGTTCTATTACTCCCTCGCCCCTCCCACCTTCATTATTTACTCCTGAAATCCCCTTTCCCCTCCCTATCGCCCACCCCTGCACTCCCTTGTATTAGTTATTCTCATTATGCTTCCACTCCTCCTGTGCTTCAATGCAACAGAAAATGTGGGGGACAATGCCAGCCCCCCACAACTAAGCACGGGTTCAGTAAGTGCAATTACACAGTTGATATATATAAAGATTATAATAAAGTCATAGAGAGCGTGAGAGATAAGTCAGACACATTTCATGGTAGCATGCTCACCTCCTGGATGGCCATGATCTTACCAGGCTGGTCTGCACACAGAGTGCACCGAGGCAAGGTGGGGCAGAGACAGCCGGCAGGAGGCTAGATACCCCATTTATTGCTAACCAAGGGTTATATCTACTGAAGGGGGTGTGATTACAGGTAACCACATGTCACAGGAAGGGGCAGTACAATAGGCATACAAGCAATAATAGGAGGGGGATATATAATGGTATAGGTGTAACAGGAAGAGGATGAGCTAGGGGTGTACACATGATAGGAAGGGGAGGGACTAGGGGTATACATATAACAAGATGGGCGGACCCTAGCTTAATGATGGTGGCCTAACCTTGGTCACCCTTGAGTGGGCTTGAGCTCTCTGGGGTCTCCTACAAGGAAACAGACAACTACTATCCTTATCAGAAGGGAGGGGGTCCTACTTGTGGGATAAACAGTGGTGACTGCTCTAGATGGCTGATAACCCTTAGGGAGAATAACCCCTGACCTACTTCTTTCAACCTCCAAGTGTATAGTCATTAGCCACATGTAGCAAGCAGCTAAGTTTGGCATTTATTTGGGGGAGACAACTTGGGAGAAATCCTTCTGTTTCCCACAAGGAAACAATAAAAAACAAGATCACTAAAGTGGTAAGGATAAAATCATAATAGTAAGACAGAAACACACGTAATGTGTAAGGAGGACACAACAAAAAAGCCTGAGAAGAAATTTCTGGTTTTTCTTTTTTTAATACTTTGATTATTTTTAAAGTTTAAGAAATAACATTCAGATGGTCGTTTTATTTCCACTCTCAAAGGCTGCAGATTTTTTGTTTTGAATCACAAAAGGGAGCTAGAAGCATTGCTTACCAGAAGTATTTGACCACAGAATTTAGTTAGGGGAGAATTTTTTTTTTTTTTTTCCCACACAATGGAGTCCTTTAATAGAGGTCGATATAGACAGGAGACAGAACAGGCGCCTGGTTCACAGGCAGGCTCGTGGGCCCCAGGCCAACAGGATGTAATGGCTATCCGCTCCCCACCCTGGGTTCTAGCCCACAGGGTGGACTCAGGAAAGATGGTTTTAAAAAAACAGGGAGGTACTAATTCTTCACTTTCTTGGAAAAGGGGACTTGGAAAGAGAGCAGAGACCCCACCCCCAGACCAGGACTGGAGCCTGGGTCCCTCCCCCGCTGTCTGCCCAAAGGAGCAGAGAGCACACAGGCATCTGGGCTCCAGCTAGCTTTCCTCCAGCCTTTAGTGTTTCCACACTATTATGTACACTGTTGTGCTTGAATCCCTTTCTCCCCACCCTTAAGCCTCTGGCCTGAAAGCTTAAGGTCGCGCCGAGTGGCCAAGATACCACAAATGCGATGGAGTCGAAGAGCCGGGCCCTCTAGGAGGCCAGTATGCATGGTTCTAGATGAAGCTCCCATTTCCAGAGGCTTCCAAGGAGCCATCGGAGCCCACAGGCCTGGTGGATGGCGGGCTCTGTCCGAGTCATGAAGGAATCACAACAGAAGGGTCAACACTGGGATAAAATGCAGAGTGGGTAGTAGCAGGCATCGGTGGAAGGACAAGGTGGGGCCAGGGCAAGCACTGCAACAAAACCGTTTTCGGAGCAGGGACCTTGGTGGTAGGGTGGGAAGGGTCTGGCTGCCCCACTGGCAGCCCCGACTGTCCCCAGGACCACTTCCCCTTCCAAGGCTTGGGTCAGGCAGCTGCACATGTGAAGGGGTGGTAGGTGGCATGAAGGCAGCCTAACCCAGCTGAGCAGGGTTACCACAGGTCAGTTCTCAAAGAGGGACAACAGGTCATCATTGCTGTTGGTGGGCAGGCCCAGAGGGCCCAGATACGACATTAGCTCATCGGGGTTGGTCAGTTCTGGGAGCAGACCCAGAGCTGGCTCCGGGGCTTCTCCAGCTACAGACATGCTGGTGGGCCCCATCGCACCAGTGGTGGGGTTATAGGCCAACTCACTGCTAGGACCTGAGCTTGGTTGGCCCAGCAGTAGGCGGGATGGTTGGGGAGGATTCTGATGGAGCAGCTGTGGCCCAGGGTTGGAGGCGTGCAGTCCCTGTGGCCCAGGATTGTGGGCTGGGTCCAGGTGGCCTGCTGGTGCCATCTGGCCGGGGAGGCAGGAGACAGACTTCTCTGGAGTCAGGAGGCTGCTGGGAATATCAGACTGGTT
>NW_022111341.1:1355779-1361862 GCF_000313985.2 Echinops telfairi | reverse complement strand
GGGCACACAGTTGGGCAGCGCTTCAGGACTGGCCCATCGGGCTCCTCTTTCAGGTGCAAGTCAGGCTTCACAGGAACTGGCTTCCAGTTACACGTGGGGTCAATGGTGATCTCCTCATAGAGATCTGGATGTAGATAAGGATCCCCATCCCTCGAGCAAGACTGTCTTATTGCAGACCGGGCACCTCCAAGTCCCCCGCTCACAGTTGAGCTGCAGGTACGACTCCAGATTGAAGCACTCTATGTGCTGACAGTCATGGCCACGGGCAGGCAGGTGGATCCTGCAGAAGGTGATGGGGCACTTCAGGGACACCTTAATGGCTGTCTGCTCCACCCAGTCTTCTCCATTGGGCCCAGGGGTACCTGGGATGGTGCCACTGCTGAAGTTGCGCTTTATCTTGGTGATGCAGTGCTCAGCCGGCAGGAGACGCTTCTTGATAAGGCCCTGCAGCACGGAGCAGACAGACGGGCGCTGTACCAGCTGTAGCATGAACAGGTGGGAACAGCAGCAGGCCATGATGGTGATCTGGATGGTGTTCCGGCCTGGCTGGCACACGTGTTTCAAGTAGAGGGGCTTGTGGGAGGTCTTGTTGTCTCCACGCTCAATGGTGAGTGGTGTGGCATTCACGCTGACCTGCGCGGATGCTGGCCAATTGGTGTTCATTTGTCGGTCTTCATGGTGGTAGCACTTGAACTGCAGCTCCAAGTCAGGCCTCAGCATCAGTGTTTTGTAGACAGAATCACGGAGCTGGAAGACATGGTTGCTCGCAGCCAGGTTGTGCAGCAGGCGGAAGAGCTACAGGACCACCCCTTCTCGCACTGGGAAGGTCAGCCATAGCTCATCACAAGGGCCATTTCCCGATGGGGAAGGGTGCAAGGTGCTTACGTTGGGCTTGAGGTCAGGCAGAAGGGGGACTTGATGTCCTGGCTTGGAGACATGTAGGGGACGCTACTACTGGGGGTAATGGGCAGCGTGGGGTTCCCCAGCAGTGGGGAGCTGGATATGGAGCGGGCAGGCCCGCTCAGACTTGGCTGGTTGTAGCTGAAGCTCCCGCCATTGAAGCTGGTATTCTGCACGTTGAACTGGTCTGTGGACTTGTAGTGCAGTGCTGCAGGGCTGGGGGCAGACAGGTACTGCCCCATGCCCTGCTGCAGGGGCAGCCTGTGTCCAGGTTAAGGAGAGGGTGCAGGGGGCTTCCCTGGATATACCTCGCTGGAGTAGACTCGTTTGACCCTCTGTCGGGGCAAAGGTTAAGTCTGGGAAGGCCCAGGCTGTGTGTGCTGCGGCACTGTCCTCCATATAAGGGTGTCATGCCCGGGTGGGATTCATGCCTGTGGGGGAGAGGCCAGTAGGGCCCATCACTCCTGCCATGCTGGGAGGGCTCATGCCAGGAGCCACACTGGGCCCTCGGGGACTTCCATGCTGCAGAAACTGGCTCTTAAAAGGCTGTCCGGCCCCTATCACTCCGACTGGCTCAGTTCCTGCGTCTGCTTCTCTTGGAGGGGAGCCACCGAAGCTGTGACAGTGGCGGTAACCACAGCAGCAGCCAAGTGAAGTCAGTGGTGAAGCTGGGGCCCCCGCGGCCATACACCCCCTGCTGCACATAGCCCTTGTTGGTGGTGCCCTCAGCAATGCTTGCTGCCCGAGGAATTGTGGTGAGTTCAGGGTGGACCTGCTGGGCATCATGGAGGTGTTGCTGACTCCCCACACGGTTGTTACCACTGAGAGTGACCCTGCAGGCTGGTTGGCACGGACTCATATGCAAATGAACCATCACCCTGCGGCGTGGGGGGCAGGCAGGTTTCATGGGGTTCATGGGCCACGGAGCAGCCCCAAGGCTGGGTCTGTGTGGGGAAGTAGCTGCCCTTGATGGTGTTTATCTGGGACTCCGCTGCTCTGGCTGCTGCGCACGCACGCCCTGCTGCCCGCTTCTCCATGCGCTCAGCCCGCCCGCTGCGCCACCCGCCGCCCAGCGCCCGCGGAGCGCGCCGCCGGTCCCACCGGCCGCCTCCCGCTGCACAATCGGGAGAATTTTTAAGAGCCATGGTTCACAGAAAACATTTTGGAAAATGTTGATTATACATATATAGTATCAAAAAACAAGTCGAAGAGGATTTATTTTCTAGTAATCCTAAAAGAATTACATGGTTTATTATACAAACGGTAATAACTAAAACTCTGTTCCTAAGATTCCATTTCTATAGGAAATTACAGCCAACTCTTCATTTATTCTGGGTACAGTGAATATAGAAGTAAGCAACACATTAAAACGCTGCTTTTGGGGGGTGGGGTGAGGGAGGGAATAAAAGAGCTTTTACCAAGGGCTCAAATAGAAAGTAAATGGCCACTTCTCAAGTAACTGCTTGCTGAAAGCCAAAATGAAAACATTAGGGTATAGCTCAGTGAAAATGTTCCTTTAGACGACCAATGTGAATATGCTGCTTTCAGGCAAAACCATAGAAGAACGGCTTAGAGTGTCTGGAGAATTAGCTGTGGCTTTCCAATGTTGCTGTTTATCGGGATCCCATCTCTGATCATCGACAGATCTCACCATCCTGCACGCATGAGGGAAATTGTCCTGCTCTTCTAGAATCTGAGGTTGTGTTGATCACAGTAGCATGTACAGTATATGCTTTTGAAAAATGATTATACGTGTGCATGACATCTATCTCACTGACACTGTGGTATTCTAAACATGCTTTATGCATTAAAAACACTGCCCTTGTGCAATTTAAAAACCAGTGCATCCCTTTCTATCACATCTCCACTTTGGGAGTTTGTGATAAAGAGCTAAGCACTATAAAAACAGGGTTTTTTGTTTGTTTTTTTAAAGATCATTTTATTGGGGGCTCTTACAGCTTACAATCATATCAATTATATCAAGTATATTTGTACGTATGTTGCCATTATTATTTTCTAAACATTTACTTTCTATTTGAGCCCTTGGTGTCAGCTCTTTTTTCCCTCCCCTTCTCCCCCCAAAAAAGCAGCTTTTTAATGTGTTGCTTACTTTTGTATCCACCGTACCCAGAATATATTGTATAGTAGAGGAATGGGATAAATAATTTGTGTCCACTAGGCACAGCTCCAGGAGCTTGGGTAACCCAGAGAGCAGCCAAAATGACACCTTGGCAGCGGTGGGATTCGAACCCACGCCCCCGAAGAGACTGGAGCCTTAATCCAGCGCCTTAGACCGCTCGGCCACGCTACCCCCTGTAGAGAATGTTTTATTTATTTCTTCGAATAAATCCTATGTCTGGCCTAAGGAAGGTTTCTTCTTTTCTTCTGTTGGCATATCTTCTCACAGAACCTCCAAAACTAAAGAACTCACTGCCATGGGGTGGATCCCTACCCACCCCTGGGTCATGAGAGTTCAAAAGAGAAGTAGGGAAATCACGTCATTTTCACAAAGAACGCCTTCGCCGCTAATCTAATTAGCTTGGTGTGGATACAAACTTTTAAAACAGGTATTAATCAAAATAGTCCCTTCCCCAAGTACAGTAAGGGGCCCCACCAGACTGCGCCCTAAAACCAGGGGTGTAAAAAGACTGAGACAACAAATTCTTGCTACACATTGAAAACAAAGACATTAACAAGCCCATTGCTGTTTTGTCAATTCCGACTGAGAGACCTAACCACCGAGTCTTTTGCTTCCGAGCCTCACGTTGACACCACCTGCCACCAGCGCTCCTTTACTACAAGCACAGGAGACAGAATACGACCGCAAAAGAAGAGGGTGGGTGGTGGTCAGGAAGTATTGCCACCAGGTCTAGCATACCTGAAACAGGTGAAAAGGTGCAGAATAATTGCAATCTATCAGAGATTTCGCATGCTGTCCTATTTGATGCTTCTGTCAAAGCTAGGTTTCTTAAATTATCCTTACTTATATGTCTACTGAGAGAATTAGCAAGATGACAAAAGAGGTTCCCAGTTCAAAGGGGTTTGGGAAATTTGAATGTAAACGGGGGAAACGAGGAAAATTTGTGATTAATTTAATTAGGGGAAAAGATCATGGTTTCATTTACCATAATCATAAAAACACCATGTCGCCATCTGTTCTATTTTTAATCATTTTATTGGGGGCTCGTACAATTCTTATCACAATCCATACATCCATTTTGTCAAGCACATCTGTACATTTGTTGCCCTCATCATTCTCAAAATCTTTTCTTTCCTTTTTTAAAATATTTTTTATTTTTGTTTATTAGGGGCTCATACAACTCTTATCACAATCCATACATACATCATTTGTGTAAAGCATATTTGTAGACTCATTGCCCGCCATCTGTTCTTAAAGTGAGGTCAGGCCACCACGGTTTTTATCTGGATACATCCTGAGAGGTCACATGTGCACCGAGCCTGTAAAGGAAGCAAGCAGAAAGTGACAAGCGATAAATCGAGGGGCCTCCGTTTAAATGACCCGAGTAGCAAAATGCCGCGCCCCCACACCGCAGCCGCCCAGCGCAGCAACTCATCCCTGTCCACAGTCAGTTCTCAGGACGATGTGCTTGATGCTTTTTCTCAAATGATTCTTGGCACGTTCTCAGGGATCCAGAGATGCCTGTTTCTCGGTTTGCTGGCAGCACTTTTCCTTGGAAACTTGTGGCCTTGCTCCGTTTCGGAGGAAAACCCTGACAAAGTGTGGATTCATCGCAGGAGGAGGCGCGAGCGTCCAGAAAGCGCTCGGACCCCAAGTTACATTGCGGAGCCTGCGCAGGTAAGGGACGCACCCCCAGAACCCTGGGCACCCGCTGGATTTCAACGCGCCTGCTGCTCTCGCCGCCGCAGATGCTCAGGGACCGCGAGGGACGTCAAACCCCAGGGAATGAAGTTCCCGTATCCTGTCTCTTACAATAAGTTAATACGAAGCAACTCAGACTTCATCCATGCCTCCGAAATTCCACTCCCCGGGAAAACACCCAATGGAATAAATTTATTATCTTAAATGACTTCAGAGCAGCGCGGGGCCACCGTGAAGCACTTTCATGTTACATAAGCAATTAATTGACAATGTGATGGCTTGTCATTTTACTTATACAAATGTCAAACCTGGCGCTGAATTTATAAGCAGAAAACGCCGCGTGTGAAAGAAAACTAGACATCAAAAAGCTGGCATTTCCCTGACCGGGAATCGAACCCGGGCCGCGGCGGTGAGAGCGCCGAATCCTAACCACTAGACCACCAGGGAAGCTGCAAAGCGGTTCTTGAAATATCCTTACCAGCTACCCACAACAGCTGCCTCCCGATTGCAGCAAGCTAGGGATCGGCTGCATTTAAGCAAACACTAACCTGCTCTGTGGCCGACTGAAATCCGGACGAACTTTGACAATGCCGATGAAAGAGTTATTCCAGAACCTCTCCCCCGGGCCTGTGCAGCCAACGGAAAACAAGTTGTCGCAATGAACTAAGCCGCTCCAACAGTAGTTCGTACCGCGTTTTATAATTTATCATTGTCTTCCTGCCTTTCTTTCTAGAAAGAGAAGAGCGTTCGAAAACAGAAGCCATCGTTTCTCTATCCTCGGTTCCCTCAAAGCACTTTGCCCCTCGAAGTGTTATCTTTGTTTAACATCTTAGAGGAGTCTTTGGTGGTAGACATCATTTCTTTTTTTTTTTTAGATGTAGTTTCTTGACTGCTGCTTCCATGGGCGTTGGTTGTGGGTCCCATTAAAATGAAACCTATTGCTAGATGATAGAACAGACTAAAAAGATTAAAAAGAAGAAATAGTATATTTCAAGAACGCTGTGGGCGGAGCCGAAATAGCTCAGTTGGGAGAGCGTTAGACTGAAGATCTAAAGGTCCCTGGTTCGATCCCGGGTTTCGGCAGAAATGAAGTTGGTTTTTTTTTAAGTCCCCTAACCATAGAAATACAACGTTTTTTTCTAATATGCATATACCTACCTCTTCGAATCCAACTCGTAAGGGAGGTCGGGCGAAAATGCATTTTTGGTTGAAGAGACCTGGATTAGTAAGAAACTTCTCAGTTGATGAAAGAGGCTGAGGCAAATGCGCTAAAGAGAAACCACTTTTCCTACTTTGTAATATTTAGTATTTTCTTTCACTTTATTGGTGCAGGCTCTGTTCC
>NW_022111341.1:1354026-1355380 GCF_000313985.2 Echinops telfairi | reverse complement strand
CGGGGCTGAGCCTCCTTTCCCTCACCCCTTAATTTCCTCTTTGCATATCTCAGCCTTCTTCCTTCCTATTCAAAGTTGTCCTTCAAGGCTAATCCCCATCTAAATCTTTGTCCCCTTGCCCTATTCCTTCTGCCCTTCCGTCGTTGTGGTCTCCTCCCTTCGCTGATTCTTCAAACTGCAGAATACTCAAATCTTCAAACGCAGTGCACACTCGGTGCTGACCTGCCCACCCCCTGACAGCCGGCCTCCGATCCCTCCAGATCGCTGCCACCAATTGGCAGAGACCTGGCCCCTTTCCTGGCTCCTCGATAAGCAAATCGATTCACATATTTTTCGTGAAAATGTCTTCCCCCCACCCTGGTCTCTCTGCCCGCGCCATTCAATCTTTAAATCATTTGTTCCTTTTTGCCTCTAAAATGACTTCTTTAAAAATGGCTAGTTTTCAGAGTCCTGACCTCGGTTTTTTGCTTGGTTGGTGGGTGGGTGGGTGGGGGTTTTGTTTTGAGTTAGATTCAAGCGTGGGAGAAAGATGAGGCTGTCTGCTGTAAGGATTTACAGACTCGGAAATTCCATGTCATATTTCTGTGAATTAAAATCAACTTGATGGCAGTGAGTCTTCGGGTTCTTGGTAGATTCACACGAACCCCAGGAGCACCCACGATCCAGCTAGGGAAGAGCTGAGACCCCAAGCACTCGCCAGGGTCCAGGTGCCAAGGGCGGTGCTGCCAAGGGCGGCGCTGCCAGGGTTCAGGTGCTGCCAGGGGGCGGCGCTGCCAGGGGGCGGTGCTGCCAGGGTTCAGGTGCTGCCAGGGGGCAGCGCTGCGGGCCTGGAGGCTGAGTTGGGTGGACCGTGTCCAACCGGCTGGGTTTAGCTTGCAGCGCCCGCCACAGGCCCTCCAGACAGCGCAGGTGGAAAGTAGAACCCCAGAGCTGGCAGAGACGCAGAAAGCACCGCACTGCGGCGCGGGAGGACCCGCTACCGCGTCATCTTCGGAATCTTTGCAAATGGCCAGTCGAACGAATGGCTGTCAATGTAAGAAGGAAAAGAGGGAAGGCTGTCTTGACAGAGCTTCTCAAATTTGAATACAAGAAATCTCTTGGGGATCTTACTAAAAGGCAGATTCGAATCCTGCAGGTCTGGGGCTCAGCCTTTTTAAAGTGACTCATGCTGTAATTAATACGGTTATTGACGCTCCAGAACCTGATGCTTCTATCGTTTCATTTAACAACCAAATAGTTACGATATTAGAACATTTGGATACAAAATAAACATTAGGATTTTTTAAAAGAAGCCCACAGTTCTACATCCATACTTTGATTGTGAACATTACCTTTTCCTATGCATACAACAATT
>NW_022111341.1:1351523-1352711 GCF_000313985.2 Echinops telfairi | reverse complement strand
AAAGAATCTTGCAGCTTTTGTCTTAGTTTGTTTGAATGCTCCATCTTGGAGACTTCTCTCTCTCAGAACCCAGTCACCGAGCTGTGAGAAGTCCAAATCGTCTGGAAGGGCATCATGTCAACAGTCAATAGTAGCTGAGCCCCAACAGACCACCAACAAGGCCTGCCACTACCAGTTCCATGAGTGAGCCATCTGGGACATTCCCAGACAATCAAACCCTCTGACACCACTGGCAGCCTTGATATCCGTTATCACCGATCATTTTCAAAAACTGTCAGA
The DNA here is from genome assembly GCF_000313985.2 of Echinops telfairi. NCBI lineage: Eukaryota > Metazoa > Chordata > Mammalia > Afrosoricida > Tenrecidae > Echinops > Echinops telfairi. Next base: position 1,352,432 of record NW_022111341.1, on the reverse strand, counting down.
AATCGTTTTTACTCGTTCTGTCATGAATCACTCATTTGTCCTCTAAGTCAGAGATGTTCTTCCTTGAAGCGTGCTGGGACCTCTCCTTAATTGTTCTTTTCATAAACAAAGAGTGTGTGTCTTCAATCTCTGGTGAAGCAGCTGCTTTGGGCATCCTAATTTTCTTTTCTTTTTTTTTTTATACTGTATGATGTTATTTTATTCTTGGTTTGAGGGGTTTTTTTTGGGGGGGGCATCCTAATTTTCTTAAGAGAATCTACTAGGACATAGCTAGACTATTTCCCCCAAAATAACAATTATATTCAAGGAGGTCTTCAAAAAGTTCATGGAAATGCATTTTTTTAAAAAAAACTATACAGAAATTAAAATTTTTTGTATCATATAAATTTATACTAACTTGTGATAACATGTCTGAACAGGATTTAATTTGAGAAAGATGAGTCTGAAATGAGCCTCCCCCAGAGCCATATGAATTCTGTTAGAAGGGAAGCGATTATGGTGGACAATGGGTGGAATAATGGTGAAGCCACAGATGCTGCATGAAAGTTTATGAGGACCCTGCCCTCAAGGAGTCAGCAGTTTACAAACAGGTCATTCTGTTTAAGAATGAAAACGAAAATGAAACTCACTGCAACAGACAAGCCACATCAATTTGCGAGCAAACAATCTTCCCTGCTCTTTAATTAAAGAAGACTGAACAATAAACAGCAGAAAAAAATAGAGACAACAACAGCACAGACATTTCCATTGGCTCTGCTTACAAAATTCTGCCTCAGAATTTGAGCCAACTGTCTGATCAATGAGTGTCAAAACCCAGATTAGCTGCAGACAAGAACTTTCTTTTTTTTTTTTTTGCCCAGTTCTGCTAATGTTTTTTTTTTTAATAATTCTTTTTTTTATCATTTTATT
>NW_022111341.1:1342879-1347789 GCF_000313985.2 Echinops telfairi | reverse complement strand
TGAGCTGATGCCAAGGGCTTAAGTGGCGAGGAAATGTTTTGAGAATGATGAGGGCAATGAATGTACAAATGTGCTTTACACAATTGATATATGTATGGATTGTGATAAGAGTTGTACGAGCCCCTAATAAAACGATTTTTTTTAAAAAGGAAAGAAAAAAAAAAGAATAAGTGTCTGGGTGCGTATGAGGTGAAAGCTGGCTTGCGGGGTGGGAGGCCCTCTGGGCACTTATCAGTCCTAAAGGAGCTTTGTAGCACTGGTCTGAGCCAGGCAGACATCCAAGGGTGGGCGCTGAGGCTGAGAAGACATGCTGTGGACAAAAGAACTATTTCCCTAATGTTTTTTGATGCTGATTTGTGCAGCACATGAGCTTCCCTAATAAACCTCATAATCAGGAGTATTTAAAAAACTTTTTTTTAAAAGACTGAATTGGCATGGTTAAATCCCCAGAACCATCAGTTCTTGAGAGATGGACTAAATCGTTGATTTATTAACTTACAAAGTGTCAGCTTTGGTGGAGTTCATGTTGAGAAATATAAATTTTATATTTTTATCTTTGAATTGCATTTTTCTATGAACTTTTTTAAGCCCCTTGGTAGTATATAATACATGTAGTATTACTTTAACATGTAAATCTTTAAAAGAAATGTTTTAAAAATCATATATTATCCTATATTGTTTATTTCTGATACATAAATGTTATTTTTTAAAATAACAATAGGATGGTTGCACAAAGACAATTAGTCATTAATAATGGGACCACTTACAGAAATAATATGTGTGCAATATAATGGAATGTGCCAAAATTAAATTTGAAATGTCTACTAAATAAGCAGAGATGAGCGGCACATTTCATTTGCACTAGATATCAAGTATTTCTTTATGTTTTGTTTTCATTAAATTTCATACCTACTCATATAGTTTGAAAATCCTTGTTTCAATTTAAAGTAGTTAAAAGCTAAGTACAATTTTTGTTGCTGGGATTTGGTCCGTCACTTGAAGGTGATACCCTATAGAGTAGCGGTTCTCAACCTGTGGGTCGCGACCTCTTGGGGGTTGAAAGACACTTTCACAGGGGTCGCCTAAGACCATCGGAAAGCACATCTTTCGGAAGGTCTTAGGAACCGAGACACCGTTCCTCTATTCGTCTCCAGGCGGGTCCGCCCACATGCAGATAAGTCCACATATGAGTACCCGGAGTGAAGACTGTTAACCATGCTGCACCATGCCTCAAGACAAAAGTTCATTTCTTTGTCATTAGAAATAAATACTTCACAATGTAGAATTATATATTGTTTTTGTGATTAATCACTGTGCTTCAATTGTGTTCGATTTGTAACCATGAAAATACATCCTGCCTATCAGAGATTTACATGACGATTCATAACAGTAGAAAAATGACAGTTATGCAGTAGCAACGAAAATAATTTTATGGTTGGGGGTCACCACCGCATGAGGACCTGTATGAAAGGGTCGAGGCATGAGGAAGGTTGAGAACCACTGCTGTAGAGCAAGGTTGTTGGTACAATACGTGTTATCAAAATGTCCCCTTGTATTTGTCCATATGATGTGTTGGTTACAATCTCTGAGTCTGAAAATAAGGCCGTACTATATATATCATAATGCAAGCTCTCTCCTGTAGGATGACCAGCGCTGTATCACCTCTCGAGAGTGCTGCTGCAGCACTAAAGGATTCCTTCCTGCAAACCCAACACCAAGCGAGGTGCCCGCAGCAGCAGCAGCAACAGTCCAAGCAAACAGGCGACGACGACAGAAGGCTCAGGTATGCCGCGTGCAAAACACACCGGGCGTCTGGCTGCCACACTGATTCCCACGCATGGTGAATCCGTGTAGACCGCCTTGCGCCGATTTCTGGGCTGTAATCTCTAGGGGAGCAGGTTGCCAGGCCTGTCTCCCGACGTGCCACGGCAGGAGCAAGTTTGAACACCGACCTAAGAGGTGCGCAGCTGAGTCACCATTTAACACCAAAATCCATGTTACTTTAAGCCCCTATTTGTCAGGGAGTCCCAATTTCTCAGATAGGTTTTAGTACTTTCTCCAGTCTTCCATACCCATCCCTGGAAAGTGTGGAAGCGTAGGAGTTTCCTAGAAGGTGTTTAAATATTGATGGGAAAGATCCTCTATGGGCCAGAGAGGGATGGGGGAGGGCTGGGGGTAGCAGAGAGGCCCGTCCAGTGCAGATAGGTGTGCAGGGTTCTGGCTGGAAGGTCAGAGAAGTTTCCACCTGCGCGGAGAGGTGGGGGTAATCTAGTCAGAATAGGGAAGAAAAAGCAAAAGGAATCCGCCGTGATGCTTCTCCATCCCATTCGGTCTTAGCAGCTGTTGCGCGGTTGCCGACGGTCAGAGCGAATACGTTCTGTTCGACGTCTAAGAGGAAGACACTACTACAGCCATGAAATCAAGCATCCTCAGTGGTAAAAATGATATGGTGAGACCTTGCTTATGTGTGCCTCCTTAGCGCAGTAGGCAGCGCGTCAGTCTCATAATCTGAAGGTCCTGAGTTCGAGCCTCAGAGGGGGCACTTCTGTTTTGCCCACAACGGTCCGGGTAGACTTAGCAGAGTAGATGTCGAAACTTTCCCCCTCACCACTGCCTTCCAATTCCTGGGAAACCTACATTTCTTTCCCTTCTCTAGTCCTTGAAACTTCGCGTTGTTCTCTGTTTCTGATAGGCGAGGTCTTTTGTCCAAACTCCTCTGTTTCCAATTCTGTAGTCGTTTGCTGATTAATGCAGACCGTGGCAAGAGCATCGCTTTCTTCCTGAGACAGTATCCTTGTATTGGTGCAACTTAAATTATTGGAAAACTTTAATAGGCAAAAGAAAAAAATTAATAGGTACATAATTGAAAACCTGATATTCCGTTTCCCCGGTCTCAATAAAAGAGGCTGATTTGGAGTTTTTTAGCCTATCTGACCTAAACAATTCCCAATTTCATTTTTATTTTTTCAGCCATACATGCAATATCTTTGCTTTATAGCCTTTCTGTAAATATAAGCAGGTCTTAACAGTTTTCTGATCCCATTTCTCACTCAAAGCTTCCCATCAAATTTTATTTTCTTTGTAAATTGATTACAAGGGGGTGATTCGACAATTTTATGGAAAAATCCCATCCTCGTTTAATTACATTTTTCCCGGAACTATTCAAAGTCCCCTCGTTTTACATGAAGTTGTCTTTGCCTTTTATTTAACACCTTTATTGTCTATTTTCCATCGCGGCCCACCCCACCCCACTCCTGCTCATTAGATAGTAAGTTCCAGGAGACTTTCACTACATATGGTTTTCTTCTTTTATTATCTTACTTCTTCTTGTGAATTGGGGGAAGGTTGTCAGAGCAAATTCAACAATGCATACACATTCTGTTTTCTATCACTGATTGCATTCCACATACCGTAGCATCACTTATTCTACATAGTCTCTGTGTTCTCAGCCCCATTCCTCCTTTTCCTAACTCTTCTTCGTTTTAGAACGTTGTCGTTGGCAAAGGCTGCCCTTCTCATCTCAAAGGGTTGACGCTTCTAAGGAAAGCATCACTTCTTAGTGTTATTGTGCCCCTACAGACCTGGCTATTGCTGGGCTAAAATTTGAGCCAGGTCTGAAGAGCAACCAAGGACCATAGTCTCAGGGGCTCCCCTGTCTATCTCTGACCAGTGGGTCTGGTCTATTTAAACAGATATGTATTTGTTCTCGTGTTTCCAGTATTTAGAAAACAATAAATACTTGTTGAGTAGAGCACCATCTACATTCTCTTCATCTCTTTTACAGAATCAATTCTCTCTCTCTCTCTCTCACACACACACACACACACACACTCATCTGGAGTTTTTCAGGTATCCAGGACTGACTCACACTAACCAAACGTCAGACATTCCAAGCCAGACTGCCAAGGAATGAATACAGTGGAGACTGTTGCTAGATTGTTGTCTGGTGAGTATATTCTGTCCTGTATAAAATAAATGGGAGTTCAATGTGCAAGAAACTCTCCAAGGGGAAGCAAACACCATCAAAAGTTTGCTTTATACAGCACCTGTAATCAGATTAATAGCAGCAATGGAATATTAATGATGGCCTGGTGCGTTCATCACCAAAAAGCCTTGAAGCCCAACAAACATAGCTGTGTTACCCTGTGTGGGCAGCCCTGGGCAGAGATGGAAATACAGAGTTCAGCTCATAGCATACTATTTCCTTAAACAAGATTACAGAGGGCAGAAACCCAGGACAGATGGATCTATAGAGATAACAAGAAGGAGATGGAAATACAGAGTTCAGCTCATAGCATACTATTACCTTAAACAAGATTACAGAGGGCAGAAACCCAGGACAGATAGATCTATAGAGATAACAAGAAGGAGGGTTCCTGGTGAGTATGATGGGAGAGGTAAGAGGGGCGCTGAGGGGGAACTGATATCAGGGAGTTTAAGAAGGAAGAAAGTGTTTGAAACTGATTTTGGTAGCCACTGCACAATACTGCTTGGTGTGATTGAACTACGGAATAGTATGATGCTGGATGTCAGATTAGCTCCAAATAAAATGATTTGGGGTAAAAAAAAAAAAAATTTACCTGGGGCAGGGAAGGGGAGGGAGCAGAGCAAGGTAGGGAAGAAAAAACAAGAGCGTTGACATTTTTTGGAAGGCTGTGGAGGACAGTGGGAACCCAAAACCCATCTGCAGGCTATCTACTCAGATTAAGCTTCTGGCAGATCCCCTCTAGCCACAGGCAAAGGTCTGTAACAGCCTTCCTGTCAAACACAGATTATCATAATCCTGATTATGCTGGATAAAGCTTGATTACTGGATCAGTTGACCTCCTTCTAGACCCAACCTGAATTTGTTCTAGGTACAAGGCTCTCTCCCTCGTTCCTAGACAAAAATTCCTTCCCTGCCTTTTTTT
>NW_022111341.1:1335833-1336826 GCF_000313985.2 Echinops telfairi | reverse complement strand
GCACAGCAAACCTATATAGTGTTTCCGAGGCTGTAAATCTCCTTTCTCCCGCGGAGTTCCTGTTCCAGCAAGAGAAGAAAGCAGAGCTATGCCAGAGAGCCCAGGGAGTTTGAACAACTTGAACGCAGCTAACTTGGCATACTATTTGTAGTATGGGCTGCGCAGTAGTAGTAGTGGAAATCAGATAGAACGATTAAAAAATAAATAGAATGCTTGGAATAATCCAAGATGGATTGCTGTGTGCTAAAGCTAAGCTTGGAGTTGCCTCCTGAACGCAGTAGGCCACGCGTTTGTCTCAGTCTGAAGGCCCTGGGCACAATGCTCAGAGAGGGCACCTAAGGATTTTAGAGCCCTGCCAGCAGTCTCTTGTAAGCATTGGACTCAAACAAGGCAATAAATGATTCAAACTCACCAAAAGATTTATGTCCTTGGAAGTGCGGGATCCAGCTCAGGGCAGTGGGCTCTTTCTATTTTGTTTCTTTTTGTTTTGTTTTGTTTTTTGGGGGGTTATTTGTAATTTTAATAGTTTTATTGACATATAATTCACATACCACACAGTACAATGGTTTTAAATACATTGAAAAGAGTTGTGTAGCCATTACCACAATCAATTTTAGAACATTCTCTTCATTCCTGTACTCATTGTTATTTGCTCCGTTTCTCCCCAATCTCTCCTGTCATAACGTTAAGAAACTATAAATCCATTTACTGTCTATATAGATTTACCTGTTCATATAAATGAACATCATACTCTATTTTGTTTCTATTTTAAGGACTAGTGAATGAAGAATTAGAGCCACTTACTATTTGAGGGTTGAAAGAGTCTGATCTGAGAACGCACATTCATTCATTCCCTATTTTGTTTCCATGCTGTCTGCTGTGGAGACTCGTCAACTTGGAATGTGCTTGGACCCATGTACCCACTACTGTGTGCCCAGAGAAGAGGTAGATGAACCTTCAGACCATCAGGCAGGTGAAGGTGATTGTGTGCCC
>NW_022111341.1:1332597-1334157 GCF_000313985.2 Echinops telfairi | reverse complement strand
TTGAACAGAGTGGTGATGTGGGAGACTAGAGTGCTGGGGGGCACAGCTTTGGCATTGGCTGGCACACAGTGGGTGTTCAGTAAGTACCTGTTGAAACGTTTCATTCCGTTACCTGAGATGTTAAAAGCAGTATAAAAAGAGCCACCTTGCTCTTTATTATTTGAATAACGTGCCACCCGACCTCTCTATTAGTGTGCCCTCTTCACCGCCTCTTCCTCTTGCCCCCTCAGTCAACCGCTGAAGGGCGAGAGAAGCCCAGCGCAAGGGGATCATCCTGGGCTTTTGTTTGTTTGCTTCATGCAGGATGCATTAGCGATCAGTAGTTTCAGAAGAATGGTAAAAGCCAAACTAAACTAAACACCTAACAAGTAATTAAGAAAAATGTATTCCACACCATACCACCTCTCTCCCGCTTCCACCCCAGTACAACCCCAGTGCTGACTCTCTTCCCCCACGACACTCTCTATCCAAGGAGTGTCTTTACCCGGATGTTTTTGCAGCAAAGACAATTTCGAAGCATATCTACTTATTTGAAAACCCGCCTAGCTCACTTATTTGAAAACCCGCCTAGCTCCATCTTCAAGTGCTCTAAGGAGAATCAGCAGACGTTTAGAGCGTTTACTTCTTAGTGAAAATCACGATTTATAAGAGAGCAAAGTGTGATCTTAACAGCAGTTTACCCATTTAATCCCTTCAGAGCTATTTTGTTTCGTTGATTTGGTTTGGTTTGATTTTAGAAAGATGATAACGCATGCTTTCTGGCAGGAAAAGAGAACAAAACTGCAAAAAAGATTTAGTGCTTTGTGGTTACATTTAAAAAACAATACGGGCAAAAAAACTACAGGCTGCCCCCTCTGAGGTTCGAACTCAGGACCTTCAGATTATGAGACTGACGCGCTGCCTACTGCGCTAAGGAGGCAACTGCACCTCCCACTCACTCTCAATCCTTACCATGGTCACTGTAAGAAATCCTTGCAGGCAATTCGTAAGTTGTAGTGTCTGAAGGTAACGCGACACTGCGATTCAATGAAGCACATTAGCTGATGCAGCCACGCGGAAGAAAGCAACACTGGCTCCATTTATCCCGCGGACTTTTCTGCGAGGACTTGAGGGGCGCCGAGGGCAACGAAGACAACCTTCGCTCTGCGACCCGCGCCACCTTCGGGGAGGCCGACCCGGCTGCAGGCTGAGGTCCAGCGGGCGCGCTGCTTGGGAAGGTGCACGGGAGAGGGCGCGGGGGAGGGCGAGGGCGGGTTCCATTCTTTGCTTGTTTCTCGGGCGCTCCGAAGCGAGCGGCTGGGTCGCTGATCCCGGGAGCCTCGGCACATCCATCTGCAGCCCCGAGGCGCCTCTTCCCGAGCCACGGACGGCGCCCGGTCCAAGGTCCTCCTGGGAGCAATGGGAACGCGCACTGTGGTGTTTGCGGGGTGGAGGCTGGAGCCCCAGGCCGGGCGAGGGAGCGCTGAAAAGAGAAGCCTCCAGGAAGGCGCGGAGCCGCTTCGTACGTGACCAGAAATGGGTGGTATTCACTCTTGAGAAAGAACAGGTCAAGAGACTCCA
>NW_022111341.1:1327678-1331782 GCF_000313985.2 Echinops telfairi | reverse complement strand
AATAGGCTCACTGGTCTGATAGAGGCTGATGGAGCCCCAGGGGTTTTGGCTTTGGTTACTGGTTATTTAAGCCTGGAACCCAACTGCCCCCCACCCACCCCACCATCTGTGGCCTGTCAACAATAGACCTCTAAGGTCAACAATAGCTCCAGGGAGGTACACCCTCCCCAGAGCAACCTGTCACACCAGATTCAACGAAGGAAGCTCGGAGGCAGGAAGAGAGGAGAGGAGGACTGATGGAAATAGCTATGCAGGAGCCAAGGGGAAGAATGGGACCGCCTTGTGGGCATGGCCATCAGTGTCACCAATCAAAATGAGCGTGAATTGTGGGATCAGAACTTAGTTTGCCCCGTCAACCTGGCCCCACAGAGCAGTAAAAGTGTTTAAACATCGTTCACCATAGTTATTGAATACCCCCTCGCTTCATCGTGCTGGATGATCAGTCTGATTGACCCAACAGCTTCCAACATGGACTCAAATATACCAACTCTTGTGAGGATGGGCCAGGATGCCCACGGCCTCACCGTGACTGGACACCCGCCACACCACGACGACTAGCAACAATCTGTGAGCCGTTTACTCCCTTGATCGTTGTTCTCTTTGCACCACCATTGTCACTTCATTCCCTTGTGTAATATAAAAATATTTATTTGAGGGTCGGGGGAGAGGGGAGAAAAAAAAAGAGCTGGTACCAAGGGCTCAATAGAAAGTAAATGTCTAGAAGAGAATGAGGGCCCCATATGTACAAACATGTCTGATTCAATTGATGTATGGATTGTGATAAGAGTTGTATGAGCCGCCCAATAAAATGATTTATTTAAAATAAATAAATAAAGACATTTATTGAGGCTCTTATTTATAATAATAAGTTACACTTCTTTTTGACTCGGGCTCTTTTAATATTTACTCAGAGGTTCGACAGATCCTGCGGTTCTTTCTTAATCCACTATTCAATAAACGTTTAATGCATGAATGGCTGTCAATCTCTCGGAATCCGCTTGCAACGGGGAAAGGTCTGTCCTGCAGCACCGAAGAGATGCAGAACAGGCAGACTCTCTTGTCGGTTTTCTTGCAACTTTCCCATTTCTTATTGGAATACGGGCTGCGGAGAGCCAAATCCTGCCAACCGCGACCTCTCAAGTATTGCCCACAGAGCGGCCCTCGCGCCCTACCCAAGTCTCTGAATTTTCTTGGTTCAAAGCAGTTTCATCACACAACGCACTATCTCCCTCCGCGGGAAGGATGAAGCTGTCTACGACCATCAAGACGTACAGTCTCGGCGACCCTCTTTAGGGTGAGTTGTGAATTGGAACCGATGCATTTGAATCAGGGCGTTGGCGAAGAATATTGAAAGTACCGTGCACTGTTAAAAGAACGAACAGATCCGTCTTGGAAGAAGTAGAATCAGAATGCTCCTTAGAGACAAAGATGGAGATGCTTCGACTTACGTGCTTTGGACGGTTGCTAGGAAAGACCAGTCCCTGAAGAAGGACATCGTGCTTGGTAGAGGGGTCCTGGACCAGATGGCCTGACCCAGTGGCTGCAGCAATGAAATCAAGCAAGGATGCTGCTCGTCGGGGCAGTACCTTGCTCTCTTGTACGTGGGGTCGCTATGAATCAGAACCGACTCCGCAGCACCTACCAACATGAGTCAGCATCAACTCGATGGCTGTGATTTTATTTTTTATTACACCTTGATTCTGGAAGTAGCTTCTTCTTGGAATCTTCCCTTGGTTTTCCCTCCATCCCACCAGCTCTGGAATTGCAATTAGCCACTCACTTGGCCTAAGTCCCCTGGCCTACTGGAGAAGAAAATATCAAACCCATTATGGTTCGGATATTGCACAAGTTCTGTTGTAATGAAAGGGATAGATCTAAGTACGTTATCATGTCTCAGATACACATCGTAAGGAGAGTAAAGAACATTGCCAAATGTTATCCAGAGTGTACATACCAGAAGAAACATGTTTCCAATTATAGCAATGCCGGAGAAATGAGAGCAGAGAGGAACATAATCCATTTTACTTCAGACACTCCTGTTTGCATGGTTAAAATCAGTGATTTCATAGATGGAAACACGGAAATTTAAAGAATCTCTCAATGCTGAGTTCCACAAACTAGAAATGCGGTGAGCCGAGGCCCCAGCATCACCCCTCCCTTCCTCACACAGCCCGTCCCCGTCGCCACCCGCCCCTGGTACGTGTACACTGGGTGCAGTGTTCAACCCATCACTTATTTTGTGGTTTTATCATTCCCTACTTGATGGACATTTCTGTGTCTGCTTTCTCCAGAAACCATACACTTTTTCAGATACAGAACCATATCCCTTTGCTTTCTACCTTGTGGAAACAGAATTAATATCGCTGAATACATGCATGAAGGCGTGTCTTTCTAATCTGTGAAATGGGTAAGGTACACAGAGAGAAGGCGCCAAGAGGACCCGGGATCTTCAGGTTAGGCAGGGCTCTGCGTTTTGACATTTCCTTCCAGCTGAGCCTGGTTTTGGACTTCTGATTATGCCACACTGCCTTTCTTCTTCCTGCACTCATTTTTGCTACCAGCTGACTACCAGCCACCCATGGACAGATTGTCAAGGAATCAATGTGTTGTGTATCCTGTGGGCCAGCAGCTCTTTCCACAGTCCTTCACCTCAGTAGCCTCTAGGGGCTTGCATTTGCCTTGCAATCTTTGCAAATCAACCGCGCACAATTTCTTTTTTAAAAATTCGTTTTATTAGGGGCTCATACAACTCTTATCACAATCCATACATACATCAATTGTGTAAAGCGCATTTGTACATTCATTGCCCGCATCATTCTCAAAACATTTGCTCTCCACTTAAGCCCCTGGAACTGCGCACAATTTCAAGGAAAAGGTGCAACCTTCTTTGACTCAAGAATAAACAAACAGTCCCTAAGCGCATCCATTTGTCCTACTTCAGGTCTTCACCTACTGTCAGTTCCTTGGGGATAAAGAAGACAATCCAGAGATTCCTTCGAAATTCAACCTAGGGAGACCATCACAGACAAAGTAAGCATAGAGGGCCAGTCGTTAATATCAAAATGGACTAAACCAGTCTTTCATACCTGAGCATACCTTTCAGTCATTCTACAGTCTGTTATAAAATATCCTGACATTTACTAGAGGATCGTCGTGTGATTTCAATAAAGTTGGAAGTTGCTGATGCCGGGGGCTTAAGTGGAGAGCAAATATTTTGAGAATGACGAGGGCAATGAATGCACAAATGTGCTTTACACAATTGATGTATGTATGGATTGTGGTAAGAGTCGTATGAGCCCCTAGTAAAATGATTTAAAAAATAATAAAGTAGCAATCACACACACACACACGCACACACACACATTACTAAGTCCAGTATTATGCCATCCTCTCTTCGTCATCTATCCTGGAGGACACTTCCTATCCAGTTGGAAGCTGGGACCTGGAAAGGTACAAACATAATCCTCTTTTGATTTACCCCTGCACCTCTTCTTTTTGATTGTCCAGAAACGCATATGGATTGGACACACAAAAAAAAGCCTTCCAAAAAAGTCTATCCTGGGCCATTCCACTAAGCGTTCATCCATCCTGGTCCATGCAGCCAGCATCATTGAGCTCTTACTGTGTGTCCTAATGGACTTAATGCTGCTTATACCTCAGGCCGGCTGGGGAGGGATTTTTAAACGCAAGCCCGTGGTTCCGAGCGGAGGGATAGAGAGGTTCTCATAGGTGGCTCTAAAAGGATCTGCACGTACAGAATCAGTAAGTGAAGCTGCAGACGGGAAATGATAGTTTTTCTTTTCTCCCTTACATACGATTAGACTAAACTCCATCTTGCCCATGCGTGGACCAGGTTGGGGGCGAGGGGGGTGGGGGCAGGGGCGGGAAGGAGCCAATCAAAACCTCCCTTGATAGCAGTATTCGTGGATCAGGAACTGAATGAACACTGATGTTAAGGAACTGCGGAAACGTGGAAAAGCACCCCGTTTGTTCCCAGCTTTTCCATAAGTGTAGAGATCGCTCACTTGTGAGAAACTACCTTCATTATTTGTGAAAATCTGTCCCTGAAAGAAAGTTTTTTTGAAGTCAGAACAAAAAGGGCAT
>NW_022111341.1:1323239-1327239 GCF_000313985.2 Echinops telfairi | reverse complement strand
TCATTCTCAAAACATTTGCTCTCCACTTAAGCCCCCCGGCATCAGGTCCCCATTTTTCCCCTCGCTCCCCTCTCCCCCTTCACCTCATGAACCCTTGATAATTTATAAATTATTATTTGGTCATATCTTGCCCTGTCGGACGTCTCCCTTCACCCCACTTTTCTGCTCTCCGTCTCCCAGGGAGGAGGTCACATATAGATCCTTGTAATCGGTTCCCTCCAACCACGCGTTTTTCAATGTCAACGATCAAACACTGAATTTTTATGAACTCGTACGGTGTAAGAACACTCTGGAAGGTCCAGGAGCTCAGGGAGAGCCTGCAATCCCCGAACGACATCTTGCTTCCAGCACAGATTCCCCCACCAGGTCTTCCTGTGCGCCTTCTGGAGCTGTGCTTTTCTTTGAACTCATTCGCCAGAGCACAGCGCAAAAAGTGACTCCCGATTAAGTAGCGGCAAAAACGGAAAGGAAAGAAAACAGACGTCACGGAGGGTTCATCGTTTTATAAAAAAGTAATAAAGAAAATAAATCAGAAAAATTAAGAGAAATTAATCACGGAGGGTTCGTCATTTTATAAAAAAGTAATAAAGAAAATAAATCAGAAAAATTAAGAGAAATTAAGGTAGGGTAAAAAAAAACAAAGCACCGTGTCAGAAGTGGGATTCGAACCCACGCCTCCATTCGGAGACCAGAATCCTCGACTGAGGAAGTAGCACTTGAGTCTGGCGCCTTAGACCACTCGGCCATCCTGACACTCGAGATTGGATCCTCGAAATAAGCATAATCTCCCCTCTGAGAACCTGCGTTTTGCTTGCTGGTCTCCGTTGTTTCCTTTAGGGTTCATTTAACAAAATCAAGGTCAATCTAAGGAGCAGGGGCTTCTCTCTCGGGAAATCTGACCGGCCTACAGAGGTTTCGGCGGGTGTTCACAGCCCGCCCTGGCCTCTGGTCTCAGCCCAGGGCACCCCGAGGTCCTACGCAGCCTGGACGGACCCGGGATCGGGGTCTCCACGACCTGGGGGGCTGCCCGCCCGTGAACTCCGGGGACCAGCGCGAGCCCTCGCCGGACGGGCAGTGCCCTGGGCAGGACTCCACTGGCCAGGTGAGTTGCAGGAAGTGACCTTGGCGGGAACTGAAAGAAGGAGCAAGGCGGAGCGAGAAGCCAGAAGGCTCCCAGGGGGAATGTGGAGGCAGAGCCGGGAGCCCCTACCTCCCTTCCCCAGGCTCACCCTTCACCGCTACCATGCTTCCTCAGGGGGTGCACATCTGTCAGAAAGCACTGTCCCCCGCGCCCCACCCCCCAGTAAATAACCCCAGAGATTGCCATTCGAAGGTTCCTCCAAGAATGAGGCAAAGCTTCCGTGTGACTCCCTAAGTCAGCGATTCTCAACCTGTGGGTCGCGACCCTCAGGGGTCGCCTAAGACCATCGGAAACCACATAAATATTTCACAATATACAATTACACATTGTTTTGTGGTTAATCACTACGCTTTAATGATGTTCAACTTGTAACAATGAAAATACATGCAGCATATCAGATAATTACCTGATGATTCATAACAGTAGCAAAATTACAGTTGTGAAGTAGAAACGAAAATAATTTTATGGTTGGGGGTCACCACAACATGAGGAACTGTATGAAAGGGTCGCAGCATTAGGTAGGTTGAGAACCACACCCTAAGTCATCCTCTCCACTCGTTTGCCTATGTCTTTAGAACTTTTAGAACCAACTTTTCCGCTCCTGGTTTTAAATATTAACTATAAAGAAAGATCACCCAATGCGTGTGAAAGTACAGACCAAGAGGAACAGATATAATGCTAACAATTGTTTTCAATGATAACTAAATCCCCCAAAAGGTAAAAAAAAACCAAAAAACAGGTTACATCTATGAAACAAAAAGAAAAGAAAGAGGGAGGGGGGAAGCTACCAAAATGGACATTATTTTGTTTATTTATTTTTAATCATTTTATTGGGGACTCTCACAGCTCTTATAACATTCCATACATTATTGTAACAAGCACATTTGTACATCTGTTGCCATCATTTTCTAAACACTTATTTTTTATTTGCAAAATGGCATTATTTTGGCATGATTTTTCTCATACAAAATGAAGTTGTGGAAATCTAGGAAGCGAGGGGTTATTGGGAGGGAAGGACAAAGAAGGGGTTGGAAAATAAAAGCAGCAACAGGAAAATAAAGACTGTGCAGTGGACAGCGCGCCATTACGTTGCTGGGACTTCCCTGAAGAAAGAGAAAGGAAATAAAGAGACGACTCGCATTTATTTTCCTAAATAAAAAATGTCAAATATTTTTTTAGTGAAAACATTAGACTGACAATCTGCTAGAAATGAAAATGCACATTTTGTTGAAGGGATCTTAACCTTTGTCTTTTTTTGTTTTTCAAGCAGTAAAATTTTGCCAAACGGTCTGAGTGGCTTCTTTAGAAAAGCAAAAATGAAAATCTTAAATTTATTAAAAAATGGGATATTCGATTGAGGTTTGAGGTCACCTGATTTGTATATGCCAATACCTCGATTTTTCTTTTTTTTTTAAACCTCAATTTTTCAAAGCACATTTTCTTTTTCTTTTTTTAAACATTTTATTAGGGGCTCATACAACTGTTATCGCAATCCATACACACATCAATTGTGTAAAGCACATTTGTACATCATTGTCAAAACCTTTTCTCTCCACTTAAACCCCTGACATTAGGTCCTCATTTTTCCCCTCCCTCCCCGCTCCCGCCTCCCTCATGAGCCCATGATAGTTTATAAATTGGTATTTTGTCTCAAAGCACATTTTCATCAACTGTCAGAACACAAGGGATAAAGTAAAGGCCCTGAACTTTCCAGAGAGAAAACTGAACTAAGAGGTTGCATATAAAGGATTAGGATGGAGAATGGTATTTTTCTTCTCAATATTAACACGGAAAGTTGGAAGATGGTGGAACAAGGCCTAATAATTTTCCTTTATGTAACTCATGCCATTGAGTAGATGCTGACTTACAGCAATTCTATAAGACAGGGTAGAACTGCCCCTGTGGATTTCCAAGACTGACTCTTTACCGGAGTAGAAAGCCCAGTCTTTCTCCAGAGAATTTCCTTGATAGATAAGAGAAGATGATGTCTCTACGGTCCCATGGCAACGTTACTAAGACAGCAGCAGACTTCTCTTCTGTTTACAAAGCTGACTCCGACGCCCAGCTGCCCATTAGGAGACGTCAGCTCACCACAGCGGGCGACTGGTCCAACCAGAAAGATGCGCGGGACTCGTCATGTCTAAAAAATGTCTAGATGCCTTGAAAACAAATACTGTGGGATTTCCTTGGACTCTTATCAATCTTGCCTCTTACCCCTTTGAGTCGCTGGTGTAAAGCCATCACGTAAGGGTACCTGGCTTTTCCTAAGGCTGTAAATGCCTAAATCTAAAAGTAGACAAAGCCCCTTTAGTTCTTATCACACTAGGAGCCAGCTTTTCCTTTGTGTCTTAGCTTAGATACGTAATAATGAAGTAACACGCTTTTCCTGTAAGTTAAGAGAAAATCAGATGCATACAACTCTCCAGGAACATACTCTACTCCTAGAACCTCTATACAATGATAAATGACTTCCTGTGACACCTAGTTTCTCACACTGACTGTTAAGAATGTGCTTATCTCTAGAGCAGCCAAGTTCTGCCTTTTAATATCCTCCTATAGGGATTATCACCATCCTGACACCATTTGTTTCTTCCTTGCCAGATACTTCCTTTGAGAAATTCTCCCCAAAATACTATGCATCACTAAAAAGCAGCGATGAACGCATGAAGCATATCGCCGCATGCGAAGAACTGAAGGAAATAATGCTAAGCGAAGTAAGCCAAGCACAAAAGGACAAGTATAACATGAGTCCACTGAGGTTAGCATATATATATATGAAAGAACAGAAAGGTAACTGCAAAAGGGGCACAGGGAAAAAGCTACTGTATACAAACAATCTAGGGGTAAGGTCCAGGTAGT
>NW_022111341.1:1314058-1318675 GCF_000313985.2 Echinops telfairi | reverse complement strand
AAGCACATTTGTACATTTGTTGCCATCATCATTCTCAAAACATTTGCTTTCTACTTGAGCCCTTAATATCAGCTCATTTCCCTCCCTCCTTCCCCGCTCCCTCCTCCCTCATGAACCCTTCATAATTCATAAAGTATTGTTATTTTGTCATAATAAAGCTTTTTCTTATATACATATGAGTGTCTCTGGATTTATTTCTCTAGTCAACTCTGTTTTTG
The DNA here is from genome assembly GCF_000313985.2 of Echinops telfairi. Lineage (NCBI taxonomy): Eukaryota > Metazoa > Chordata > Mammalia > Afrosoricida > Tenrecidae > Echinops > Echinops telfairi. The sequence continues at coordinate 1,318,457 of NW_022111341.1, read as the reverse complement.
TCTCTCGAATACTGTTACAGAATAACTGATAGATTTGAACTGTTAACGTTGGGTGAGAAGACTGGTAGATTTGAACTATTAACCTTGGGTGAGAAAACTAACCCTAGCCCAACTGCACCACCAAACCATCCAAAACCATTGCCAATGAATGATCTGACTCCAATCGACCCATGCAATACACAGAACTGCCCTCTTTGGGTTTCCTAGGATATCAATCCCCACCCGCAACTGCCCCTACTGCCTGCCCCCCACCCGCCATGGCTGTCAGTCTTTATGGAAGTAGAGAGCTTTACCTATCTTCTGAGAGGCATCTGTGGTTTTGTTACTGTAAAAACTAGGTCTCTACCTACTGCTAAAGCAAAACCCAAACTGTCGGAGACAAGTTCTTGAAAAGGAGGAAGACAGTTTTACTTGCTTCATTGATAAAACAAACAAGATGGGATTTAGTTTCTCTAACAGTCTCCCCAGTCAAGGCGGGGAGCGCTTTATACATTAGGAAGAGAAAAGGGGAGATGCTAGGGGAAGGAATGTCAACAACTCGGTACCCCCATCACAGGGCATGGGCCAACATCTGCTTCTTCAAATGTCACCCTGCTTGTTCGGATGGACAGTGTGACAGCACAGTGAAGCAACTAACTTCTTTTTTTTTTGCAACTAACTTCTTTCCTAGGATTTAAAGAAGTAAGTTTCAGTAGTCTAGCTTCTCTTCAACAAGCCCTCCTCGTTTTTGGCTTATATCACAATACTTTAATTCTTAATACTTTAGAAATTAAAACAAATCATACTGAAATCATAATCTTCTTAATAATAGAAATCAATTCTTTATGTATTTTACTGTCATTTACTGCTTTCTTGTCATTAAATCGCTTTAATCATGATTTTATTATTTCTTGACTTCTAAGGGTTAACAGCTACGTATTGGGTTGCTAACCACAAGGTCAGCAGTTCAAAACCACCAGCCACTCGTGGGAGAAAGATGACGCTTTCTACTTTCATAAAGAATTACAGGCTCAGAAACTGAAAGGGACAGTTCTCCTCTGTCCTACAGGGTTGCTATGAGTCAGCATTGACTCTGTGGCAATGAGTTGGGGAAGAGAAGACAGCAAAGCCAAGTTAATTTGTCACAAGCTAAATTATCTTTAAAAACAAAACAAATTCACTGCCACAGAGTCAATGCTGACTCATCGCGACTGACTCCCTGTGGGTTTCTGAGACTGTAACAGTCAGAGGACTAGAAAGCCCAATCTTTCTTTCACATAGCTGCTGGTGATTTCAAACTGTCAATCATGCAGATTGCAGCCCAATGCCTAACCTTTACACCACCGGGGCTTCTGTAAGCTAAGGTATAGTGGTGACCAAAATGCGCACGGCTCTAGCCTCTAGCCGTTTACTACAGCCTGATGGGACTTCAATTCCAAACCGCTGACGTTACAAATAACAGATCAATTCATCTTCACCTATGCCGCCAAACGTCGTACAGTGCCACCAGGAGCCCGAAGTTAATTCTTACTCTGATAATTCAGGTTGCCCTTGTGACAAAGTGGTGACTTGTTGGATCGCTAAACTGCAAGTTCAGCAGTTTGAAGCCACCAGTGGCTCTGACAAGAAAGAGAAGGCTTTCTACTCCCATGAACAATTGTTCCCCCCCCCACTTGAAAGCAGTTACTATTTTGTTAACTGACGAGATTACAAGAATAACCATAACAGACACTTTATTTCATCCTTCTAATTAGTCTGTTGAACTGGTCTTCCCTGTTGTCAGCATCTCCACCTGCTGGCAAATGGGAGGTCTTTTTCTTCATCCCACCTGGTGGAGAAGATCATGTGACGGGGCCACAGGAAGTTATTTGCTTTTTGAAGCGTTTCCCAACAGTCTAGATCTCATGAATCAGATCCTCCATGCAGATGATGCCGTATTGGCCAAGAGACCGTGCGATCAGAGTGTTATCTGTCAGAGTAATATGCCTTTTATTGATTTTGCCATAGCCACGCTTTATAGGTGAGTTCATTCACGGACTTCAGGTCTGGGTACCCCCATGCAATGTATGGTTCCACAATCCTCAGCATGCTCATTGAAGCCTGTTAAGCTTCACAAAGGTGCCATTGGAAATGTGGCAAAGGCGAAGAAGCTGCAACAGTCTTTGAAGCGCTGGGCTCACACCATTGATACCTCTGATCTTGATACCAAATGCCAGCTGGGGCTGTCTAAGTACATAGAAGTTGCCAGCTTTTCTTGCCATCAGAGCCATTTGGATTTCCGGTCTGTCCATCTGCCTGTGTTCCTGTGATAGTACTCAGCTTTCTTGTAGGCAAGCTTCCTCCTTGCCCTTTGAAGCACCTTTTGGGCAAACGTCTTTCTCAAGCGCTTGATCTTTAGTTCTGTGAAATTCCGTCATTTTCCTTAAGGGTCTCTGGACCAGCAGGTCCTTTCTCTTCTCTGTGACACCCTTCATGGTACCAACCAGCTCAAGACTTGAATTCCTCACAGTCTACTGTGTGAAGAGTTAGATTCTCAGAAACCCACAGGGGCAGTTCTGCCCTGTCTGTTAGGGTCACTGTGTGTTGGAAATGAGTTGATGGCAGTGAGTTGTCCAACAGCTATCGAAGGGCTTTCATATGGTTAGAGGTATACTTGAGGCACGTGGGAGAGCCTGTAAGACAGACTGATAAGGAGTCAGTTAAGTATATGAGCTAGGCTTTTTTTTTTTTAATTTGTAAAGTGATTGTATTGAATTACACCTGAGCTAAAATAATTTCCTACTTGAAAAGCGTGTCCTGATCAAGAACGTTGACAGAGACAAGCGTTCCATGCAAGGAATAGTCAAGGAAAGTCTCAGGAGAGGGAATCACGAAGTCCTATGTGAAGCTCTGCTTGAAGTTGTCAGTACTCCGAGTGGATCTATCCTGAAAGGTTTGCACCTATTCTGAAGGCAAGAAGACACTTTGAGTATTTATGAAAGGAGCACTTTAGGGATGCAAGCTTGATGTTTGGCATGTCCGGTTCTAACGTCTGTTCTGATGTGTCCAGGGGCTACTGGTCTCGAAAATTGAAGAACGGACTCACAGACTACAAAAAGGCGAGCAGAAGGCAACGTATAGTTGGAAAGAAGAGAAATGCACGGGATACAGCAGGCAGGAAGGCCAATGAGTTGCAGCTGAATAAACTGTGCCTGGGGCTTTTATCAGGTGTTGGGTACTTGGCCTGTCTCTGTCTCCGGCTTATGAATGGACCAATCCTGGGTCTGGTCCTATATCTCAGGTCCATTCATAAACCTGGTCATGCTCTCCCCACGGCTAGGTCTTGCAGAGGCCTGGACTGGGGAGTAAGCATGCAATAGGTCGGCAGATAGATCTTAGGTTTGCTGACTTTGGAGTTTAGAATCAGCCTAGGGGTCTGAAGGCTGCAGATTTACGATTACATTGTCCCAGTCTGTGGAGATCCACTCTCCAGACATCCTGCTGTTCCCAAGGCTGCAGGCCTTTTCCTTCACTCTGCCAACAGGCCCTGGATCGCCTATCTCTTCATCAGTCTGGAGGGGATTTCAGGAGTGAGACATGAATACGGGATGGGGGAGGTAGCACTGAAACCAACTGTGATTGCACAACTCATTGTAAAGGTGATTTAACCATGGGGGGGGCGTGTTCAAAAATTGATATGATAATGATTGTACAATTCCCCTTGATATGATTGAACTGTATGATATAAAATAAAACAACAAAAAAATAAAAATAGGAGTATATGAAAAAGGGAGAGGGGGAATGAGCACTGTGGGATTCTCGCTCTTCCTGTGGTTTGAAAAGGAAACATCATTTTTAAAGCGCTCGGCTCAGACAAGCATGGAAACCCACAGCGCAGTTCCGCTGGGCGCCCAGGTCACCAAGCACTGACTCCCTAGCAATCCACAAGGGCACACAGTAGGCATCGCTATTTTAATGGATAAACATCCTTATGGCTCAACAATAAAAAGATGTGATAAAAAACCCCCTCCTCACGAGGAGTACCATTGCTACCCCATTTCGTCGGAGGAGAAAGGACAGGCCACAATGGTGAAACCAATTTGTTCCGCAAAGATGGAAGGCAGGAGCGCGGCCTGTTCGATTCCATTTCCGCTCCACGGAACGTCACCGCCTTAGAACCAAACAAGAGCCTATAAAGCGCACTCTTCGAGGACGTGCATCTGCCCCAGGTATTGGGTGGGGTTCAGTCGGTTACCCCCACCCTACAGCCTGGACGGGGCGGGCCGGAGCTCTGTGCTTCCCACATCCAACACAAAGCCGCTCGCTCTCTCCGGAGCCGAGGCCTGTGCACAAAAGACGAAGGCCAACCAAGGGCTCGGGGCGCAGGCCAGGGAGGAGGGCGCGTACACGGGTGCGCCTGGGCATGCTTGCGGCCCGACAC
>NW_022111341.1:1311801-1313502 GCF_000313985.2 Echinops telfairi | reverse complement strand
GTGCCTGCAGCAGGAGACCACCTGTCCCGTGTGCCTGCAGTACTTCGCCGAGCCCATGATGCTCGACTGCGGCCACAACATCTGTTGCGCGTGCCTCGCCCGCTGCTGGGGCACGGCGGAGACCAACGTGTCGTGCCCGCAGTGCCGGGAGACCTTCCCGCAGCGGCACATGCGGCCCAACCGCCACCTGGCCAACGTGACCCAGCTGGTGAAGCAGCTGCGCACCGAGCGGCCGTCGGGGCCCGGCGGCGAGATGGGCGTGTGCGAGAAGCACCGCGAGCCCCTGAAGCTGTACTGCGAGGAGGACCAGATGCCCATCTGCGTGGTGTGCGACCGCTCCCGCGAGCACCGCGGCCACAGCGTGCTGCCCCTCGAGGAGGCGGTGGAGGGCTTCAAGGTGAGGGGCCGGCGGGAGGGGCTGGGAGCCCGAGTCGGACAAAGGGAGGCGAGAGCCAGGGGGGGCTTCCCTTTTTTTCCGCCTAGAAAATGGCTGAGCCGGACGTGTGGTCCACAGCCGTCATTTCCTCTCTCTCTGCTCTAGAATCTCCGTACTTCGATTAGGGAGAAAAACCTGTAGCTGGTGAGCAAGCCAGCTCCCCGCTGTGCCCCCGCTTAAAGACCGCCGCCGGTGGAGAACCACCCCCACCCCACACACATTCCAGAAGGTGTGGGTAAAGTCACACTGCATCACCTTCTGAGAAATAAGTGTTCTTGTGCGCTCTGTTCTCAGACACAACACACGGGACCTCACCTGGCTGTCCGCACCTCACACCTATAAGCAACTCACTAGCAATTCCCTGTGCTCCCGCCCTGTTTGTGGGAAAAAGAATGGAGCTGCAGTACTGGACAAGTCTCGAGCCTCTCCAAGACTTGCACGGGAATAACGGCATGATTATTACCACGGTGACATGAACAATGTGTGGAGCACATTGTGAGTTGTTGAATCAACATGGAAGCAAAGTTGTTAAGAAACGTAACAGCAGCATTCACAGAGAATGCATGATGCCGGGACGCAGAGCTCCCAAAAGTGATTGACAAAATTTCATTCCCTCTGAATTCCATTTTCTACTTAACTTTTTACAGCCCTCTCATATACTTGAGTGATGCGGGACTGCCCAGTCATATTCTTATATGTCTTTCATTGTGTGCACATTAATTAATTCTGCATTCTTCACTTAACATTTAGGATGCTTTCAAAATACAATTTCACCCACCTTCGGGAAAGCCCTCAAGGAGTTGGGGAAGGTGGTGATGGTGTTACACATGAGGAAAATAGAACCTTTTCACAGTGTTCCTCTCGGGAAGAGCCACTGTTTGGCTTTAGTTGCTTTTCTGGCTAAACTATGCAGCCTCCTTCCAGGGCTGGATAGGTAACACACTGTGTATAAGAGAAGCACAAACTGATGGAGAAGTGCTTTGGTAGCCCCACTCACCCGCACTTGGCCGCTGTGTGGGTTCAGGTGTGATGTGCAGAATGGCCACGATGCTGCAGATGAGTTCCAAATCCTGAACTGCCACCTATCTTTTTTCCCCCAGGAGCAAATCCAGAACCAGCTGGACCATCTAAAAAGAGTGAAGGACTTAAAGAAGAGACGGCGGGCCCAGGGGGAGCAGGCCCGAGCAGAACTTTTGGTAAGGGTCATCAATGATTCATTGATAGCCCTGCTTCTACCACGCACTCACTCCCTCTCCTGTGGGCTG
>NW_022111341.1:1306179-1311701 GCF_000313985.2 Echinops telfairi | reverse complement strand
ATCCAGCCACCTCCCCTGTGGCCACTGGGTGCAGTTCTCACATTTTGGGGAAATGACAGGAACCAAAGTGGGATTCCCTGGACATTCCGATCTTCAAAGGTTTAATCTGCTGGCTCTGTAGATTCGGGTTGATCCTTGGCAAGGCTGAAATAGATGCAGTTCTTGGGCATAGTTGGCCACATTGACGTCATCCTGTAGGCAGGAGCTAATGGTGACTCTGAGGGATTCCCACTGTTGCTGTTTGCTGGGCTGTTGGCATCCATGACAATTCCCCAACTCCAAACGTTTCCTTCTGCTTCCTCGCCCCGCCCTCCCAAGGCCCTGTCAGGTTGCTGATAAGTTAATTTGTGATAGGCATATTTGTGCGAGTTTGTTTTGAGGTCCAAAGGTACAGAAGTTTTTATAATAGACAGTTAATATGACAGGGCTTCACAAAGTTCATGGGACAATTCCATTATCTTTTCCTTCAATCCATCCATAATTTTTTTTGAAGTGTCCTCGTTTATCCGTTAAGGAGCCCTAGTGGCACAGTGGTCATGCATTGGACAGTGATCTGCAGGGTCAGCAGTTTGAAACCACCAGTCTCTCCTGGGGAGAAAGACTGGGCTTGCTACTCCTGTAAAGAGTCACAGGGGGCAGATCTACCCTGTCCAACAGGGTTGCCGTGAGTCAGCATTGACTCGATGGCAGTAAGTTTGGTTTTTGGAGTATATCCATCCCCTGTGTGATTTTTACCGTTAAGCAAATAATTAAAATAATGTATACCTCCTTCCAGCAGAGATGTGTGCTTCTGAAAAACAAACTCCATGCCTAGTAATGTCTGAACACCTCATGTGAGACTATGTGTTAACCACCCCCAGCCAGGTCATAGTACAGCTTTTAGACAGGCCGCCCTCTCCCATGGTGCCCTCAGACCCCGACATTTGCTTTGTCCACACAATCCCCTGAGACCTTGGCTCCCCTTGAAAATAGGTCTGATGGGTGGAGAATCTTCCCAGTGAGACATGATGGACTCAAATGATTACACACAGCCCAGCCTGCTGTGGTAGGCTTGTCAGGAGAGAGACAGCCCTTTCTTGAGATTCCGAGCACCTGGACCGACTTCCTGGCCCTGACCCCAATGAGTTGTGTCGATGGCGAGGAAACGTCTCTGGGCTCCAATTTCCTCTTCTGTGACTTGGGTAGATTGTATAAGATTGGTGATTCCCCACAAAGGCCACTGCTGCCCTTTGCTCCCCTCCAAGGGCGTGTGGGTGTTTCTCTGGTTGCCACAAAGGTTCCAGGAAGGATTGCTGGTATCTTGTAAGGTGAGGAATTATGGCTAGGCAAAATGGTCCCTACCAGAGTATCAGTCGCACCTTCTAGAAAAGCTATGGCTCTGGTGATCTTTCATGTCCTTTCAGGATGGTATTTGATTGATGTCTTCAGAAGATGAATGTGGTTGAGAAGGGTGTGAACTTGGGAAGGAAATTTATAAACAGAGATGTGTGTACGATACTAAGTTGTACAACCAATGCCTAAGAGAAGTGCTTGGAGGGATGGTGAATTGGGGGAGTTCAGGGTCAGTGAACTTTTGGTCACGTGACAGAGAATGAATATTTGGGACTCCGCAGGCCGTTGGACCTTGTCACAAATGTCCATCTTTGCTGTTAGGACACAGAAATAGTCACGGACTATATGAGCTGGTGTGGTGGTACAGCTTCGCTTATCCATGGTCCTGTTTGCTGACACTTGTTTAGAAGAAAACTCTAAGAGAAGTGGAGATGGAGAAATGTGGTTCACAAGGCGATACCGGAGGGGACCCAGTGATGGGATAATTGGCAGGCACCCTTGAAGGCCAGAGAGATGATCCAAGGGGCATTGTGAGATGGAGTGGGGGAGGGGAAATTCTAAGCCACTGGACAGAGGGATGAGAGTTGAGAACTCAAATCAGAATTTTTCTTTCCCTTTCACCCTCTCTCTCATATAGGGCATATATCTAATCTTTCCCTTCCCTGTGTGGTAGCCTTTCTTGGCTCCTCGTTGCTCGGGGAACGAAATCCGTATTCCTCAGCCTTCCAGGGAAGGCATGATCTGGTCACTCCTTAGCTTTTCTGATCTCTTCCCTCAGCATTCACCTCTTCCAGCTGGACAGAACCATTTGCCTTCCCATCACACTCCTAGGCCTGTACCATTTCTTCTTCCGGGAAAGCCCCCCACTCACTGCCCACTGAGTGGACTGTTCATCCTCTCAAGAGCTGGAGTGAACCTTGCCTCTGGGAAGACTTTTCCATATTCTCCCACCCCAGGCTGCCCCCCTATCTGACTACATCCCCACGTGTGCTTGTATGAGGAGCTCTGGTGGCCTAGTGGTTATACATTTTGCTGCTAACCACAAGGTCTGCAGTTGGTAAACGACCAGCCGCTCTCTCTGCGGGAGAAAGATGAGGCTTTCTTTCAGTTTTATTGGCACTGAGTCCACGATGAGGCTTTCTTCTACCATAAAGAGGCAGTCTCAGGAACTCACAGGGCAGTTCTGCCCTGTCCTACGAATCTCCGTGCGTCAGAATTGACTCAGTGGCAGTGAGTTTGGTTTGGTTTTTGGTTGACTTGTATTACTTGCACTCTCACTTGACTAAGTACCCCGAGAGCAAGCAGTACGTCTTAGTTGCCTCCAGGCTATCTCTGCCTGGAGTTTGCAGAGGAGATGGTGAAGTTCATATGCTGGGCGGTTAGTTTAAAAGTTGGCAGTCTTGGTTTACCTGAGGGTCCTGCTGAGAAAGCCAGGCCTTATTCCTTCTGAGAAAGCAACTATTGAAAACCCCGTGGAGCCGTTGACCGGCCACACGTGGGGCCTGACATGTGACAGTTGATTTGGAGGCAGCTGGCCATTCTTGATCCTCAGGAAAGACTGGAACACAGGAGGGAGCGAGCAAGGTACAGTTTCCTTGTGCCGTTGAATGAAATGGTGAGGCTTTGAGAAAGCCTCTGGAAGCAAGCCTTTAGTCCAATGGTTCTCAACCTTCCTAACGCTGCAACCCTGTCATACAGGTCCTCATGTGGTGGGGACACCCAACCATAAAATTATTTTCATTGCTACTTCATCACTGTCATTTTGCTCCTGTTATGAATCGTCATGCAAATATCTGATATGCAGGCTGTGCTTTCATTGTTACAAATTGAACATAATTAAAGTATAGTGATGAATCACAAAGCCAATATATAATTCTATATTATGAAATATTTACCTTTTTTTTCTAATCATTTTATTAAGGGCTCATACAACTTTTTTTTTTTTTAATCATTTTATTAGGGGCTCATACAACTCTTATCACAATCCATACATACATCAATTGTGTAAAGCGCATTTGTACATTCATTGCCCTCATCATTCTCAAAACATTTCCTCGCCACTTAAGCCCCCGGCATTAGGTCCTCATTTTTCCCCTCCCTCCCCGCTCCCCCCTCCCTCATGAGCCTTTGATAGTTTATAAATTGTTATTTTTTCATATCTTGCCCTGTCCAACGTCTCCCTTCACCCACTTTTCTGTTGTCCCTCCCCCTGGGAGGAGGTCACATATAGTTCCTTATAATCGGTTCCCTCTTTCCAACCCACTCTCCCTCTACCCTCCCAGTATTGCCACTCACACCACTGAAATATTTACTTCTAATGACAAGTAAATGAAATTTTGTCTTGAAGTATGGTGTAGCATGGGTACTCGTATGTGGACGTATCTGCATGTGGGCGGGCCCACCTGGAGACGGATAGAGGAGCCGTGTCTCGGTTCCCAAGACCATTGGAAATATGTGTTTTCCGATGGTCTTAGGTGACCCCTGTGAAAGGGTCATTCAACTCCCAAAGGGGTCGCGACCCAGAGCTTGAGAACCGCTGCTGTAGTCTCTTCCCATCCTTCCCTGTCCCCTGCACAGAGCCTGACTCAGATGGAGAGGGAGAAGATCGTGTGGGAGTTCGAGCAGCTGTATCACTCGCTGAAGGAGCACGAGTATCGCCTCCTGGCCCGCCTGGAGGAGCTGGACCTGGCCATCTACAACAGCATCAATGGTGCCATCACCCAGTTCTCCTGCAACATCTCCCACCTCAGTGGTCTGATTGCCCAGCTGGAAGAGAAGCAGCAGCAGCCCACCAGGGAGCTCCTGCAGGTAAGGAGTGGGAAGCCCTGTTCTCATTAGGATGGCTGCCACTCGAGTTAATTTTCCATCTCCCTTTGCCAAACAGGATCCAGAACCACTTGCCACCTTTCAAAGTCAGACTTGCCTAACTGTATGCTAGGTATGACTCGGAGAAGACATGTACCTTAGCAGCTTGGGTTGACACTACATGGGTCAATTATTTGCACTGTCTCTTAAAAAGAACATTTCAAAGACCTGATGCCTAGGCAAGCACCCTCCAGCCATAGTGGGTTACGTACGAGTTAGACTGTTAAACACAAGTCAGCAGTTTGAAACCACTAGCCGATCCATGGGAGAAAGATGAGGCCTTTACAGTCTCAGAAACTCAAAAGGGGCAGTTCTACCCTGTCTTACAGGGTCGCTATGAGTCTGAATCAACTCGACTGTGAGTTTGGATTTTTGTTTGGTTAGCCAGGCCTGCTCTGCACAATGGTCTGCTCTCAGGCAAAACTTTCTCCTCTCTGGGCCTCAGTGGCCTTATTTGCTCTGGAATGAGTGGGTTTGGATCACATGACCTCTAAAGACCCTTCTCACTCCAACATCCTTTAGTTTTAGCATCCATGTGAAAAACCCATTGATTAGTAAAACTAACACTGGACAGTCTAACAGTTTTATTGGCACATCTTTTATATATCATACAATTCAATAGTTCAATCATTCAGTCATATTAAGGAAAATCGTACAATCATCACCATATGAATTTTAGAACATTCACGTGTCCGCCCCCCCAAAAAAAGGTTAAATCACCTTTGAAATGACTTGTGCAATCACAGTTCCCTCCCGCATTCATTATTTACTCCTGAAATCCCCTTTCCCTATTACCCACTCCCCACCACTGCCTCCCCTATCAAGCCCTTTATCAGTTATTATCACCGTGCATCCTCTCCTCCTGTGGGTCACAAACTGGGAAGCCAAACAGAAACAATAAAAAACAAAATCAAAATAAGGTGGTATGGATAAAATAATAATATGTAGACCAAAATACAAACAATGAGTACGAAAGAAAAGGGCCTCCCTCTGCTCAAGTACTCCCTCAGTGCAAGAACACTTTGTTCTAATAACCCGGCATTCCGTGATGCTCACCTTCCTGACATGATTGCTGAAGACAAATGGGTGCATAAACAAGTGTGGTGAAGAAAGCTGATGGTGCCCGGCTATCAAAAGATATAGTGTCTGGGGTCTTAAAGGCTTGAAGATAAACTAGTGGCCATCTACCTCAGAAGCAACAGAGCCCACATGGAAGAAGCACACCAGCCTGTGTGATCACAAGGTATCGATAGGATCAGGTATCAGGCATCAAAGAACAAAAAATCATATCATTGTGAATGAGGGGGAGTGCGTAGTGGAGACCC
>NW_022111341.1:1298574-1305690 GCF_000313985.2 Echinops telfairi | reverse complement strand
AAGGGTTCGTGAAGGAGGGAGGGTAGGGGAGGAAGGAGGGAAAAATGAGCAGATACCAAGGGCTCAAGTAGAAAGAAAATGTTTTGAGAATGATGATGGCAACAAATGTACAAAGATGCTTGACAGAATGGATAGATGGATGGATTGTGCTAAGAGTTGTACGAGCACCCCATAAAATTATTTTAAAACAAACAAAGAAAGAAAAGGCCCTCATCAACATTGCAAGAGCCAGGGAAGAAATTTCTGTCATGGAACAAGTAAGAGATACTTGCACACAGAACCAATTCAGGTCAAGTATCGAGTTTTGATTCAGCATATTCAAGATTACAATAGTCTTTGCCTGGTAGCAAGGCCGTTCGAGACTGCCAGTGGCTCAGGTACTCTGCAGTTGGTTTTGGACTCCCACTGCCCTCCGTAGCCCTCCACAAATTGGGTGTTTATCATTTTAGCTCTGATACTTTTCCCTTCGCCGTGTTTTAATTTTGTAGTTGTCTTTGGGTCACTCAGCTGGTGTGCTTCTTTCGTGTGGACTTCGTTGACTCCTCACCACACTCTGGTGTAGCCCCTTCAGTGATCCTTTCATGAAGGTGGATATTAAGCAGGGCCATGTTGTCCAAACTACCTGTGCTTGATTTGGGGGTTAGCGTTAAGTAGGAGCCCAGACTCCATCTGCCTGTCCATGGGGCTTCCACGTTTCAGGTTTACTCTGGTGGTTGTAAGATGACAAAAGTCACCACCCTATAATATCAGCTGCTTCAATAGCAGCCATAAGCCAGCCAGTAACCAAACAGAACACACACACCAAAAGGAAAAAAAGGAGGAAAAAAAAACAACCCGAAAAGCAAGCTATAAGCAAGAAATCAAAAGCCACATAAATGAAGAAGTACAGCGTTGTCAATCACCACTCTGTGGGTGTAAGTCGATCACACCATTACCGTCATCCATCACATGATTACCATCGGTTTTCCCAGTGACCCAGCCCTCCAGACACTGTCGGCGTGAGGAATCTATATGAGTACAGCCCATGGGTTTTTGTCTTATACCGTTCGATCTCAGTCGATTGGGCTCTGCTAACCCCAAGCATGGGGGTTGTTGATGCCCGTTTGTTCTTTACTGGACACTGTGCCAGCTGTGTGATATGCATTGTCACAGACACAAAACCAGGACTTTCCCCAAGCCAGCCACCAGGCCTCCTCGAACCCTGTGAGAGCAGGTGACATCACCTGGCCCAGTGGGACCACAGGAAATGATTCCTGCTTACCCCTCATGTCTATATTAAACACCTCTCAATTGGGTGTGTGATTGGGATCGGACAAAATCCAATGAGTGAGTTAAGTGGTGAATAAATTCTCTTGGAAAGGATGTTCTGATGCGGGGCTTAGACAGTAAAGAAGTGCGCAAACGCCTACCGCAGGTGATAGTCACTGCCATTGAATGTGGATAATAGCTCTGAGCAGCAGCTGCGGCCTGCCTCCACGAGCCAGCTGCCCTTTTAACGTGTCGTCGTTACTAGGTGCCAGCCAGTCGACTCCGACCCCTAGCCACCCTACGCACCACAGGACGCAAGTGCACGATCCCGTGCCATCCTCACAATTGCGCCTGTGCCTGGCCTCGATGATGCAGCCACTGTGTCGGTCCATCTCGATGAGGGCCTTCCTCTTTGGGGCCGCCCTTCCGCTTGACCAAACGTGTCCTTCTCCAGGGACTGGCCGCTCCTGTGACAATATGTCCAAAGTGTGTCAGGTGAAGCCTGGCCTTCCTTGCCTCTGAGGAGCACTCTGGCCGTATTTCTTTCCACACAGATCCGTTTGTCCTTTTAGCAGTCCGTGGTATTTTCAGTGTTCTTCTCCAGCACCAGTGTTCACATGCAACAATACTTCTACTGTCTTCCATATTTAATTGTCCAACGTTCACATGCGTATGATTCAATGGAGAATGCCATGGCTTGGGTCAGGCACAGCTGAGTCCTCAAAGTAACATCTGTGCTCTTCCGTCCTCTAAAGAGATCCTGTGCGGTAGATGTATATAATGCGATATGACTTGATCTCTTGACTGCTGCTTCCATGAGCATTGATTGTGGATCCAAGTAAGAGAAAATCCTGCACAGGTTCAACTTTTTCCCATTTATCGTGATACGGCCTCTTGGGCTAGTTGTGGTGATTTTGGTCTTGCTTACAGTGAGTTGTACTCCATACCGAAGGCTACAGTTCTTGAGCTTCATCAACAAGTGCTTCAGGTGCTCCTCATTTTCAGCAAGCAAGGTTGTGTCATCTGCATACTGCAGGTTGTGAATACATCCTCTTCCAATCCTGATGCCACACTCTTCTTCATATAACCAGCTTCTCTGATGATGTGCTCAGCATACAGATTGAACAAGTATGGGGAGGGGATACCACCCTGACACACACCTTTCCTGATTTTAAACCATGTAGTATTTCCTTGTTCCGTTTGTACAGCAGCTGCTTGATCATGTACAAGTTCCGAATGAGCACAGTGAAGTGTTCTGGAATTCCCATTCTTCTCAAGGTTCTCCACAATTTATAATGGTCCACACAGTCAAATGCCTTTGCATAGTCAACGAAGCACAAGTACACATCTTTCTGGTATTCTCTGCTCGAGCCAAGATCCATCTACATCACCAAGGATATCCCTTGTTCTACGTTCTGTTCTGAATCCGGCCTGAGCTTCTGGCAGTTCCCTGTCATGTACTGCTGCAACTGTTGGGTGATCCTCAGCAAAATTTTACTTGTGTGCAGTATCACGTATATGAGCATTCTCTTGGATCACCTTTCTTTGGAATGGGCGCAAATATGGATCTCTTCCAGTCAATTGGCCAAGTAGCTGCCTTCCAAATTTCCTGGCATGGATGAGTGAGTGATTCCAGTGCTTCTTCAGCTTTCAGAAACATTTCAATGGGCACTCCAATTCCTGGAGTCTTGTTTTTGACTAATGCATTCAGTAGTTTGAATGTCTTCCTTCAGGCCCATTGGTTCTTGCTCATGTACTAAGTTCTGAAAAAATGGAATATCAACTAGTTCTTTTTGGTACAGTGACTGTCTTAATTCCATCTTTTCTTTCCATCTCCTGCATTCCAAATATTGCCTACAGAATCTCAAAATTTCAATTCAAGGCATGATTTTTTTTGGGGTTCTTTCAGCTTCAGATATGGGGAGCATGTTCTTCCCCTGGGTTTTTCTAACTCCAGATGCTGGCACATTTCATTATAATATTTGGCTTTGTCTTCTCTAGCTACCCTTTGAAACTTTGTATTCAGCTCCTTGACTTCATCCTTCCATTTGCCTTAGCTAGGCTACGATTAAGAGCAAGTCTTCTGACATCCACGTTGATCTTTCCGCCAAAGGTTTCAGCATTTTTCGATACCAGTGACATAGCTTCCAGCATCACAGCAACACACAAGCCACCACAGTAGGACAAACTGACAGACAAGTGGTGGCCCTTTGAACATGGTGGGGGTGAGGGAACACGTTATTTTATTATGATGTTTGGTCTGAAAGTGGATGAAATTAAAGTTTCAATGTCCATTGTTTTGTTTTTTTATTGAAACAGAGGCATGCTCACATATTTCTTGCGACAACAGCAGAGTAGAGCAATACCAACAGGCTGCATGGCCCTCAGAGCTGGGAATATCTAGTGTCTGGCCTTTTAAGGAAAATCACTGCCCCCTGTGCTGGAGTGATAAGAGGGAGTAGCCGTGAGCCTTAAAGAACTCTGATAAATGACCAGGGAGAGCGGGAAGAACTTGTCGAGGGAACAGTTGTTAAGAGAGGCAGACTTGGACTAAGAGAAGGCGCCGCCCAGGAAGGAGCGTGTACAACAGTGATGTCACTGAGTTCAAGACAGAAGAGAGCTGATAGCAGTTGGGTTTATGAGCTTGGTCTTTCCTTACTTGGTCTGACCTTACTTAGGGCTGCCACAGTAGCAGAACTAAGCAAGCACGAACCATATGAGAGAGAGCTAGCTGTGGGGTGGAGGCTGGCCATTTCAAACAGTAGGACTATGAAAGTATATTCTCAGGGTTTAGGTTAAAACAACACTAAAGAGATGAGGTCGGGGGAAGGAGCGCTTGGAGAAACTGCTAGCGTCAGTGGGGACAGCCCATGGTGATCCTGGTGAGGAACAGTGACGCCCCAAGAAATGGGAATTCGTCAGCACCATGCCCTTCCTGAGAAGGAAGGGTGGGGCAGGAAGGAAAACTCGCAGGGACTGTTTGGGAAGCTTCACTGTGGGCTGTGAAAAGGGACAGGTGGTGGTGGTGGTGCAGGGGGGAAGTAGCTGTGGATTTGGTGGTGGAAACTTGGTATCTGTGATTCTCTAATGAATGTGGAAAGCAAGATCACCTGCCACTAAGCAAAGAGGAGTTTTCAATGGTTTAGTGACACAGATATTGTTTCAACCTGTGGGGAAGCCCTTTGTTTCCTGTGAGTCTTTGTGGGGTTGCTGGTCTGTGATCATCAGGGGCAGCAGCCAGCCTGCTTGCGTGACTTTCTCCGCCACTCTGCTCTCTGACTGCGGCTGCTGTGCTGCAGACACAACACACAAAACAGATTGCTGAACTCACCCACGTTAGTGGCTTTGTGAGGTGAACCAGGAGTTTTTTGTTTGTTTGTTGTTTTAAGACAGAAAGTGTTTGTGAGACTCTGAAAGGACGGCTGTACAGTTGAAGCTGAATGATCGGGGAAGTGGTGACAGAGTCCAGAAGATGTTCAGAGTGGTTATGGGGGAAGTTCCTGGGAATGCAAGCTGGCTCTCATGCAATAAATGAAATTCCAGGCATTTTGTCTGAGGTCGGGGACTTGCCTCTATTTAGCATCGATCTGGAGGGTGTGACCAATGTAGGTGGGCAGAAGAAAGCAATCAGGTACAAGAATTGGAACATAAGTTAAACCTTTTCAGGTGCTATGCCTGTAATTAAGCAAATGTGTGCTGAAACGAAATAATTGCGTAAATAGCATATACAATTAACAGATACATGCATATCAGAAGGCAAAACTCATTTTATTAAAAATGTACAATTTCGGACAAGATGACAAAGCCTTCCTGAAAGATACTAAACAGGCCTGAAAGATACTAAACAGGCTTGAACACATGAAGGCACGCCCTGTTCTTGGCTGTGACATCCCAGCATCACGTTGGAAGCTCTGTGTCAGTGAATTTATAAGAAGTCTGCAAACCGACTCCGACTCCTCAGTCTCTTCCTTCTCTCCTCCTCCTCGCCCTCCTCAGCTCTCTGTTTCTTTCTCCTCCTTTCTCCTGGTTCTTCCTCTCTCTCTCTCTCTCTCTCTCCTGATCTCACCCTTCCTCTCCCTCCATCCCTGCAACTCCATCCCTCTCCCTCCCCTCTTCTCTTTCACTCACTCTTAAAAAAAAGAAAAAGAAATCTGCAAACCCCCCGCTCACTCCACTTCACCCTGTCTCCGCACTAACGAAGCTTTTTATTTTTTTTTTTCATTTTTGGTCCATTTTTTCTCTGGAGAAAATGATAGTAAAAAGCTCAGTAGAAAAATAAGCTCATAAAAACAACTAAGAGCCCCTGAAATAGATTGTGCCGCCGGGCCGCTGCCACTGGAACTGAAGACCACAGCTACCGTGGCAGCGTCGGCCTGGGCTGCGAATCCAACATGAGCTCCAGGGACCGATGGGGACAACACTTTGGCGGGGACAGAGGAGTGTAAGTGAGAGGGTTTCTGGACGACAGACAAATCTAGACAGCAGAGCTGAGGGCAGCTCACAAAGCAATTGAACAAGCAAGAAGTCAACATATAGATAAACTCATCATTAAAACTGATAGCAAGTTTGTCATCAAAGGTGCGACAGAGTGGGTTGATAAATGGAAGCAAAATGGATGTAACACGGCCTCTGGAGGAGACGTCAACAGCAGTGAATTTGAGAAGATTGATCAAGCCTGCCAAGGCATGGACATTCAGTGGGAGTATGTTCCTGGCCATCGAGGCATGAAAGGCAACGAAGAAGCTAATCGCCTGGCCACAGAAGGAGCTGAAAAATAGACTTCTTTTCCATCAGAGGTTGGGAACCTTTGCTTTTGGAGTTATATCCGTTGGGGTCAAATTCCAAAGATTACCTTCCCTCTTTCTCACGGCCTCCATTTTGTTTTTACCTTTTTGTTACAATTGGTATTAGCATCTTTCTAGATGAATCGAAACACACTCCCCACTTTCAAGAGCTGGATTCATTCACATCTTACGTGTTTGCAAGTCAAGCGTAGAGATTTAACTCATGGGTGTAGATATCTTGTGCTTTAGAATTATGTTCAGTCCAGTTGTTTTAAATTTCGATGAAGTAAAGAGACAAACCTTCACTCTGCAAAAAAAAAAAAACCAGCTAAGAAAGGAGAGTTATGATGGGGAAGTAACCATACTATATATAAAATGTACCACAAAACTTCCAAACACATGGAAACATGATAACCAGTCAAAAGACCTATGTCAGATTGAAAAATATTTGCATCGAATGGGACAGAGATCATTGACTTACCAGCTGGCTTGCTCTGAGTTGGAATCCACTTGCTGCACCTAACAGCAACACGACTACCACTACCGGCTGCCGTGGAGTTGAAGTCAGAGGAGGTGGTTGACCCCTTACCACCACCTCACCCCACCAGCCCTTTCTTTCTGTAGATGTGTTTGAGTATTTGGAGAGCCCTAGTGCTGTAGTGGTTAGGCTCCGGGCTGCTAACAGAAAGACTGGCAGCTCAGTCAGGGTGCGATGTAGCAACGATGAAAAATACAACTTTCCTCTAGTTCCTAAATGCTTCCGTCCCGCCCCCATTATCATGATACGAATTCTACCTTGCAAGTCTGGCTAGACCAGAGGATGTACACTGGTACAGATAGGAAATAATGGGAGATCCGGTGCACAAGCTGGATCCGGAGTCTACTGGGGACCTGACCACCCACTGAATGTAAGTGAGAGGGTTTATGGACCACAGACAAATCAGACAGCAGAGCTGAGGGCAGCTCACAAAGCAATTGAACAAGCAAGAAGTCAAAATATAGATAAACTCATCATTAAAACTGATAGCAAGTTTGTCATCAAAGGTGCGACAGAGTGGGTTGATAAATGGAAGCAAAATGGATG
>NW_022111341.1:1273642-1295312 GCF_000313985.2 Echinops telfairi | reverse complement strand
TTGATTCTCCTCCTGTCCCACTATCATGCTCAGTCCCCACCAGGATTTCAGCACTTCCTCTTTGTTATGTTCCCCTTGATCCTGCCCTACCAGGTCTCCCACACCCACCTCCCCACCAATTTGGATCGCTTGTTGTTCCCTTGTCCCTGGGTTTCTTATCCGAGTAAACCATATTTAAAGTGAAAAACCTAAGCCCAGTATCTTATAAACAGCGTGTTTTTATATATATACAAGGGGTCCTCAAAAAGTTGATAAAACATGGAATTAGAAGATAATCTAATTTTTCCACAAACTTTTGAAGTTTACAATTCAGTCCATCTAAAGAGAGAGAAAAGGACTTAAAAAACATGGGCTAACATCTTTTTGGTTATTTTAACCATTTTTATTTTACTTTTTAACAGTTTAAGTGGCATATAATTTGCATATCATGCAATCTAATAATCCCATCAGAGTTTCCATTTCTAGGCTTATTTCTTTTGGGTCGTACATAGTAGGGATTTAGAACTTCCAACTATTCTTTTTAAGGTTTGGAGCAAATGAGTAAATCTAGTGACAAATATGGAACAGAGAAAGACAAAAGTGTTTGGACTGGGATTGGAAATAACACACAAACTCATGAGTCCCTCGCTCTCTGCACACTGGATTTGAAGCAGTGTCATCTCATAACAGCGATCACAGTCAGTCCCCAGATCATGGTTTCTAAATCCCATTCTTCACCCAAAGGGACAAGGTCTCCCTGGATTAGGAAAACGATGGAGGCATGTCAATAGGACATAGATCAGTGTGAAGGGACTCGCTCTGGCCAAGTCTCAAACTTCTTGAGCACCAGTATATAACAGATTATAATCCACTGAATAAAATGGAACTGTTGAGTTCCATCATTTATTCAGAGCTGCCTCAGTGGGTTAGAACATTCAAACTTTCAGTCAACAAAGCCTGTTAACTGCACTATCCAAGGAGGGAACACCCTTCCAGTAGAATGTCAGATAATAAAAGAAGGGATTTAAAAAAATCATTTTACTGGGGGCTCATGCAGCTCTTATCATAATCCATACATACATCCATTGTGTCAAGCACATTTGTACATTTGTTGCCATCATCATTTTCAAAACATTTTCTTTCTACTTGAGCCCTTGGTATCAGCTCCTCATTTTTCCCCCTCCCCCCCCCACCTTCTCTCCCTCACGAATACTTGATAATTTATAAATTGTTATTCATTAGAAGAAAGGATTTTGAAATTAGGAAGTTGCCATTTGGCAAGTAAGGTAAACCCTTAATTCAGATATGAATTACCTATGGATGCTAACCCTAAATAGGGAACTTTAATGATTAAGATACATAATTTCAAAGTATCACTTATGTCATACTTAATAACTTCAAAAGGGAAAATAGTAATTATGCAGTGATCAAAATTAATATCTCTATGTGGGACAAGTGACTATCGTGTACCTTTAGAAAGATAACAGTATGACTAGTCAAAGAAGGCATAACCTAAATTTAATTAGAGAAATCATGAAATCCAGCAAACCTACATTCCGGGGTATTTGATAACTGACAATATCAAGGTCCTGAAAAATGAAGGTGGAGGAACTGTTCCAAGTTAAAGACACATGTCATAATAACTAAATACAACGACTTATACTAGTTGCCTTTTGTTATAAAAAAACATTATCAAGAGAGTTGCCTAAGTTGCGACATGAACTGTGACTATGATAACCACTTCCGGGTTAAATGGCCTGAATTTGGTAACTGCACTGTGCTTGTAAGGAGCCCTGTGGCACAACAGTTAAGTCCTCAGCTGCAAACCAAAGGTTGATAGTTCAAACCCATCCAGGAGCCTCAAGTGCCTAGGGACTTGTATGGGGTAGTCCTCTTCTGTCACATGGGGCCACTGAGTTGGAATCAGTTTGAAAGCATGTAACAAAAATGGTTATGTTTTCTTCTTTTTAAAATAACACACACACCCCAAAGCCCCCTTGTTCCCGGGAAATACACACTGAAGTCTAAAGGGACATGGTGCAAACAATCTACTTTCTAATGTTTCTGAAATATCTAGGGAGAGAGGGTGGGGGTGGGCAGTAGAGAGATTGAAAAAGGAAATGTTGTAAACCGTTAAAAATGGGTCAAGATGGACAAAGACTATATAGGAATTTGGGGGGGGGTCACCAGCTTTTCTGCCCATTTGAAATTATTTCAGCAAAAAGAGAAGTAGAAGAAGCTGGACAGTAGGTCGTCGTGGTTCCAGGGGAAGATGCTTGAATTAGTACATTTGAAATGATGAAGTCCCTTGCCTGATGGGAGGTGCTGAAGGAGGGCATTGAACATGCTGGGATAGCGCTGCCGTAGTTTCTAGTGTGCTCTGCCTGATTTTAAGGTGCTTGAAACCATGAGTTATGTTCCAGTATTCCTGTTTCCCCGGAATCTTCTTGGAGCAACAGCTCGCAAGTTGGGTTTTTTAGCTGAAATGTTGACAGACTTCTCAGGGTCGTCTTTTTTCGTTCTCTTGTAGGACATCGGGGACACACTGAGCAGGTACATCATGTTAAATCCAGCGCGGGAAGACTGTCTCCCTCCCACCTGGGATGGACATGTTCCCAGAGTGACCCTTCTCTGCAGAGTCCCTACCGTGCAAGAACTGGACACGTCAGCTGCAGCTCTTCTCAGAGACGAATTATGGAGAGGGGGTTGGATAGGAGGCAGCACATCAGGATGGTGCTCATGGTTCAGGGGTGGGGTGGAGTTTGGCAGCGTGCAAGGCGAGCCTCTGGTTGTTGCTCATGAAGCACATCAGAATGATCTCCCTTTCGTTTTGTTTTTGCTTTTCTTACAAGGGGGAGAGTAGAGCCGAAGTTGTTACCAGCTAAGACAACACATCACCTGTTGGTGGTGAGCCGGCCGAGTTCTAGCTCAGAGAGGGATTACGTCTCTGCTATACCGTCAAACTGAAAGGGAGGAGGAGGTGTTGGCTGTGAGTTGGGGCATGACTGAGCAGGGAGAGTTCAGAGTGAACAAGTGTGTGCACAGTGGATGGCAAGGGCACAGGGGATAGGCATTCGGAAGAGGGCCTTGAGTGGAGGCTGGCTTTGAAGGGCCTGCACTTGGAGGTTGCTTAGAATCCTGAACAATGAAGAAGACAGGTTTAATCATGGCACTTTGAGGCCACCTGGGATGGAGCTGCATTAGGGTTTGTCAGGCCAGGCGTCCTCAAACTATGGCCCGCGGGCCACGTGCAGCCCGCCGGCTGTTTTTGCCCCGTTTATTTTTTTACTCAAAATAAGATGTGTGCATAGGAATTTGTTCACAGTTTTTTTTTTTTAAAAAACATAGTCCGGCCTTCCAGCGGATTGAGGGACAGTGAACCGGCCCCCTGTTTTAAAAAATTTGAGGACCCCTGGTCTATGCAGTCAGATGACCTAAACAAATACGGCTTTTGTCTCCCACTTGTTGAGGCCAATCTAGTTTTGACCCAACATCACAGAACTAGACCCCTCAACTCTGGCAGCTTGTGAGACTAAGGATTGAGTTTGGCTACTTAAGAGGAAACCCCAAACTTCAGTGGCTTACAGCGTAGATACGATAAATTCTTTTGTCACCATATAAAATTTACCTAAGTGGATAACAGTTGTTCCTTCTACCACTTCTGAAGTGTGGTCCTCATTCTTGAGTCTAAATGCCAGCCAATGGAAGCCATCACCTTTTTACCAGACTCCTCAGATTACCACCAGTGCAATGACAAGGTCACTTCTAATTGTAAGGGAGAGGGAGTGGGCTTTCTTCAGCTTGATAAGAGTTTAAAGCTAGGAGAGGGAATAGTTGGGTTGGCAGCTGGTGGTCTTTGCCATAGAATGCTTTTGGGGGTGGGGCGGGGGAGCATGTAGGGGATCATTGAGTGTTCTCCAGTGAATACCTAACACGCTGAAAGTGCCACCCCCCTATAGATTGGTAAATCAGTTTTGAGAAGTTGCTGCCTATGAAGTTGGGAGTTAGGGTGTTTGGGATCCGAAAATGAATCGGGTATTAATTACCCTTGTTTTGATCTACAGGATCTGCCTAGGAGGACAATGGGGGTGAGGGGTGGGGAAGTGGGTTGATTTTTAAAGACGGTGCACTTATTTTTTTATTTATTATTAATTGGGAGTTGATACAGATATCCTATCATTCCATAGTTTGATCACATCAAGCAGTGTTGTACAGTTGCTGCCACAATCAGTTTCCATACTGTTCTCATGTTTAACCCAGACCCTATTCTGGTTCCTTGGAGTTGGGAAGAGTATTGACTCCTTTTTAAACATTTTAAATTTAGGGCTGAGAGGATCAGGATTCCCGAGCCCTGGATCACACCTCCAGATCTTCAAGAGAAAATCCACATTTTTGCCCAGAAATGTCTGTTCTTGACTGAGAGTCTGAAGCAATTCACAGGTAGTGTGAGGGGAGTTGGGTTTATGTCTGAACCTCCCCTGGTTGCATGAAAAGACACATTTGTCAGCCAGAGAGTGGGGTGCAAACTCAGTATCTTCTGTCCTTTCCTCCCTGTAGAAAAAATGCAGTCGGATATGGAGAAGATCCAAGGTAAGTGTATCTAGCGGGCGTTTGATGTGGGTGTGTCCTGGAGCAAAGGGCGAGGTCGGCATGGCAGGTGTGGGGAAATAGATCCGTTGATCAGCTTCCCCAGAGTTTCCACCTCTTTTTGTCAAGTTCGTTTTGGAAACACCCGCCCCCACCCTGTTAGCAGCCTCTTGTGTGAACTAGAGACTGATAGCTGTATTCAGTCATTCAGTGATGGAGGTGCTGATGGAAGAGCAGGGCTGAGGCAGCCCGAGGGAGTGGTTTGAGCGGTCAGATTTCAGGTTCTGGGCTCAGCTCTGTCCCAGCGAACGGATCCTCCACCATCATTTCCCACTCTGTAAAACAAGGTGAGTGCGAACTGCGCTGGTCTCACCTACAGAGGGATCTTACTTGCTTTCCCATCTTCTCCCGTGGAAGTTACGGTGAGCCCTCAAGGACTGGGAGCACCCAGTGCCTTGCTGTGCTCACCTGTGAGTGAGTTGTTGCTGACCTTTACTGACCACCGTGCTTACGCAGGGCAGATTCAGGAGATGGTCTGTGACTCACCGTGGGGTTGATTCAGGCAGGACTTTCGTTGACCTTTGTGATACTGCCACTTAACAGGTTCCCTGAGAACCGGTCTGTGAAAAGAATGTTCTGTCCACTCTAAAGGGCTTTGTAAATGCAATCGTCTTCCTTGTCCCAAAGTCTGCCGGCGGGTGTTACTGGAGCTGCCCAATGCCTGACTCGGGTGGCCTATGAAAACTAAAAGTTGTACATCCTGGCTTTGGGACCCTCTTTGCCCCCTTGTAGAGCCAGCTGGCCCATTGCAGGGTGGGATCCTTGACCTTGGCTTCATTTGACTATATTCTACCAATCACACACGTGGTCATTCACTTTCCTTGGCACTCCTAGGTGGATGGAGGAGTCCTACATGATAGGGGAGCGGAACAAAGAATCAGGGCATGACTGCAAGGAAGGCTCTGGGCTTCCCGGTAGAGACTGCTACTGTATGAGAATTCTAACCAAAGTGCCCTCGGCTTTGTGTTTCTGGGAAATTCTCCCATGGCTGCTGTAAATTCCTTTTCTCTCTTGTTCTTTCAGAATTGAGAGAAGCCCAGTTATACTCAGGTAGGTATGACACCAGACAAAGCCATTGTCAGAGAAAAGGAAAATCCCTGTGAACTTAATGACTGTTGTGGATAACTTTGGAAATTGCCTAAATTTGGGTCCTTTAGGCTACCTAGGATTTCTGGTGGTGGCACAGTGGTCAAGCACTTGGCTGCTAACCATAAGGTTGGCAGTTCAAAACCCCTTAGCACCTCCAAAGGAGGCAGATGTGTCTGCCTGCTTCTGCGACGTTTGATGCCCTTTGGAGGAACCCTGTGGAGGGGCAGTTCTATTTGAGTTAGAATCAACTTGTTGGCACAGGTGTGGGATTTGGAGGGGTGGGGGAGAGGGGCATTCCAGGTTAAGGGTGTGAACATTATAATGACAACAAGACCACTGCTTATTTCTAGGCACTTATAATATCTTTGCTTATGAAATGCCTCAGAGCTAAAGCCTGTGGCGCTTTTGAAACCAGGGAGAAATCAAGCTCAGTTGCTGTGAAGGGTTACAGGATAGAAACTAGCTCCCCTCAAATTGAGATTCCTGGTGTACTGGTCCGCCTTCCCAGCCTCAGAGGTAATTTGTGGTTTGAGAAAAGCACTCCCCCTTCCATAAGGTGTGGTTCAGGCCAACACTCCGTGTGAGTGCTAAAGAGAATGTAGGGATCCTGTGTCTCCTGGCTTCTACTCTTGGGGTACGAATGTGTATTCTTCCTCCTCCACCCTCAGGTTCACCCTGGGGTTCCGAGAGACTAGGCAGCTTCTCCGCTCCCAGAGATCCTCAGTCTGAGGTGTGTGAACATGTCAGAAAACCCCAGATTCCATTTAAAATGGATATCGTCATTTATGATGTGGATGAAATTTCTGTACTTTGGAAATAAAATATGCTCACTCATAAAGGTAGCAGCCAATCCAAACAGTAGTGGTTGAAACATTAGTGTCAGAATGCATCTCCTGTTGTGATGACTGCCCACTGCAGGGGGGAGCTCTTAGCCTTTCCTCCGGAGAGTCCCAGAGAGGGCCCTCTGGGTCCGCTTCTCGCACTGACCTTCC
This sequence comes from Echinops telfairi, assembly GCF_000313985.2. Lineage (NCBI taxonomy): Eukaryota > Metazoa > Chordata > Mammalia > Afrosoricida > Tenrecidae > Echinops > Echinops telfairi. Next base: position 1,288,605 of record NW_022111341.1, on the reverse strand, counting down.
CCTCTGTCTCTCGCAGTGGATGTGACTCTGGACCCAGACACGGCCTACCCCAGCCTGATCCTCTCCGATAATCTGCGGCAAGTGCGCTACAGTTACCTGCAGCAGGACCTCCCTGACAATCCCGAGCGATTCAATCTCTTCCCCTGTGTCTTGGGCTCTCCGTGTTTCATCGCTGGGAGACATTATTGGGAGGTAGAGGTGGGAGATAAGGCCAAGTGGACCATCGGTGTCTGTGAAGACTCCGTGTGCAGAAAAGGTGGAGTCACCTCAGCCCCCCAGAATGGATTCTGGGCTGTGTCGTTGTGGTATGGGAAGGAATACTGGGCTCTCACCTCCCCGATGACTGCCCTCCCCCTACGGACCCCTCTCCAGCGGGTGGGGATTTTTTTGGACTACGATGCTGGTGAGGTCTCCTTCTACAACGTGACTGAGAGGTGTCACACTTTTACTTTCTCTCATGCTACCTTCTGCGGGCCCGTCCGGCCCTACTTCAGTCTGAGCTACTCGGGAGGGAAGAGCGCGGCCCCACTGACCATCTGCCCCATGAGTGGGATTGATGGGTTTTCTGGCCACGTTGGAAACCCCAGTCATTCCATGGAGACCTCCCCTTGAAAGGAGATGAACTTGGGCCCGAATGACCCACGGCCAAACTCCAGCCCAGGCACATGGCACCTCATTGTCTTGCCATTCTCTGTCCGGCACAGCTGGACAGCCTGACCACTTTCCGGCCCTCGCGGTGGAAGACGGGCTGTCCGTGTGCTCCACTGCCCTTTCCCACTCCAGGCAAATTGTAATGAGAAGTTTCAAGGTTGCCCAGAAATAAAAACCAGACGTCCACCTCCAGTGTTTCACCCTTTTTGGTCTTGCACAGTGCTGGAGGGGGCTTAAGGAAACCAAACTCACTGCCGTCAAGCCCCCCCTATGATATGGCAGGGGAGAAATGGCTCCTTGGGTTTCCAAGACTCACACCTGCCGGGAGTGGACGGCCTCGGAGCTGGAGGAACATACCTGTCCCTTCTCGGCCCAGCCTAGCCTCCTTTGGTTCTGCCCCAAAGTCGCAGAACAGCTGTCATGGGCACTTATGACATTCTGGGAACCCATGCCCCTTTCCAAGAGCCTAGTGTGGAACTGTGAGGCTGTTGGCATGATGTCTTATATCCCAGTTTCTCCTTCTGGGAATAGTACTTCTCTCCCCTGATTCCCCATGTGCCCGTTTTATTCACTCCATCAGAGAGGTGTACGTGTGTCCTGGTTAGCTACAGCCCCTGCAGTCATGTTGGGGAAAGGCACCCAGTCTGCAATAGAGAGAATCTGATGAACATGCCCATGTGTCTTTCCCGAGAGCTAAGCCTGCTCTCTTGGTTCTAGTGAAAATACGTTTTAGTACGGAGGGTCTTATCACCCAGGGTAATTATCTGCCCAATACCATCCACTGTCCCCAGATCGTCCCCAGGTCACTTGTGTGGAGAGGTGGCCAGACCTGCACTCTCCCTGGAAGGGTTTTGGGCAAATATCCCAGGTATTCACCGACTCCCTGTCTCCTTGAGGAGATAGGGCTGTGTGGTCTTTCTACGTGTGTACCATCAAAGGGCACTTCCATCAAGGGCTTCACTACTTGATCGCATCGTTTCCTGGGATCAGAAAGCTGAGGCTGATTCCTTTGAGCAAGCCCCCATGATGTGTCTCAGTTCTGCTCTTTGGGTACATGACCCGCTGCCTGACAATAAAGTGAGTGTGGGTGTTGTTTACATTGTCGTGTGCCCGGCCTGGATAGGATTGGGTTCATAACTGTTGGAGTGAGTTGAAAGGGAGCCAGGCAGGGAGGGTGGGGGGGAGCGGTTAGTGATTGATCTCGCAAATAGATCCAGAACCTTCTGATCAACATTTTATTTCCAACTAGATAGTAACCACTGCTTTCCCAGGACCAGCTCACTCTGAGAAAGTAGTGTTGGATACCCACAGCCTAGGGCTCTATGTTGGTTTGTGCTGTAAGTTCACTAGGAAAATATTGCCTCAAGCCATTTTTGTAGTTGGCAGCTGGGTTGTGCTTGGCTGATCAGAAGGTCTAGAACCACCCACGCAAGCCCAAAGGGTTGCTTAAAAGACCACATGCAAAAAAAAAAAAAAAAGGCGAGATTAGGTGAAAAGACAGCTCTAAACCAGGAATTTGGATTGTTTCCCCCTTTTGGACATGGCCTCAGACGCCACAGAATTCCATGGATGACACTTGCTCCTGTACCAGCCATCAAGGGTTCCATGCCTTAAGGTCACAAGCGGGTGGTGCGTGCTGTGCGTGTGTGGGTGTGTGTGTTTATATGTAAAATATTATTAGCCACGTAGCACTGTGCTGGGCACCTGACATACAATGCTCTATGCATAATTACTTGGTAAACCCTCATAACAAGCCTGTGAAGTAGGTATTATTACCCTTATTTTACAGATGAAGGAACTGAAACACAGGGTCAGTGGCTTGTCCAAGGCATCCCGCTAAGAAGCAGCAGAGCCAGGATTCAAACTGAGGCAGAACACATAACCAGATACCTCAAATCCTGTCCAGCCACATGGGTGGATTATGCTCTTCTTCATGATGGGACAGAGCAGAGACCGGGACCCTTGGGATGCCAGTCCTCGAATGCCCGTGTTACCGCAGTGACTGACGTCTTCTCTAGACTGAAGAATCTGCAACTGGAAAAATTGCATTCCTTCCTTTCCCAATTAAGTCCCCTGGGGTCGGGAGGAAGAACATAAGGGGCTACCCAAAAGGACACCTTTACCTGTTGTCTAAGCGAAGCGGCCTAGGGCTGCTGGGCTTGGCTGCCTGAGTGCTGGGGCTGCCTCCAAGCTACCTTGAGGACCCCATACTGGGTAGGCCTGGTGCTTTGTAACAATATGAAGCATCTTTGTTAAAAGCAGCAGCTGGAGCGGCAAGAACCAATCTTGGAGTCAATAAGGCTACTTCCGGTTTGAGTGTGGATACAGTTATGAGTTTGTTTTTATGCTGACCAAAGAAAAGAAGTCTCAGAAGACTAAATACCATACAATAACCTTTTAGTAATATTAACCAACAGCTCATGGTTACCGGTGGGGCAAGGAGTCACTGAATAGCACAGAGTGTTAAGCACTCCATTACTAGCCAAAAGGTTAGTGATTTGAATCCACCTAGATGCATCTCAAGAGAAGCAGTGCAGCAATTCTGCTCTGTACACCTGGGCAGAATGGCAACTAACAATGCTGGGTGAGGTGGGAGGATGAGATAGAGAAACAGTGTAGATTGATGTGAATTCATTGTCTTACGATTTTTGTGCTGGGTGGTGGATTCATAGGTATATATATATATATGTTTGTTTAAAAGTGCCATTTTTGGATGGGGTTAAATGCAACTTATAAATGATTCTAAATTCTCTTTTATACCTTTTATTCAGAAGCTTTGTTTTTACCATTTTAAAAAATTACGTCACCCACAGCAGCACACTTAACAATGTTTGTGTTCATTGCATTGGATGTTAGAGCCCCACAAGGCAGACAGGGTCTAGTTGAATTCTTGTAACTTCTTTCTAGTTCTTCTCGTCATATGTGAAGTTAATTCCCCACCAGGGTATCAACACCCTCTCATCCTTCAGTTCCTTTGCTACCGAAGGAAAATACTGAATGTGCTTTTGTACTGAGGACCCCAATGTGGAGAGAAGCGTGAAGTGCCATGGCTCCTTGTCATACAAGTAAGGAGAGGAGACAGTACACGTGATCACATGTCAAGGCACTATGCAATTAAGACCCAGTGGTCGTCGGTGGTAAGTAAGGTAGAAACCATACATCTCCCAGCAAAATAAAAACTCCGAAGCGTTTTAGTGTAGCAACAGTAAGTTGCTGGTCTCTTTAAAAGGAACAAGGTAATTTTTTTTTTCTAATCATTTTATTAGGGGCTCATACAACTCTTATCACAGTCCATACATACATCAATTGTATAAAGCGCATTTGTACATTCATTGCCCTCCTCATTCTCAAAACATTTCCTCTCCACTTAAGCCCCCCGCATTAGGTCCTCATTTTCCCCCCTCCCTCTTCCCTCATGAACCCTTGATAATTTATAAATTATTTTGTCATATCTTGCCCTGTCCAACATCTCCAACAAGGTAATTCTTGATTCAAAGAAACCCCTGTTAGGTGACCCAACTGAATATGAGTCTTGAGAATGCACCAAGCTTGCCTTTGTCCTTGGAAAAGGTAGTCAGTCGGAGGGTGATGGGGGAGGGTAACATGGAGAAGAAATGGAGAACAGCAAAATATCCATGGCTACGTGACACTGCAGGGGACCACAGTGTCTCAGGAAGCTGAGATGCTAGGTCTACCTTTCTTAGCCGCTCAGAGTGCCCTGTTTTTCTAGAGGCTGGGAGGCCTCTGCCTGCTACCACAGGTTTACAACTCTGACTCCGTGATGTAATTAAATCAGTTCCCTACACCTCATCTAAGCCTACAGTATTGCTCCTTTGTGAGGAAAAAGCCCAGTGGAGCTGGTGCTGATAGGATTGTGGAGCAGTTAGCTTGGCTAGATTATGAGGTAAATGTGTGAACAATAAGTGCATCTCAAAATACTTCCTCAGTATATTTTCCCCCAACAAGTTCCTCAGACCAGGCTTTTATTGGTTTAATTTTGTATTTGAGGTCTTTTATTATTCATAATTAGCAGTTTTTCCTATTGGAAAAATAACATCACACACATAGCAACATACTTAGAAAATTTTAACCCCCCCCTCAAACAGTCCTGTATAGGAAGGCAAGCATTTAACTTCTTCCTTATGATGAAGGGTAGAAATACAGCACCTTTTATGGCAAATTACTACTGTTGGCTCTGACTTACAGGTGACTACCTGACCCTGCACCTCCTCCATCATTGTGGGTGTGCCCAAACCCATTGGCAGGGCCAATGCATATTTTGAGTGCCTACAACCCTGGGAGCTTATCTTCCAGCCCCATGCTGGACAATCTGTTATGATCCATTAAGTTTTCCATGGACTGATTTTCAGAACTAGGTCTTGCCAGGTTTTTCTTCCTTGTCTATCTTGGTCTGGAAGTTGGTTGCAATCTATCCACCGTGAATGACTGAGTTGGTATTTGAAATGCCAGGGTCATCGTTTCCAGCATCCTAAGAACAGGCCAGCCCCCACAATCTGACCAGTGGAAGATGGTGATCCAAATTACAGTGTCTTTGTTTTTCTGGTTAAGGCATGTTGACTTTCTCCCCTTAACTTTGCTGTTACTATTCAAAATACACATGGCAAAACACATTCAACAATGTCTACATGTGCAAGTCCATGACATTGGTCACATTCTTTCCTGAGTTATTCCCACATGAACACAAGCTCTGCCCTTTTGGGTTCCGATCTCATCTCTTGAGTTGTCAATTTGATCCCATACAGATAGTTGATAATCAAGAGCCTAGTGCTCTGGACCTTTTTTTTTTTTTCCTTACCACTTAAGTTAAAACAACTCATTCAGTTCTGTGAAGACTGGGGGATATTTTTGGTTTAGAGTTTAAAGATTCGTTTCAGGGGTGCATCTACCCTCTCTGGCTACAGAAAGCCCAGAGGCATTTTGGAAATTATGTTCTGCATTCCCCCCACCTCTTGACCAGGATCCTTCTGTGTTCATTTGAAGGTTGAAATGTGAGCAGATTTAAAGGCAACTTTCAGGTGACCTCCTGGTTCCTGCCTCTCCAAGATGCTTCTTTTAGAATGAAGGCAGAATTAGGATAGTAGCGTGGGATGTTCACAAGATGTATGGTGAACAAGAATTGAAGTCTGAAAAAAGATTGATATATTTATCATTTGTAACTTAAGGGGATTTCAAAAAAAGTTCACGGGAAAATTCTGTTATCCTTTGATTCCATTTTCTCACTAGTTTTGAAGTCTACATATATGCCTGGGAGGCAGACACAATTCAGCATAGTGCTCCTCACCGAGCCCCCACTTTTCCCCTCCCTGTGGAAATTTTTAAGCACACTCAAAAGTGAACACAATTCTATAGTCACTGAATTCCCCCATACCACCTCTTTTTGTAAGTCATTTATGGGCCACCCCGTTTTGAACGTATTTTCTACTCCCGTGCTTATGTAAATGCAGTGCCTTATACTACAGCAGCAGTTCTCAACCTGTGGGTCTCAACCCCTTTGGGGGTCGAATGACCCTTTCACGGGTTGCCTAAGACCACCGGAAAACATAAATATTTCACAATATATAATTAGATAGTTTGTGATTAATCACTATGCTTTAATTATGTTCCATGTGTAACAATGAAAATACATCCTGCATATTTACATGACGATTCGTAACTAGCAAAATGACAGTGATGCAGTAGCAACGAAAATAATTTTATGGTTGGGGGTCACCACCACATGAGGAACTGATAAGGGTCGCAGTATGAGGAAGGTTGAGGCAACCACTGTTCTAGAGGGTCAGCATTGTGTGAGGCTCATATGAACAGGTAAGAGATCGTTGGCATGCTGAAAATGAAGTCCTTTGTGGTAATAACAGACCACCTTTACCAGTTAGTGCTTGGTTATCCTCTGAATCCCCTCTCCATGACCAAAAGATTGACGGGCCTTTCAAAGTTTCCCTGGGAACTCCAAATTCCTATCGAGGAAAAATAGAAGTATTTGCACATTTAATTACACTTTACCTATTTCAGAAAGAATTTCAAGTCCTGGGTGGTGTTGTGATTACCCGTTGGGCTGCAACTGCAAGACAGCAGTTCAAAACCACAGCGAGAAAGCCAGGCTTTTTACTCCGTGAAATGAGTGTCAGAAACAAACGGGCAGTTCTACCCTGTCCCATGAGGGGCGATGTGAGCAGTGTAGTGGCTGCGAGTTTGAGTTTTTATGGTAACACGGAAGACAGTTGATAGTCGCCATGAAGTTCCCATGCATGGCAGCCCCTACCTGTGCTCCGTGAGATTTTTAAGGCCCTCACTTCTCCGGAGCACGTCTCCAGCCCTGGGTCCCCTGGGGCTTCTGTGTTGGGTTCAAACCGCCAACCTGTGAGCTAATGCTTATCTGCTGGCACCACCTGGGGACCCCTACATCTTCAGTGGGAGTTTAACATGCCATACATAGGGAACTAAGCATCAGACCAAAAATAACATAAAAGTCAATGTGTAACAAACACGGCGTGCGCCACAACTATGTTTTAAACTCTCCATGGGAAACCGTGGTAATTTTACAGCTGAGAGTATCCATGGGATGGAATTGATTAAACGTTTGGAGAGCTCTATGATTCTTGTGCAAAAGCATAGTATATCGGGGATGGGGGTGTGTGTGTTGTTAAAATAGAAACCATATCAGTGTTTATATCCTTCAGACAAAGGGTCTTAAATACAAATCAATAAGAGGATGACCATCTCAAGAAATATGAAATTCCTTTAAACATGACAGCTGAACCTTAGTAATAAAGCCGTTGAGCAATGCCTTAACATTTTTCACCCCACTAAGGTGTTGACTGGGTGATTTGTTGATGTGTTCATGAGTATATTTTGTGTGGGTGAGTCAGTTGTTAATGGATATCTAAACTGCTTAAAAATTTTGGAGGGCAGTTTGACATGATCAAAAGACTACAACTAGCTAATTGAGAGGTTCCATTTGTAGGAATTTATTTTACAGAATTAGGGAAGTTTAAAACGATCTACACAAGGATTTCCTTCACAACATTGCTAATAAAAATGAAATATTAGAAACAATCTAATCAGTGTCCAGTAGTTCAAGTTTGATGTAGAATATCTGCAGTGATTCAAATTTATACAAGAGAATAGGAAAGATGCTCATAATTTTTCAGGCACACTGTATAACATGACTTATTTTGTAAAAATGTATTCCACATGACATACAGAAAAGGGCCCAATGAAATGTTATCAGAATGTTTAGTGGGTACCTCTGAATAGTAAGATCATACATACAATATTTTCTAAAATCTGTGTATACTTTGCAGTTGTGAAAAACAATAATCATTGTTCATATTAAAGAGGTTAGTTACTGTGTCATGTTGAAACCCGTTCCTGGAAAACTATAGTTCATGAAAGACAGATTTGAAATCTCATGTGATTTAAAAAACAACCACCTCGGGTGTATTAGTCTGGGTACTTTGGAGAAACAAATCCACAGCAACTCACGTATAAGAGAGAGTTTTATGCAAAGAAAATGTGCATCACGAAAACATCCCAACCCAATGCTGCCCAAGCCCACAAGCCCAACATTAACCCATTAACCCAACACCAGTCCACAAAGTCCTTCACCTCACAAAACAGAGGCAATAATGCCGACTGCAGGAGGAAAGCTGAGTCAGTGAACGTGTAAGCATCTCAGCACTGGCAGGGGTCTCCACACGGCCGCTCCAGCACCCAGGGCTGCATCGGGATAGATCCTTGCGGCTTCTCCTTGGGGATGTCTTGTAGGAAGTCAATCTTGCAAGCTGAAGCAGGAAACTGCTAAGGCAGCTGCACCCGATACAACCATCACAAAACAAGAGACCGAGAACTCGAAAGGTGAGGCTTCACCACCCATTTATCCCTCCGCCTTTCAACCAGCCCCACATGTGATTATCGGCCAGGCTGGCACAATTAACTAACTCATCGGGTTTCCTGTATTTTTCACTCAGTTTACTAATTAAGAAAAAAAAAAAAAACTTCCTATGACAACATGGATATCTAAGGTTAAGCCTTGTGAAACTCAATTTGCTCCTCATGAAGGAAAGGCACACGTTTTGCTTTACAGGGGGAAACAAATCTCTTGTGCATTGATAAATACAGAGTAATTTAGCAGGACAAAACCTAGTTAAAATCCCCCAACCTATTTTTCTACTCTCTGAACTTCACAGCCTCAGAGACAATGCGGCAAAGCCACCCTGTCTCATCACCTCCATGGACCCCAGGCCCCATGCTGGATAGGTATTTGGTTTACAAAAGTTAAGCTGTACAAGAGCCCCTGACCCACAAAAGCCTCTAATTCTAGTTTCAGAGTGACTTCATACTGCTTATTCACGGGGCTCTTTCAAAATAGGTGCCCAGAGTTCAGATAATTGGAGCACAGCGAATTCTCGACGAGAGGAGCCCTGGAAAGGGGATGTGGCCCTTGTTCCCGCTCGCCACCCCCCTGGGCTGGCCCTCGGCGGCCTTGGACACTCCGTCTGCAGCTCGGAAGAGGGAGCGACAGTAAAGGTCAGGGCGGGCGTGTCCCCGACTGTCGGAGTGGGGGGTCCCCATTGGGCCAGCCTGGCTCGCGGCGCCCCAAGCGGACTCCCCCAGCCCCTCCCACTGTCACCTTCGGAGCCCAAGAGAAACTTAAGCCAGGGGCAAGGCAGCTCCGGGACAAAAGTCGACATCGAGGGGCTGAACACACTCTCTAGACAATGCCTCCCTTGCACTCTGCAGAAGCAAGCCAGCCCGAGGTCAAGGCTACCTGCACACAAGGCATCCAGGACAACCAGGGGTTGTGAAGCCCGGCCCGCTGCGTCCTTCTCCCCGACCTCTGTTCCCCGTGGGTGTGCGCAGGAATGTAGGTGTGCACCCCTTCTAGAGACAGCGATGTCAGCGGAAGGCGCGCCACTCCCAGATGCATTAAAAACATGTGTTCTCTAGTAGAGTCTTTTGTTTATTTCAATCCATGCGTGACTTTCCACCCAAGCGACTACTTCTTTTGTATCTACTTCAGAAAAATATCTACATCAGCTTCGTATGTGTCAGGATGGCCGAGTGGTCTAAGGCGCCAGACTCAAGCTTGCACAGCTTTCTCCGCTCTGGGGATTCTGGTCTCCGTATGGAGGCGTGGGTTCGAATCCCACTTCTGACATGTAGTTTTTCTCCTCGTTTAAACATTAAGCCCTGTAGTGTTAAGAGTCTATGTAAAACAACGTCCAACCAGCAACTTTAAAAACTGCATGTTAACTATTTTCGCAAGAGGTAACGAGATTTTTGAAAATGGAAGCATCGCGATAATCTTTGACACCGGGAGACTTGGAAAGCAAAAAAAAAAAAAAAAAGCTTCGTAAAGAGCGGTAACATCGCGAGATGATCTGCAAGCCGCGAGACTTGGAGCCTGGGAAGCTGCGGAATCTTTGGCAGGTGAAGAAAAGGATGAGCGCCCTGGGTCCTGCTCATGGTCTCCTGGGCACTGTTCTGGATGCTTCCCGAGGCACTTTTCCACCAATCCCACTGACGTTCTGTCTCTGTCTAGATAACTACACATACCACTCGTTAGCAAAACAGTGGAAGTCGTGCACGTTTCCTTTGTAAATTAGGCACCTTCACACTCACATTAGCATCTGATGTTTTGTTTCAGTCAAAGCTGAGTACCATTTAAACCATCACATAAAAATAAACAAATAAGTAATCACATACAAATGTATAGACTAAAATGTGTGAAAGACCTAGCTGTTACTTAAATGTTAGCTGTCAACAGTTTTACAGTTTTCTTTGCAAAAAAATACGTATGTATTTTTGTAAAAACAGTCTATGCACACCGTTAAGCTTTTAACTTAATATATATTTTGGGATCTTTCCATATGTAGTCTCATTCTTTTCCCTTACAAAATAAATATTGCAGACTAGATACAACCAATTTTAACCACTTTGAGGGGGAACATTTATACTATTTCTAATAATCACCCATTCAAGCAGTGTTTAATGAGTGCTTATGCTGTGTTCCCAAGGGATTTGGCGGGAAAACCATATGAAATTATTTGACTTTGTGCAGCTTGCATCCTAGGTAAGAGACTACGGTTGTCGGGGAACGCCACATTCCAGATTTCTGTATCATCTAGAAGAACATAAATCTTTGATCTTCAGACTAAATGTCCAATGCCAGCTATTGAAAATTCACATCTGCAAGATGTAAGGCAAATACAAATAATACAACTAAAAAATGAGCTCTCCAACACCGACACCCCCCTCCCACCACTTTCTTTCAGCAGTCACTTTAGAAAACGTGTGAAGTCCTTTTTTCTCCCCTGGAAAGCTTTATGAATCAAGGATGTTCCCTCAAGGACATAGAAACCATGTCTTGAACTGTAATCATCAAGAACTCACCACTACCTCCCAGTTTCCCAGGGGAATAGTACCACAACTCCAGGTATCCTGCCAGAGGATTCTAGAAAATTAGTCACTTGATCTTGAAAGCTTGAACAGAATAGATAATATCGACCTAGCTATACAAAGGGCACAAATTACTTTTGATTTTGCAATCTCATCATCAGATTACCTGAGATGAATCATGCTCTGATTTAATACTTGTGTAGGAATACAACTTTCCTTTCTCTTCTGTTTCTGTGGAAAGGTCTTCTGGGTTGAGGGTATGCTGTGTTCTTAATTATAGTTCCCCAAGAGTAGATAAAATGATTATCCTTACATGACAGATGGAGAAAAATGGAGTCTTGGAGCAGTTAATGGTTCAAGGTAACTTGGTCAGATAAGTATTTGCTGAACCCATTGGCTCTCTTTCCTAATTAAACATTAAAATCACTCAAAACACCTTAAAAAAAAAAACCCAAGTGCTGTGTCACTCTTTTATTAGCCTGACACAGACCCTGCCTAGGCATGAGCAAGTTTTAAAAACTCCTCAGTTGTTTCCGATGTGCATCTGAAATGCAGATATTGGAGGAGAAGTCAGATCTTATTGTTCCGAGGGTCCCAGTTAATACCTGCATGGGTTCATTATACACCAAACAAACTTGAACCTCTCTATGAGTCAGAATTGACTAGATGACAAGTTTGGGTTTTGGTTTCTGTGATGAGTGAATGACTGCAGACAAGTCCTCTCAGTAATGCAATTATCTTACCCCTGGTAGCTTAGTGGGTTATATCTTGGGCTGCTAACCATAAAGTCAGCAGTTTGAAACCACCAGCTGTTCCCCAGGGGAAAAGTGAGGCTTTCTCCTTCCGCCAATAGTCCCAACAGAATTTGGAAATGTTTTGCCTACCAAGGAAAATGTGAATATTTATAGCATCATTTATGTTGTTGTTGCTAGGTAGCATTGAGTCAGTTCTAACTCATAGCAACCCAGTGTACAACAGAACAAAACACTGCCTGGTCCTGTGCTTTAGAGGACCAGCCTCCACAATCAAACGGGTCCAAGGAGCGGTTGTGTAATTGAAGGGTAAAATTAAAGAGACATCAGACAAGATTAAGCAAGCAATTGCTCACCTTCAGGACCATCATGACTTAGTAGCAAGATCCATGCAGAGAGAGAGTATATATTTCCAACCAAGGCATGCACGGCCCCCTAATTACAGGTAATCACATATGTAACAGGAAGGGGTTGTACAATAGACATACGCATAACAGGAGGGGGACAAGCTAGGGGTATTCATGCAATAGGAAGGGGAGGCACTAGAGGCATACATGTGACAGGAAGGCATACAGGTAACAAGATAGGTGGGCTGTAGAGTTAAGATGGTAGCCTAACCTTGGTTGTCCCTGAGTTGGCTTCACTTTAGGTGTCTTTGGGCTCTCCTTCAGGAGAACAATCTATTATTTATCCTTATCAGAAAGGAGTGGGCTCTACTTAAGATGGGACAGACTATAGGGCCTGATTGCTTCAGATCAGTAGTTCTCAACCTTCCTAATGCCATCACCCCTTTAATACAGTTCCTCATGTTGTGGGGACACCCAACCATAAAATTACTTTTGTTGCTACTTCATAGCTATAATTTTGCTACTGTTATGAATTGTCAGGTAAATATCTGATATGCAGGATGTATTTTCATTGTTACAAAGTGAACATAATTAAAGTATAGTGATGAATCACAAAAACAATATGTAATTATATATTATGAAATATTTATTTTAATGACAAAGAAATGAAATTTTGTCGTGAAGCATGGTGTAGCATGGGTAACAGTCTTCATACTGGGTACTCGTATGTGGGCATATCTGCATGTGGGTGGACCTACCTGGAGATGGATAGAGGAGCGGTGTCTTGGTTTCTAAGACCATGAGAAAGATGTGTTTTCTGATGGTCTTAGGCAACCCCTGTGAAAGGGTCTTTCAACCACCAAAGGGGTCGCGACCTACAGGTTGAGAACCGCTGCTCTAGATGGTTGACAACCTTCAGGCAGATAACTTTTAACCAATTGACTTCCAAGTGTATAGTCATTAACCATGTGCTGGCAAGCAGCACCTGAGGTATGGCATATATTATGGGGGGACAACCGGGGGAATAACTTTTCTGTTTCCCACACCGTGCCATCCTCACAATTGTTCTTATGTTTGAGCCCATTTTTGTAGCCACTATGTCAAACCATCTTGTCAAGGGTCTTCCTTTTTTTTTTTTTTTAACTGACCCTCCACTTTACGAAACACGATGTCCTTCTCCAGAGACTGGTCTCTCCTGATAACATGCCCAAAGTGTGTAAGATGAAGTCGCGCCATCCTCGCCTCTAAGTAGCACTCTGGCTGTGCTTCTTCCCAGACAGACTTTGTTAGGTAGCTAGATTTAGGGCCAGAGGGTTTCCCTCCCATGCCTGCAAAGGCCCCCATAGAGAAGGTTGAAAAGAAACCAGGACACCATTAGACGCCTATGAAGACCCCAAATTGAGCATGCTCATACTCAGGCTCCCGAGCCAGGTGGGAGGTACACCTGGATGGTCCAAACTAGACCCAGGCTCATGACATCACCCAGGTGAGATCAACCCAGCCAGTGGGGTCAACCAATACCTTCAACCACACCTTCTCCCAGCCAGGGGTGGGCTAGAGTAAAGGCAGTGTGGTAGTTACATAATCTCCTGTCGAAGGGGGGAAGTCTAGCCTGTCAATCAGGTGGCATCTTAATGACATCATTTGGAGGTGCAAAGGAGATAAATAGCTCACTGGAGGATAGACACACTCTCTGCTTTGTATTCCTGATGACAAGACACATGGAGCTACACTAGAGCCCAGGAACTGGAGGAGCCATGTGGAGACCCACACCAGCACTGAGAAGCTTACACCGCCACTGGATCCAAAAGACTTTACACCCACTGACCTGTGATCTTTCTTCCTACATTTGGCGTCATTCCATGTGTTTCATGAGTCTGAAGAGGAATTCATAGATTGGTATCAGACATATGGGCTAATATTAGACTTATGGGCTTGATCTGGACTGGGCTGGGATGTTTTCTCAATATTCAATTGCTCGTATATAAAGCTCTTTCTTATACACATATGAGTGTCTATGAATTTGTTTCTCTAGCAACCCAGACTAACACAAGCAGGGAGCATGATCTGGGATGCTCTCTTACTCTTCCCCTGCTCCCATTCAGTGGCAGGTCAGAGGGTGGGGGTACATACGCCTGCTGCCTGGCGTGCCCCCTCAGGGCCCACTCTGGGCTTCCTTGGGGCCCACATGCCGTCCCAGACCTACACTGGGGCTCACACTCTCTTGCCTCCGAGCTCTGGCTCCCTCGCTCTCTGGCCTTCATGTTCTCTGGGATCCGCCTCCCCACCAGTTCCGCACTGGCGGGTGCTCTTTTTCATCCGCTCAACCCCGTTGTGAACCCCGTTGAGACTGTAAAGCCTGAAACATGTCCTGTCCTTCATGAAAACCCACTTGGATTACAAAGCGCACTTTGGCGTGAATTCCTTCATTATGCAAAGGCCCACTCCAGAAACCTAACAATTTGTGTGTTCTTTTGCCAGTCAATGGTACTTTCAATATTCTTTAAAAGCACTATAATTCAAATATCCTTCATTCATGGTCATGAATACATTAAATATATATATATATATAAATTCATGGGCCATCCAAAATTATCAACTTAAAAATCAGCACTGCTGTGTTTGGCCAAATATTTAATGATCTCACCTAATCCATACAGTTGTTATTCAAATGTATTCACCAACCAGGAAAGCTAGTGAAGAAGAAATTAAAGAATTCTACCAATAGCTTCGGTTGGAAATTGACCAAACATGCAATCGAGATGGTACCTATTGGTGATTGGAATACAAAAGT
>NW_022111341.1:1264850-1272816 GCF_000313985.2 Echinops telfairi | reverse complement strand
CAATTGTGTAAAGCGCATTTGTACATCGTTTCTCAAAACATTTTCTCTCCACTTAAACCCCCGACATTAGGTCCTCATTTTTCCCCTCCCTCCCCGATGATGACGTTTTAAGAAAATTAAAAACTTCATTGGTGAGAAATAAGCCCTGAATGTAGCTCTGTGGAACCTTTTTCCATCATGACAATACACCTGATCCCTCGTCCAGGGTAGCAAGGCCTGTCCTGAAGAAGTTCATGGGGAAAACTGACCCTCTCCACTCCCCAGCCTCGGGTTTGCCTCTTTCCAGAACTCTGAGAATCCTGGAAAAAAGAATACCATTTGAATCCCTTGAGATACCAAAACTGCCATTCTGACAGGGTTTAATTCAAAGAGCCATAAATGCTTTGCAGGAGGGTTAGAAAGATGGAAAGACTGCTTTTAGAAGGGTAAGATAAAAGATATGTAAAAAGAAAATAATAACGTTACATTTTGATCCCCCAAACAGTTTTATTGGCACATCATTTACACATCATATAATCCAATTGTTCTTTCATATCAAGGAAAATTGTACAATCATTACCACATCAATACATTTTGATATTTTTGTTTAATAAAGGTTTCTGTGATTCTGTCGCAAGACTTTGTTGCTTACTCTCATATTCATGGTAAGTGAATCGATGAGTTAAACGTGAGCTAAATACGTTTATAAGTGAAAGACGATGTGTAAATCATATGGGGGCGTGGTGGCGACACGGTAGGCTGCTAACCACACCGTCAGCCGTTTGCAATCACCTGTCACTCTGAGGGGGAACAGGAGACGGTCCCTTCAAGAGGGACCCTCTCAGAAGCTCCCCAGGGCTGTCCTCCCGCCCTGCTCTTTTCATGGGCACGGAGTTGATGGCAGTAATACATCTGATACCAATTAACTTGCTGCCGGCTCAAGCGATCTAACATTTTTGCTGAACTCATCTCCAGTCTTTTGGGGCAGGGACCTGAGCCTTGGTTGCAGGTTAAACAAAAACGTTGACACTCAGGCGTCAGTCCAGAACAACCGATCAGAAACCACGGGACTGAGGACAGAGCATTGGTGTTTTCTGCAGGACATGGGCACACTTCAGACACAAAATTTACAAAATAAATTCCGCTACCAACATCATATTTAAAATAATAAACTTTTAAATAAAAATCCATGACACAAAATATTAGAAAAATTAAATAAAGGCAGCATTCTGAGTTTGCACTTACACAATTGGCTTCATCCTAATCTCAGTCCTGATGTCAACGAAACTTTAGTTACAAACACAAGTCAGTAGTATCTGGCCCCCATTTTGCCAGTTTGATCTTTTAAAATATTGCATTAAAATGTTGTTATCTTTATCACCGAGGGGGGTGTGTGTGCAAAGAATGTGAAGCTTACATTCTTCTCTGAAAGTTCTGAAACACGCTGCAGGGCTTGATTGTGCAGCAGTAGCAGTTCGAGAACCCTGGTTTACATATTCCGGCAAAATTTCCCTAGTTGGTTTAGCTCTTTGCTTCCTTAACTATAGATGTTCACTGCTCACATCCCATAAGATAAAAACTTGTGCCCCATAATTTTGGGTGCCGTTGAGACTGAAGTGCAGTAACCCCAGTTTTTCCAGGGAGCTAATGCTACACACCTGGCTGAGAAATACGTATTTGCAAAGTGCTGAATGTGTCGGGAGCTGGACTGGCCAGGAGTGGTCCAGTGGGTAAGCATTGAGCAGGAGGTTCAAGCCCCTTGCCGCTCTACAAGAGAAGCCCCTGGGGCTGGGGCAGTTCTATTCTGTCCTATAGAGTCACTAGGAGTCTATAGGAGTCTCGACAGAGCTGTGTTTGGTATTTGGATTGCACTTGCCCCAGGAACCATAAAAGGGAACACAGAAAATACTGTCCCTAAGGACACAGTGTGTACAAGAATCTATGTATAACCTCCTCCCTGGGGGATGGACAGCAGAGAAGGGGGCGAGGGGAGAGGTCGGACAGTGTAGATATGACAAAATAATTTATGGATTATGAAGGGTTCATGAGGGAGGGGGGAGTAGGGAGGGAGGGGGAAAATGAGGAGCTGATATTACGGGCTCAAGTAGAAGGCAAATGTTTTGAGAATGATGATGGCAACAAATGTACAAATGTGCTTGACGCAATGGATGGATGGTGATAAGAATTGTACGAGTCCCCAATAAAATGATTTTTTTTAAAAAGGACACAGTGTGGACAGAAGCCTCATCAGTGAACAGGCAATTGTAATACGTCGAGGCCAGTGCTAAAATAGGTAGAAAAGTTTGGGCGAGAAAGTGCTATCTAAGCCAGAAACGGAGTGGCGGTGGGCGGGGAAAGGCTTATTGTACCAGAGGGAACCGTGTGGTATAGACTGGGAACCTACAGCAGTTCAGAGTGATGCCTGTTCAGATTCTGATAGACGAACCATCCCCTAAGCTTCCCAAGGACGTAATCTTTTTTTTAAATTTTTAAAAAATTTTTGGACGTAATCTTTATGGAAGCAGTCGGCCACATCTTTCTTCCGCAGGGCTGCTGGTGGGCTCAATCTCCGAGCTCCTAGGGCGCCTTCTGGCCGCAGGAGGTTAGGGCCCCAAAGGCCCGACCTTTGGGTAATACCTGTTGATGTGTTCCTTTATACCTGTAGCCCGTGTCAATCGACAGAATTGACGCAGAGGGCATTAGGCATAACGCGGAGGACATAGTTCACGATGGCCTGGACAATCCTCGGAGGAGGGAGTTTGACCCCAAGCCCGCAGCGCGCTCAGGCTGGGTTTCGCGTGCGAATTTTCCGCGGTCCGGCCGCCGCTCTTCCCGGCGCGGGCAACAAAGGCTGGAGGACCACTGAGACGGCGAGGCCTCCCGCGTCCTAGAGAGGACCCGGAAGTAGCCTGGGTGTCCGGAGGCCGGGCTGCCTCCGCGTTCGACTGCTCGACGGTCATTTAGAAGTTAATTGTCAGTTCCCCCTCACCCACTTGGAGCTCCTGGGGAGAAGATCGGATTCGCTGACTGCGCGGCGGTGCTGGGGACCCAGCCAGTCAGAGGGTAGGTGGTTCCTGGGCGCCGCGGAGGGAGCCGCCGAACGGGCCGACGGGGCCAGAGTTGCGGTCCGGTTTTCCGGGCTGGCGCCCCCCGGCGCTTCGAACTCGCGACTCCGCCCGAAGTGGTCCTTGGCTCTAGGCAGAGCCGGATCGCTGAAGACCCCCGTCTTCACTGGCCCGCGCTCCTTCGGCAGGAGCGAGTCTGTTACTCCCCTGCCCCGCCAGCCTTCCGACTGCAAGGTTACTTGTGTGCCTCTCTCGGTTTGAGCGAGAGGGTGCCCCCAAGTTATTCGGGATGATGGTTTAGTTGGCTCCTCTTAGCTCTGCGCCCACTGTTTTATCATGACTTAGAGATACTGTTTGCAAAAGCACTTTGTGAAGTGTGAAGCACTATGTGAAGGTGAGCTGGTTGTATAAAAACAACCAGCGGGCAGGGGTCACAGCTACCCCTAAATCCCCTGGGATCGCCCAGGAGTGGGGCAACCTTCTTTGGCCTTGTGTTTGGTTTGGTGACTTCTTGTCTCTTACAGCTCCTCCACTCCGACAAGAACCTGGAGAAGACTATCTTAAGCGAGAATGCTGTACACGTTCTGAGGGAGTTGTTTCAAGCCAGTCAACCATGAAGCCACGAGAAGTTGCCTCCAAGTTCCCCCTCCAAGTTCCCCAGGAGCCCGTGGGGCTTCAGATCGTGAAGGTAGAGGAAGATGAACATACTTGGAGGCAAGACTGCGGCTTTCAAAGGAAACCAACGCATACCCGGGAGATCTTCCGCCTGAGGTTCAGGCAGTTTTGCTATCAAGAGACTCCTGGGCCCCGAGAGGCGCTGAGCAGGCTCCGGGCGCTGTGCCGGCAGTGGCTGCGGCCCGAGCTGCACAGCAAGGAGCAGATCCTGGAGCTGCTGGTGCTGGAGCAGTTCCTGACCATCCTGCCCGCAGAACTGCAGAGCTGGGTGCGGGAGCAGCAGCCAGAGAGCGGGGAGGAGGCGGTGACTGTGCTGGAGGATTTAGAGAGAGAGCTGGATGAACCCGGAGAGCAGGTGGGAGAGAGAATGTAAGGGATTTAGATCTCTTGTGGGGATAGGCATCTGCCCAGCCATTGGGGGCGCAAACACATTTCCATTTTTACAAGTCCAGAGCTACTTGTTTCTGGTTTCTTTTTTTTTTTTTTTCTGGTTTCTGATTTCGTCTTTCTCTTTGGATAAGGACAGATTGTTTTGTTGTTCCCTATTGGCATTAAAAAAAAACACAAAATAAAAAACTCTGGTGGTTACGAGTTGGACTGTTAACCACAAGGGTAGCAGTTCAAACCCACCAACCACTTCTCGGGCAAAAGAAGAGGCTTTCTGTTTCTGGAAAAATTTAGTCTTGGAAACCCAAAGGGGCAGTTCTACCCTGCCCATGGGTTGGATGAATTGGAATGGATTCAATGGCAGTGAGTTTGGTTTGGTATTTCCACTTATCTCTAGGAATTTTAGCTCTGGCTCCTATAGTAATACTCTCATGACCCATCTTTACCATTTTTTTTTTAAAACTAGGGTCCTGTTAGCTCACACGAAATGCCTTTCAAGGAGAAGGAGCCTATGGAAACAGCACAGGAGTCAGCATGTTTAAAGTTGCCCCTGGCAAACCAGTTAAGAAGTGAATCTTCACAACCCAGCCACCCCCTACAGGAGAATGGTAAGGAGCAAGGTTCAGTCTGGTACAGAGTGGGTGGAGAACAGAGGTGCCCCCGAGCTGCTCATGGGAGACAGAGCAGAATTTGCAATTGTGGTTTATGCGCGTGTACCTCAAGGAAGTCTGGATTCCTGACTCTTGCTGTAAATGCTTCACAAGAGCATATGAATCTCCTTCCCCACTCATGGGGCGGGAAGGCCACAGGTCTCCCTTTTCCCTGGGAGGTGTTCAGTTGCATGATTCTAAGCAGGCCCCACCCAGGATCCCTATCTATGAGTTGGGATGCTAACCTCAAGGTCGGTAGTTTGAGACCACCAGGTGCTTCGTGGGAGAAAGATGGGGGTTTCTACTCTCACAAAGAGCTACAGTCTCGGAAACTCACAGGGACAGTTCTACCCTGTCCTGTAGGGTTGCTACGAGTCAGAATAGACTTGATAGCAGTGAGTTTGTTTGTTTGTTTATTTGTTTGTTGGAAGCACCCTCATAGGATCCCCTAGGAGGGGTAGATGGTTAACTGCTTGACAACTAGAGGAAAGGTTGTTAGCACTCTGAACCCACTCAGAGGTAGCTTGGAAGACGTGCCTGGCACAATGCCTAAAAGACCGCAGACAACAGTTGTCTTCTGCAAACATGGGGTCTCCGTTAGTTGAAGCCTCTGTTCCACAACTCACACAAAAAACCCCTGTAGGAAGTTAGGCAGAGTTTTCTTTTGAAAGTGGATTTCATTATTGTGGGGTTTTAAAATTTTTATTATTTTTTTCATTATTGTGGTTTTTAATTGAGAATATAAATACTGTACTGCAAAACAGACAGTAGTTCAACAGTGTGAACATGTCAAGGTCAGGGACATCCATTCTGTTCCCTGAGTTGGATAGCCACTCCCAGCCTCCTTCCCTGTGTTGTGTCACCCCCCCACCCCGCCCCTGCGCACATAAACTCACTGCTCCCGGAGTTTCCGGTCTCATTGGATCCCTTAAAGGTAGCTCTCTTGAAAAAACACAATGCTTAAGGCAGACGTTCTTTACTCAAACTATTAACTCCCACTACTGTTTGGCTTTAACATTAGCTCAGGGATGATAGTTTCGGGGAGTTCATCTAGGCTCCATAGCACCAGAAAGTCTAGGATCCTTGAGGATTTGAAGTTCTGCATTTTTTCACCTTTGATCAGGATTCTTCTGTAGAATCTCTGATCAAAATGTTCTGTGGTGGGAGCCCGATGCCATCTGCTTCTGGTCTCAAGGCAGAGGAGCAGGCGGCCACACCGAGTACTTGTTCCTCCTCCCTCTGTGGCTCCAGGCCAGTGGTGCTCCACCTTCTCATGCCAAGACTCTTTCATACAGTTCCTCATGTTGTGGTGACCCCCAACCACAAAATTATTTTCGTTGTTACTTCATAACTGTAATTTTGCTACTGTCATGAATTGGGTGACCCCTGTGAAAGGGTCGTTCGACCCCCAAAGGGGTCGTGAGAACCGCTGCTCCAGGTGGATAGAGACCAGCTGTTGTGCCTGGGAGGGCAGCTTGCAGGCGTTTAAGGCCCCGGGTGAGGACCATGCAACAAATTAGGGGGTAGGACAGGGGTACTAAATATGTTATTCCTTTCATGATTCTTGGCACAGAACGCTGGCTCTTGGGTTTTCTGGGCAGCAGCTTTCCTGTATTGAGTGTATATGCAGCCAGATGGGGTCCTCTTTAACCACGTGAAGATGAAAAAAGTGGGTGCTGGTATCGCATCTCTGTTGAAAAGGGAGTGTTTTGGGTGTTGCAAGGTATGGTCTTGCAAAACTTTTTGCTTGTTTTGGCTTTTTTACTGGGAGACGTGCCTCGGAAGTACACTTCCTAGCCTATGTGCTCAGGAAGGCACCCTGGTGGGTTGAGCATTGGCTGCTAACTGCAAGCTCAGCAGTGTAAGCATACTGCCCACTCAGTAGGAGTACAGTGAAGCTGTGTTGTCTAAAAAGCCTGAAGGAGCAGTTCTACTCGGTGCCGGAGGGTCGCTATGAGTCAGCATGGGCTTGAGGGCAGTGAGGATGTGCCAAGGGGAATGTGCTTCTCATGAAAATAGGTTACTCTTAGGCCTCAATGCTTTTGGAGGAGACCGCTGATGGTGTGCATGTCTTTAGAGCTCCCGTCATCTGTTCGTCATCTTGCAGTCCTCCAGGATGTTCCTCGTGTTTCGAGCTGTACGGAGTGCTGTCTCCATAGCAGGGAGTTCACTGTGGTGGTGGCTTTCCACTGCAATGGAATCATTTGGTTTCACCAACACCAGCTCCCTTGGTTTTAGCGATCTGTGCTGGACGCTTGGATCAGGACGTTTGTTTGGAAGCATGCGATAGGTATGTGCCTAGCTCTGTGGAACCAACAATATTGTTTTTCGGAAAGGTCCCTCTGTTTTAGAAATAGGAAAGAGATTTAGAACCACCGAAGACTTTCTAGAGTATTTGTAGAGGAGCACTTGGAGGAGGATGAGTGTGGTGAGGGGCCCTCGGAGGAAGAGAGGCCTGAGGAGGCCTCCCAAGACCATGCTAACCTTGAGCTGTCTGCAGCGCGTTCTGAAGGTAGGGACAATGACACCAAATGGTCTGGTGCAGACAATGATGCCAAGGGAGGCGGCAGGCCGCGACGATGCCCCTGGCCAAAGGGAAGGAAGTGCAGGGGCTGGTGGTGCGAGGGCATCTCCTACTTTGACAGTCTAACCACCTCGCTTCAGCAACATGCCCAAGGACAGCCTGACTGCACTGATGTTGGTGCAGAGATAGATGACTTCTAGTCTGTGTTTACAGAAGAGATTTTGGAAACTATAAAGGACCAAACAAATCTACCCAGGAACGTACCAGACGATATAGAGGGCAGGAGATCAAAAGGTCAACCGAAAACTGGCAGCCTACAATGGTGGAGGAAATAAAGGCTTTCATTGCCGTGCACATCCTGATGGGTATCCACGCCCTGCTGGAGCTCAGGCATTACTGGTCCAGTGACCCCCTCTTAGGTGTTGCCTCGGTCCCGGACCTTATGACGAAAACCAGATTCAAGAAACTGACAGAGAACATACACTGCAACGACAATTCCAAGGCCGTGCCCAGAGGGGAGCCCGGCTATGATCGGCTGCACAAGTTGCGCCCAATCATCAGAGCTCTCAACAGCCCCCTCAAGGCAGTGTATGTGCCCTCCAGTGTCATGGCAGTCGATGAAAGCACGGTGCCATTCCGGGGCGCTCCTCGGTCTAGGAGGGCGTGCCCACAAAGCCCATCAAGCG
>NW_022111341.1:1260856-1264098 GCF_000313985.2 Echinops telfairi | reverse complement strand
GAGAATGCAGCACGAGGACGAAGGAGACAGAGGGGCAAGCAGGGCCTGCGTCTCTGGGTACTGACCGTGCTTTGAAAGTTTCCACGAGAACAGGTGAAAGTGCTGATTAAGATCAAACAATTCCATTCTGGCCTCACATCACCAGTGCTTCCTGCTTCGGGTGTTTGGGGAGGCGGGGTGGGGTGGGGGCGCGGGGAACATAGGTACTCCTCAAAATAAGTATCAAAACCTACATTTAATAACATAAATGAAGAAAGATGCTTTGGTTCAGCATGCCTGCAGTTACCAGAAACAATATCAAGCAAAATTTGTAAAGGAAAAAAGTTCATTGGGTCTTGGCAGGGCTTCATCAGGCCGGTTGCCTGGGGTGCCCAAGGGCACCTCTTAACTAAGGAACCAAATTCCCCGAGGTGTTTGTTGTACAGCAGCATCCTCAGCAGCTGCTCTTTTGTTGTTGTTGTTGTTGTTCTCATAGGCAGAAAGAATTTGATAACAGGCACTGGGTGATTCTGATACATGCTTGTTCTTCCCTCTCCCTGAAATACTTCTTCTACTCCAAATTCCTGTCTCCTTCAGTGCTGACCCATTTGAGTTCTCACTTCTTAACCTGGGCCCATATGGCAGCCAAGTGTTTTCGCTTTCTAAGGTTTAAACTTGGAGTCGTGTGACTTCCAGCTATCTTATTCACACTGTAAGGCCAGCACCCTGGTGGTGGAGTGAACCCTGCACTGAACGAACTGCAAGGTCACCGGTTCAAACCCATCAATTGGCCCATGAGGGAGCACCTTTCAAAATTTAAGGTCTCGTCCACCCAGAGGCGCAGTTCTCCTCTCTCCCACAAGATAACTCTCAAGATCGGCTTGGCAGCTGTGGGTGTTCATGCTCTGAGCTTTTGGGATCCCAACGCAGCATTGAAGTGTGAAGGCTCACTCATCATTTGAGTGTTGTGCCACAGGCTCCTCGGATGGGAATGCTACAGGTTCGAACCAACGACAGACTGATGGAATGTGGCTGAACTTGAAATAAAGGGAGTGAATGGAGCAGTAGCTAAAATAATGACAGGTAGCTAGCACTGTGTGTGGGCCAGACATACATGGCCTCGTGTGACCCTCCCTCCAGCCCCTGGAGATGCATACCGTCCATGTCAGGTCCTTTTCCACGTGAGGACGGTGGGGCACTGACGGCTCATACTGAGACAGTTGGTGGCAAGGCCTTTTGTGAGGACGGTTGTGCTGCTCCTTTTGTAATGGCACTTGGAGGCCTGGGTTCCAGACGATTTCAAGATGGGAAGTGTTTTTTCCCAGGGGGAAAAAAAGACAATTTCTGATGGCCACGAATAGGGCTGCTGACTTTATTTTCTAAGAAAGAACAGGCTCGGACAACTACTGCCTACTACCACCATCATGCAATAAAAGAAAGGGTATTTTCAAATACCAAAAATGTAGGAAGGATACAATCACAGAATAAGAAGTGTAGCACATTTAGCATTGTGAAACAGTCTACTGTACGAATACTTCTCCTCCCACCCCTGGCAGATCAAGTGTCTAGTTTGGCACAGCATCACTGCGGACACGGATACCCCGAGCTGCTTAAGTGTGGCCCATTGCTCTGCGAGGAGCTAAGGAACTTGCAGTAGAATATAAATCAACTACATTACTCAGCGCACTTGTAGCTGAGGTTTTTGGAGAGACATGTAGTGATGCTTTGTGGTCAAAGCATGTGTTGACTTAGATTCTAATACAAGCTTCCCTCTCTGCTTATAATTATGGATTTGGCTAAGAATATCGTGTACAGCATGAACTGCCAGAAGAACAAATAGATCTTGAGAAGGAACATAGCCAGAATGCTCCTCAGAAGGGAGGGTGATGAGTCTCTGTCTCACGTACTCTGGACAGGAGGGCCTCATCCCTGGCAAAGGACTTCAGGCTTGGTGAGGTAGAGAGTCAACCAGAAAGGGGAAGGCCCTCAAGGAGATGGACACATTGACATAGTGGTGGCAACAGTGGGCTAAAACGTAGCAGGGATGGCAAGCGAGCGAGCCCTGCTATCCATAGGGCCAGGGCCCCCTGCTGGCATGGCGGTTACAAGTTGGGCTACTAACGCAAGACCACAAGT
The DNA here is from genome assembly GCF_000313985.2 of Echinops telfairi. NCBI lineage: Eukaryota > Metazoa > Chordata > Mammalia > Afrosoricida > Tenrecidae > Echinops > Echinops telfairi. The sequence continues at coordinate 1,261,983 of NW_022111341.1, read as the reverse complement.
TTGAAATCACTCCAAGGGAGAAAGTTGAAGCTTTCCACATCCTTATAGAGTTGCAGTCTCAGAAACCTGCAGGAATAGTTCAACTCTGTTTCAAAGGATTGCTGTAAGTCGGAAACAACTCGATGGCAGCGACCTAAGTTGCTCCATGAGGTCCTTCTGGATCAGAACCAACTCAAGGGCCTGTAAGGATGACATCTGCTTTTAAATGGGTAGCTGGGGGGGAAAAAGGGTAGCTGGTGGGATCAGAGCTGGCCACTGGGGTAGCACTGAATAAAGTAAGTGGAAGGTAGAGAAGGAAAAATGTACGGCTCCAACTTGCATTTCATTTCAGTCTTTAAGAGCCGTGAACACGAACTGAATTGGAGACTCTTCCAAAACAGAAAACTAAGCTCATTCCAAGTTCTCTTTAGCTGGAGGGGAAGCTGTGTGTGTGTGTGTGTGTGTGTGTATGTACATAAATGGAGGGGCGGAGCCCTTTCTTTGGTGAAGGAGGTACAGGCGGAAGCGTGCTGAGCTCTGTGCCAGTTCCCTGCCCTCGGGTCACCCCAGACTCACGGTGTCTCCCTGCCCAACAGAAGACAGTGCTGCTCTGGCTGTGCCCTGTCTCCTGCACCAGTCCTCACTGTTTCTGGAAGGAGATAGCCAGGCCTTTCTTCCGGGCCATGTCCACGGGGAGGTTCACTGTAGCAGCACACCTCCACTGACAGACTCTACCTAGAAAGGGTGGTGTCCCGGTACACCAGGTGGATTGGCCAGGAATCGAACCAGGTCTGCAGTGTCAAAACCAAGCCCAACCCACTGCTATTGAGTTGATTCCAAGGGTTCTGAGGTGAGCAGCCAGACTCGCCTTTCTCTGAAGGAACCCCTGACCTCAGGATAGCCATCCAGTCCTTACCCAGCAGCACCTCTGGCATGGAGACAAGAAGATCCCACTGATCCACCAGGGCCTCCTCTGACTGAGGGGTGTCCCGAATAGAAAGAGGCCCAGTAGACAGTGTAACTCATCCATGCCTGTGGCTGCCGACCCCTCCTGCCTGCCCCTGTGTTGTGCCAGCTGGAGGAGGGATGTGTTAGACAGGGTTCTCTAGAGAAAAAACCAGAATGCTAATACTTTTATATATATTTAT
>NW_022111341.1:1257168-1259628 GCF_000313985.2 Echinops telfairi | reverse complement strand
ATCGACTCAATGCTAATTGTTAGGTGGTTTTTTTCTACCTTTTTATCTGCGTCCTGTCTGGGGTGATGCAAGCAATGAACACCCTTGGCTGCCAATCGAAAGGCTCGCAGATCCAGTCCACCCAGAGGCAGCTCAGCACGCAACTCAGTATTGAGAGCTGCTGGTTTCAAGTGCACTCTATTATGGAAATTTACTTATTTTATTTGTTTTAATATTTAAATAAATTTATTTAGTATAAAAATGTCAAACACGCACACATATATATATATAAAATAAAAACTCAACCTTTCATGAGTCTCCCTGTGTAGCCATCACCCAGACCCGACGGTGACTAGCACCCTGCCATTCTTACACTGCCTGCCCTCACCCATTCTTCAACATCCACTCAAAGACTGTACTTCCACAGGGTTTTTGAGGGGGTGGCTGTGAGGTGGGGTGGGGTGAAATTTGCCAACAGTACATGTGTGCGTCTTAGCTCCGCCGTTTTGACAACAGGATGCGCCATGAACCCATCCGTGTCCTACAGAGTACATCCATCTCCCGAGAAAGTCCCTCATGTTCCTTCCTTGCCAATTTCTGCCTCTCTGCCATGGCCTGTCCAGTTTGTTTAGACCCGAGGTTAATCTTCTCTCTTCTACATGAGGAACACTCTTGGCTCCTGCTGCCTTTGCTCTGCATAATGGACAGACGTGTCCCAGGCGCTCGTGAAGCAGTAGGCTAAATGTTCAGCTGCTGACCAAGCTGCCCAGCACCTCTAGGGAGAACGACCTGAGAATCGACATCCATAAAGATTTAGCCTAGAAAACCCGATACCAAACCCAACCCACAGCCATCGAGTTGATTTATAGCAACCCTAAATAGGGTTTCCGAGACTATCTCTTACTGGAGCAGACAGCCTCATCGTTCTCCCTCAGAGGGGCCGGTGGATTTGAACTGCCAACCTTGTGGTTGGCAGCTCATGCCTAACCCAGCAGGACTCCTTAGAAAAACCCATGGAGCAGTTTTATTTAGTCATGGGGTGGCTGTGATCCAGAACCAACTCAAGTCACAACAACAACATTCTATTGTCCAATGCACCACAATGATCGATGCGTTTTCCGTTCATGACACTTTATGGATATTATGAGTAACTCCGAGGCTTCCAGAAGTTTTTGCTCTGTTTTTAAATTTCTCTTGGATAAAGATGTAGGGAGAATCCCCGGGGGGAGGGAGGGGGGCATATAGTATGCTTGACTAACCAAAAAGGCAACTAGCCACAACAGATATCTGGGACGGGGATTCTGGCTTAAAGGGTTGTCGTTGATCCTGGGCCGTGTATGACACGGATTGCTGTCCAGCCCATGAAGGCCCGCAGACCAAGTGCTGCCTTACATCACCACTGTACTCGGGCCCGATCTAGTGGCCTCATCTCTCAGCACACGATCCAGATGTACTGGGCTGTGACCCGGCGGGTCTTCACTGGCTTCTTCTTCAGAAGTAGCTCACCAGGCCTTTCTTTCCAGGCTGTGCGTGGCCTGGAAGCGCTGCTGAAACGCGTCTGTGCACCTGGGTGACCCGGCTGGTGTTTGCAATACCAAGGGCTCAGCGTCCAGCTTCACAGCCACAGTAGGACAGACTGGCTCACTGGTGGGACGGGGCGGGGTGTGCGTGTGCGTGTACGTGCGCGCGCGCGCACGCGTGTGTGGTGTAGTGTTAAAGGGTAGGTGTAACATTCTAGAAAACTGCCAAACCTTTTATGATCTTCCACATTCCCACCAGCAATGTGTGGATTCTGGTTCCGCCACGTGCCCACCAGGGCTTGCGGTTGCTGGTCTTTTTGATGGGAGACTCACTTTGTGAGTGTTCCAGGTGCCCTGGAGGCTCGGTGGTTAGGAACGTGCTCAAGGGCGCTGTTGCTGAGCTTGTTCTGAGTTGGATTTGACTGACAGCCTGCCCACAACGGTGATGTAAGACTTAGAGGTTGCTCAGTTTCCATGCTTCGCTGGATGAATGGTGTGGATGGAGCACTTTGCATGGGTTTTGCTTTGGCATATGTGCGTCTTTATGGAATGTCTGCTCCAGGGTTTTTTGGCTCATTTTTACTATTAGCTTGTTCGTATTTTTATTATTGAACTGTAAGAGCTCTCTTTTTATCTTCTGGATAAAAGTCCATCATCGGCTATGTTTTTAAATTAAAAATTTTTTTTGCAAACATGGATAGGACTACTGCTTTGTTTGATTTTTAGTGTCGGCTATGTTTTAAATTAAAAAATTTTTTTTGCATATTCTCCCAGTCTGTGGCTTGCCTATGCATTTACTTTTTATTTATTAACTTATCAAATTATTTATTTATTAATTTATTAAATTATTTTGCTGTTAATTTTATCTTTCTATCCTTTTTTTCATAAATCATTTTACTGGGGGCTCTTATAGCTCTTATAACAATCCAGACATCAACTGTATCAAGCACATTTGTACATA
>NW_022111341.1:1237972-1255667 GCF_000313985.2 Echinops telfairi | reverse complement strand
GTGAGGGGATGCTTAGTTTTCTTATTGAAATCTTTTGATAAGCAGAGGTTTAAAATTCTGACGAACCTCAGTTTATCAAGTGTTTCTTTTGTGCTTATGGCATTTTCTCCCTTTTTCAGAGGAACCTCTGCCTGCCTATGTCTTCCTTGGGAAGTTTTATGTGTATGTGTGTAGCTTTTATGTATGTCAAGTTAAGTATGTCACTTAACTTGAAATAATTTTTAAGTGGCATGGGGACCACTGTTCATTTTTTCATATGGATCTCCTATTGACTCAGTGCCATTAGTTGGAAAGACTTTCCTTTGTAGAAAATCAATTGGTATAGTATAAGTATGAGTTATCTATTTCTGAATTGGTTTATTACTATTTTATTAACATTAATATTTGTAGAGGATTTTGAAGTGCATGCCCACAAAGGATATTGATCTAAGTAATATTCTACTCCCACCAAGCTGATTCTGACCCCTAGAATCCCCATGTAGTGCTTCGGAGAGGGCGAATCTGTGCAGGAGCAGACAGCCTCCTTGCTCTCCACGCAGCAGGTGGTGAGTTTGCGCCACCGACCTTGCAGCCCAACGTCTGACCCACAAGCCACCAGCGTGCCCTAAAAATAATTGGATGGAATTGTCCTGTGAAACCCTGTGCCTGGAGTTTTCTCTGTTGGGACCTTTGACATAAATGCATAATATATGCTTTAGATCAGCGGTTCTCAACCTGTGGATCGCAAACCCTTTGGGCGTCGAACGACCCTTTCACAAGGGTCGCCCAATTCATAACAGCAGCAAAAGTGCAGTTATGAAGTAGCAACGAAAATAATTTTATGGTTTGGGGGGGGGTCACCATAACACGAGGAACTGTATTAGGAAGGTTGAGAACCACGGCCTCAGATATATGTCAGTTCACATTTTCTGTTTAATCTTGAGTGAGTTTTTGTATGGAGTGCTTTTTTTAAGTGTTCATTTGATCTAAGTAGCTGACTTTGTAGCTCAGGTTGCTCCTCATCGTTGCTTAGTGCCCTGTTGATGTCTGCAGGAGCTGGGGTGGTTGATCTTGTCATAGCAGCAATTTGTGGCTTCTCTGTTTCTTTCTCATCAGTCTGTCTCTGGAGCTGTCGGTGTTTTTAAGGAACCAGCTTTGGGCATGCTTTCTCCTTTAAAACATTTAATTTATCTGGCCCTGTATGACTTCTTTCTGCTGCACTTGAAGGAGCCCTGGCGACACAATGGAAGAAAGAAAGATGAGGTGGTTTCTTTTGTAAAGAGGTACAGCCTTGGAGCCCCTGGGGCAGGTTACTCCGCCCTATCGGCTCCCTATGAGCTGCACTTGACTCATTGCTAGTGGGTTTTTGGTTTCTACTTCATTTAAGGTTAATGTGCTTGTCCTTGAACAGTTTCTTTTTTTTCGTTCTTTGACACTTTGAACAATAAGACTCCCGTTCGGAATAAATAGCCCCCCAGCATAGGGAGCTGGGTGCAAGGTGGACAGACAGAACCTTTAGGTTTCTATAGTTAAAGTGGAAAACTTAGATGATTCATTTTCATGCCTTCCTCAGTAAGCGCATGAAGTGATAATGTACAAGCACCCCCACATTCTGACATGCGGCGTCTCCCTTATCAGTGCAAGATACTCTGCTTTCTCTGGTAGTGTGACCTTTAGCATCTGGGTTATTTTAGATGTGTTCATTTTAAATTCATCAATATGTGGGGTTTTACTAGACGGCTTATCCCCAATTTTGTTTTCCTTTGGCCGAAGCACATACATGCTCTGATTAGGCTTTTTAAAAGATTGAGACTTTTTTTTAAAAATTATTTTATTGGGGGCTCATACAACACTTCTCACAATCCATCCATCCATCCATTGTGTCCAGCACATTTACACATTTGTTGCCATCATTATTCTCAAAACATTTGCTTTCCACTTGAGCCCTTGGTTATCAGCTCCTCATTTTTCCCCTCCCTCCCCGCTCCCCCTTCCCCCACCCCTCTCTCTCATGAACCCTTGATAATTTATAAATTATTATTATCTTGTCATGTTTTATTGCCCGACGTCTCCCTGCCCCAGCTTTTCTGTTGGGATTGAGACTTATTTTATGGCTCACAATGTAGCCCATTGTAATGACTGTTCCTGTGTTATTGGGAAGAATGTCAGACCCTGGTTGTAGTGTTCTGTGCGTGTCAGATCAATATGGTTGACTGTCATTCAGTTCTAATCCTTATTGGCATTTTAATTCAGTTCTTCTATAAAACTTACTCAAAGAAGGTTGTTTAAAGCTTCGATGGTAATTATGTATTTTTCCTTTTAGTTCTGTTAGTGTTTGGTCCAAGTAGTGTGAAATTGTATTATTAGGTACATGTTTGCTGTGGTTAGATGCCATCCAGTCGGTTCCGACCCATAGCAACCCTGTGCACAGCAGAAGGAAACACTGCCCTGCCTTGCGCCATCCTCACCTGCCTTGTTCCTCTGCCAGAGCCCATTGTTGCAGCACTGTGTGAATCCACTTCCTTGAGAACCTCCCTCTGTTTCTCTGTCCCTGATTTGATAAATGTGTATTAGCTACGTGAGTTATTCATGACACTTACATAAAACTATACCCAAACCATCTTAGGGGACACTCTCACTCTTCATGTGCTTCGCATATCATTGTCAGGGGCTGTCGAGTCCGTTTCTACTCAGTGATCTGGGGGGACAGTGTCGGATCACCCTGTAGGGTTTCCAAGGCTGTATTCTTTACAGAAGCCAAGGGCCATGTGTTTCTCCTGCAGAGCGGCTGGTGGACTCGAACCTCAGACCTTGTGGTTAGCAGCTTAGTGCTTAAGTGAGGACCGCCAGGGCTCCTTCTTCCTTGTATGGACTTGAACCTCAAATGTTCAGAATGGAAGTACACCCCATGAGGCTCTCAATGTTGTCATCTCTTGGGAGCTGATAGCCAGGCCTTACTTCCAAGTACCTCCCAATGGGTTTAACCTTTCAGTCAATAAGCTAGCATCTTACTATAGGTTCTTCCCAAGGGCTGCATCTGGGTAGACGGAAAGCCTAAGAGATTACTCCGAGACTTGGCTGCAACCATTTATCCTTAGTCTCCATGCAGTATAAGTCCATCGTTGCGGTACATTTAGTCACTGCTCCCCACAAAAGATGAAACCCAAACCCACTGCCAGGGAGCCATTTCTGACCCATCCATGCAGACCGCATGCAGTAAACAGCATGCAGAGGCCATAGGAACATCGGTGTGTTGCTGAAGAACATGCCTCCCGCCCTGCAGTTTCGGGGCAGCCAGTGGAACAGGAGCCACCGGCCGGAGCTTCCTGGATGCTTTCACTTTGTGAGTTTCCTCGTCAGACCCTGGGCCACCATCAACACCCCACTCCATCCTCGCCCGTAGCCTGACGGGACCCATGCTTGCAGACGGCCAGTTTAAACCTCTAGCGAAAAGCCCTGAACAAGACACTTAGATTAAGAAACTTCCAACAGACTCATTCCAACGCCAGTTCCCTGCAAAAGGTGCAGTTGGAGGTCTAGGGGATGTGCGGGCTCTCGATCTTGGACGAGGAGAGGAACGGGGCGCCGTCAGACTGAAGCTGAACAATACTCAGTACCCCAGCCCACCTCCACGTCACTCTGCGGACACCGTGCGGCAGCACGGGCTGGTTCCCCCCGCCACCTCCACCCCCCAAAGGTAAAGGTAAGGAAGTAGGAGAGCTACGGGAATAATAGCCTGCTCCCCTAAGAACCAAAAACCAAATGCATGCCATCAGCGATTCCAATTCCTAGTGACCGCACAGCTCAGGGTGAACTGCCCGGGGGGCGTTTCTGAGATTGCAGCTCTTTATGGGAGTTGTGGGTGGTGGTTAGGTGCAGCAAGTCCAACCCTGTAGACAACAGAGCAGGAGGCGTCCTGGTCCTGCGCCATGCTCACAGCTCTCCTTACGTTTGAGCCCAGCGATGGAGCCCCTATGTCCATTCAGCTTGTCCAGGGTCTTCCTCATTTTTTTTGCTGCCCCTCCACTTGACCACTTTACCAGGCGTAATGTTGGTAGGATTAAACCAGCACACACATAAATTCAAATACAATCGTACCCCTTTCTGCTTTCCTTGGGCAAGTTCTTTTAATATTCCCAGTTTTTGTTTTCACATTTAAAAGGGTGTGGCCCCCCTGTTTATTCTTGGAGGTGGGAGCTCTGAGGGCAGGAAATAAATGCATAAAACAATCTAGCAAGTGTCTGTTGAGTTTCAATTCTGTGCTGGGCATGGTGCTAACCACATGTGTGTCCTAAAGAGACGGGCCTTCACTGCTTCCCTAGAGGCAGGACCTGGGAGAGATGCTACACATGGAGAACCATGCCCTCCTCACGTCATCGCTATCACTGTTTCCCCTGATGGGCCACACTGACCCTTGGGCGGTGCTGGACTGATCCAAACCCAAACCAAATTCCCTGCCGTCGGGGCCATGCAGACTCATAGGGGCCCTGTAGGACAGGGTAGGGCTGCCCCTGTGGGTTTCCAAGACTGGAAGTCTTGATGAGAATAAACTGCCTCTTCTTTCTCCCAAGAGTGGCTGGTAGTTTTGAACTACTGACCTTGTGGTCAGCAGCCCATTGCGTAACCACTTCATCACCAGGGCTCCTGTGGGCTGATCCAAGTGGGTTCTACTAAAGCAGACACTGACATTATGGATTATGGCTTTTAGTACAAACATTTTTAATTGCTGGGGGTAGGGGTGGGTTAAAACTTTTTTTCTGACAATGGGGCAGTCGGCCAAGTAACTTTGGGAACCTATGACTGTTGCTCTGATGCCGAAGTCCAACAGCTGCTTATTAAACAAGTTTGGTCTTTATTCCTTTCATAGAATGAATTTGTATCATCAGCCACTTTGTGCTGGTGCTAACTGATCCTTTTGTAGATAGATTTTTAAGTACCTTCATGAGAGACTTACAGATCTGATAGCAGAGAAATATGACTTGCAGTCCCCTAGGGGCAGGGCTCTGTGAGGAGCCGCGGTTCCTATCTTCCTGCTAACGCCCCTGAGAACTTCTGTCTAGCCAAGGGTAAGATGTGCACTGTCCCCACACAGAGCTCTCCCCTGAAGTTGGTGGCTTTCTACCAGGGGCAAGACATTTGACCATGTCCAAGGACATTTTTGATGGTCCCAACTGGGGGTCAGGGGCACTGCTGGCATCGAGTAAGTAGAGACTAGGAATGCTGCTTAAAACCGTAGAACACAGCATGACCCCACCCCAGAGAAGGTTGTACCCAGAAATGTCCTCAGTGCTGAGGGGGAGAAACCCTGCCCTAGGAGAGCACACTTGTGATTTGGGGTAGCCCAGATCCCCAGATGGAAAGCAGTCACCAAGCATCTTCAGTTTGCTGGGTGAACAAGTGGAAGGGTCAAGCTGGCCCTTCAGAGTAGTGTGCTGTGGTCAGATAGGGAACGGGAAAGCTGGTGTCCCAGCCTTCTGCTGAGGAGGGGCTGCCTTTGTGGAGATGGGCCTCAGGGAGCTTCCTTCCCTGCTCCCTCTCTCCACCGCCCCACCCCCCTCCGCTTCTTCTATGGAATAATGACTTAACCTGATACCACCAGGGTTTCTAGGTAACTCGCTTGGCTGGGGGGAGTGCTCTGCTGCTAACAGAAAGGTCGAAGGTTCCAATCCGTCTGGAGACACCTCGAGAGAAAGGCCTGGTGTTCTGCTTCCAGGAAAACCAGCCACTGGAAACCGCCTGGAGCAGAGTTCTGCTCTGACACCCTGGCGTCACCCTGAGTCGGAAGCGGACTCTCCCGTCTCTGTGCCTGTTGGACTTTCCCACTGGGGCCTCACGTCTCCAGCCTGGTCCCCCTCTCTCTCTCCCCGCCTCTCTCTAGGGCTGAGCATGCAGCGTTCCGAGGGTGGATCGGCATCACGAGCCTCTGTGGCTTTGCGTCTGTCGGCGGCAGCCCTGCCACCTGGTGCCCAGCCCATGCCTGCCTCGCCTCAGGTAACAGAACAGGGGACACCCAGTCCCTCTGCAGTGCCAACTCACTCGTTCCCCCTGGACAGAGCCTGTGACCGGTTGAGAGAGATTTCCTCCAGTGGTTCGGCTGTTTTTCATTTTTGTACTCTGTTATGAGCTCCTCCCCTCCCCTCACAAAGGCCTCACTTTTCTGAATTGGTTTATCAGCCACCAGAGAGCTGCTGTTGAAATAGCAGAGCCTTGTTTGTTTGTTTGTTTGTGTTTTATTAATTGGGACTAATACATATATCAATCATTCCATAGTTCTAGTATGTCCAGCAGAATTGTACATTTGAAAAACAAAGAAGAACTGTACATTTGCTACCATAATCAATTTCCAAAGCCTTTATTGTTTAGCTTTCTCATTTTTCTTCAAAAGGCCCCACTCAAGAAGAAATAATAGAAACTGGAAAAGACACCACTCTGCTAAATCCACTTTTGTTTATGCTTATTTTGTGTGTGTGTGTGTGTGTGTGTGTGTGATAAAATATATGTACCCAAACCTTTGCCATTCCAATCTTCTGCACACGTGCACTTGCGTGACACTAATTATGTTCCTGTGCAACCATCGTGTGCTGTTTCCATCTGCTCTTGTCTTTCCACGGACACTTTCTCCATGGAGAAATTGCCTTGGCATTTGCCCTATCATCAGGAGTACATTGAGGATAGGTCAAGACATAAGTTAGGATTCTTAGTGTTTGGTGCACGATTGAATCTAGCATCAGGAGGACCATGTTCTTCAGACTTTACAGTTAGCGAACCTTCACCTTCAGGCTCTTTCCTTCTGGACTTCTACCACGGGGAGGGACGCTAACGCAGAAGCAGAGTGTAAGGGACCTAAGCGCACCTGAGACAAGCCCACAGAAGGGACCAGAGCTTGTTGACGTCTCCAGAGTCACTGTGGTCGTGTGACTACCCTCAAGACACCAGCAGCAATCTAAAAATTTGGAGCCGGGTGAAAGGAAATGATGAAGGGTGGGGTGGGGTGTAACGTAGTTCAGCCCAAGGGCAGACCTAGAACTGGGCTGAGGAAGGAGCCCTGATGCACAGTGGTTAAGCACAGAAGACCTGCCGTCTGCTCCAGCGAGCATTTAAACCTCGCGTCGTTCCACTTCATCCTCTGGTGCTGCTACGGGCGCATGCCACCGTGACCCAGCCTAAAGGCTAGTGCCGCGTGCAGTGCTGCTGCTGCCCAGCCCCGTGTGTGTGGTGCCATGGAAGAAAGGCCTGGTAATTGGCTTCTGTCTGTAGAGATCACAGGCAGGAGAACCCCGTGGAGCAGTTTCACCCCATAGCACCCGCTCCAGCGACAGCCATGGGTCAGAAACAGCATGCGCAATTTAAACTCTGCATCTGTTTCTTTCACACGTAGGGGCAGGGGAGTTGGGGGCTTGGAGGCCCATCTGAGGGCACTGAGAATGAATGATCAGACCCCGTCTTTCTGTCAGGAAGTCATGGCCTTACTGAGCCTGTCCACGTCAGCCCTCTGCTGCCTGGCCATTCTCCCAAGCCCCTTCTCGGCACCAGTGCCCAAGTGGGCTCCCGGAGCCTTTCCAGCAGCCACCAGGAGCCCCTCCCTGCGACTGTCAGGTTCCCATCTCTCCCACAGATGCGTCCAACCTCCATCCTCCCTGCTGGCCCGTCCTCTTCTCCTCCCCACTCCTCCCCCAGGCACACAAGGCCTGCTTGCCGCCTGAGCCTCCTTCCCACCAGTCCTTGCCAGCTCCCGTACCAGGAGCGCTGCAGCTGAGCGGCCAGCTCCTCCCAGAAAGAGGCCTTCTACTCAGCCCCTGCTCTCTCGACCCCTTCCTAGGCCAGCCCAGAGCATTCCACAGCTGAGGTGGAGGCGATCTGTGTCTATGCTGCCCCGCTGGAGCTCGCCACCCAGGACCCTGGAGCAATTGACGTGTGGCCAGTGTGTGTGAGGAGCTGGATTAAACCCAACTTAACTTAAATAGCCACTTGGCTACATACCTCGTCGTTTCGCCATTGGATACAAATGCAAAAACTGTATACAGGTAGTTCATAAAGAACTCTGTATACATGTAAATTTTAGTATTCCCACTTACCTTTGTATGTATGTATTTTCAATTGCAGTAGAATCCATATAACAAAGTTCACCTTCTTAAAGTGCACGGGCCAGTGCTATTTAGTTAGCACACTGACAAATTTCTGTCACCATCACCACCATGTAGTTCCAGAACATTCTCATCATCCAGAAGGAGATGTTCCTGCCCACGGAGTACTCATTCTGCAATGCCCTCCCCTCAGCCCCTGGCAACACCAGTCTGCCCGAGGGCTCCCGTTTCATACTGGTGGGAGCATACATATGTGCCCTTTGTGTCTGGCTTCTCTCACTCAGCTTAATGTTCTTGACATTTATCCAGGGCTCCTCTCAGCTGAGGAATATTACTCAGCCATAAAGAGGAATGGAGTCCCGATGCCCCCATTGGGTGTCTGGGGTGGGGGTTGGAGGCGGCAGCATCATGTCAGTCTGTCCATCCCATTTAGGGTTTTGTTTTTTTTCCCTCGTCCTGCTAAGTTTTGAACCACTGAGTTTTGGAGGAACCCTGGTGGGTTAATGGCTATATGTTGGGCTGAAGTTTCCAAAGTCCGTGGTTCAAAACCACCAGCTGCTCCTCAGGAGACAGGTCTTTCTGCCCCCTAAACAGTTACAGTCTCGGAAACTCACAGGGGCAGAAGGGGCCCTATAGGGCCGCACGTGATGGCAGTGACTTTCTATGTTCTCTGTGTCATCGGCTGAGACTCAGGGTGCTCGGTCCCTGATGGGTTCTTGTGACTGCTGCAGGCAGATTCTGGTTTGTCAGTGTCCATAGTACTCCACATGCACTCCACATGTGTAATGGTGCTCGGTGGGGCAACCCTTGCGCTGTTCTAGGAAACGGCCCATTGCAGCATCACCATAGAGTGGATTCCGACAGGTAACACCCGTGTGACAGGGTAGAACAGCCCCGGTGGGTTCTCTGGACTCAGCTTTACAGCACCAGGCTGGCAGCTCTTCTCTCTGGTGGAGCTGCTGGGTGAGCTTGAACAGTCAGCCTTTCAGTTAACAGCCAAGCTCTTAGCTGCCCAACCAGGGTCCTTTAGAACCACCACGGCCAGGGACTTCAGGGCCCCTGTTGGGAAGTCTCAGGGTCTCAGCCCGGGCTTCCAGGGCTCAGGCTTCTGATAAACAAGCAGTCCCGTGCTGGCTCCTTTGTGCACTGTGGGCGCAGTTCCAGCCTTCACGTTCTCATGGCTCTGCACAATCAATCCCTAGCCCAGAGAAAGCAACCCGGACACCCCATGAGGGCCCAGGAGTGCGGTGGGGTCAAGGGACACACAACATTGGGGGGGCACAGATCCTGGAAGTCCATCTTCTGATGCTCCAAGGTTTTACATAACCATGCTGGGTGCCATTTGCCCCACTGTGTAAAATGAGGGAACGTCTAGCGTGTCCTGGGGTGCCACCTTGCCGACCAGACTTCAGGCTATGGAGGCGAAGCCTCCGGAAGCTGGCAGGCTCCCTCCCCCCACTCCCATGCTTCTCCATGTGAGTGTCTACATGTCCTTCTTGTCCATTCCCTTGCAGCGGATGTTGATCCAGGCAGCAGGCTCCCCTCGCAAAAGGGCCCAGACGCCGACAATTCCCGTGCCCAGAGTGCAATCGGTCCGCAAGCAGGTAAGGACAGCTGAGCCCGCTCAGAGGGAGCCCGAGCCCAGTCGGTGCTGGACAGAGTAGAACCAACTGCCCCCTGGGCTTCATGGTTGCCATCGTTGAGAATGTTCGTAGAGGAACCAGCCTCTGCATACACACGCAGTTCAGTAGCATCGACTGCATTCTGCGAGCTGTACAGCCATTCCCTCTCGCGTTCCTCTTCGGCGTGTTCTAGGGCCACGAACAGACTCATCAAGTTCTTCCCTGTAGGGTTTTCCCGGCTGTAGTCATTACAGGAGCGAATCGCCAGGTCTTTCTCCCACAGAACTTCTCGGTCAGTTCTAGCTGCCAGTGTGACACTTAGCTAAACCTGAGCGCTTCCCCATGGTGCCACCCACCCCCAGCAGGTTATGAGCTGACACTAGGCAGCAGCACTTAGCAACGCAGAGTGGTCTCAGCGATCACTTCTCTGCGGGTGGTGGTCCTTTCTGTGTGCTGCCTTGGCCAGATGGTTCTGGCAGCTGTACAAATTTCAAAACAAAAGCCCAGCATTTCCTGCAGATAGTTTTGCACTAAGCCATCTATAGGCGCTCGGTGGACAATCAGCCCTCCACGCCCCAGGTGGCAGCACAGACTGGTAGCGAGGGTTTCCCGATTAGCAGAATGTGGGTGCTCCAGGGGAGACAAGCCCACACACTAACGAGTACCGCCCCTCACAGGAGTGCCTCCTCTGAAATTAGATTGTGAAGAATAAAGCTTGCACTAACCTACCAAGAAGGGGCCCTGGTGGTGCAGTGGTTGCGCATTGGGTGGCAAACTGCAAGATCAGCAGTTCAAAACCACCAGCAGCTCCCTGGGAGAAAGAGGAGGCTTTCTACTTCAGAACTGACTCCACAACAGTGGTTAACCTGCCTGATAAGGGCACCAATCATTGTTGAGCCACAGTGATCGATAACAGCCGTCCACAAGCCTTTCCTGGCATAGCTCTGAAGGTTAAGTATTTCAGGCTTTGAGAGCTGAGGTGGTCTCTGGCCAAATCACTGTATCAGCAGTGGGAGACGGTAAGTGGCTGAACACCACTAAAACATTTTCGACAGAAACAGTTAGTGGGCCAGGCTTGTCCGAAGGACAGGGTGTGGGAACTGCTGCTGTGTTACATCAACCCAGGCCGTTTTAGACTCCAGGCTGGAGCTCTCTTAGCCCTTGGGCCTTGAGTGGCACCTGGTAGAGAGGCACTCCTCTCTGACTGTCACTAACCCGGGAAGGTCTGTAGGGCTGTGGGAAGCAAAGGCTTGAGGAGGCCCAACAGAAACCCAGGTCCTCGGTCAGGGCCCAAGTCTGACTTCCTCACTGACCTGTCTAAGCCAACGTGTAACTTCGGAGTCTGCCCCCACCCTCCTCAGCAGCTGGGCCGACTCCAGTTCTCTCTCTCTAGATGTCTTTGACCTGCTGGGTGACTCTGTATTCACCTGTCTCCCTGGGCTTTGATTTCCTCTCCTGTTGACACCACTCATCATTTCTAGAACTTCCCCCTCGTAGGGAATGGTCCATTTTGCGAATATAACTCCAGGCCTGAGTTTCCTGGCAGGTGAGAATCAGCCGTGTCCTGCAGCTCTAAGGATGAGCTTTCAGGGATGATGGTGGGGAGACCTGGGCAGAATCGATGTCCTCATCCTACAATTTGGCTGTGTTGGGCTTCAATCAACATCCCTCCCTGAGAAACAGGAGGGGGAGAGGAAATATTAGGTAATTGCCTCCATGAACAGCCACCTCCTTCCTCCTGAGACCAGAAGAACCGGATGGTGTCCAGATACTGTGACTGAACATTTTGATAAAGATTCTGTGGAGGAATCAGGATGAAAAGGAGGTGATTAGAACAGAGTTTCATATTCTCATTGAAAACAGGCTTTCTACAGCCACTGGGCTTGGATGAACCCCTAAAAATATTGCCCCGAGATAGTCTTTAATCTTTAAACCAAAAATAACGCCTGACGTCTCCAAAGAGCGTTTTACTTAATTAGTAAGACTGTCTGCCTGGAGCCTTGTACTTTTTTAAGGAACAATTTACATGGCTTCATTGACTATGGGAACTGTCTATCAACCTGGGATTCCATGATGATGGCCACCTGGACTGTGAGACAGGAAGCCTAGAGGCCAGCACGTGTGTGTTAAAGGGAAAGGCACCTTTTGGCGACGGAGGGTGAGAATATCCATACAGTTCCAGCAATGGAATCTGCTTCAAGGAATTATGCGAGAGGAAACGGCTGGTTGGTCTACGTTTTGCTCCTATGCTCTAAACAACAGCAGCAAAGTTTTACTTCTGCAGAGAGATGGGTGCCCACCATGAGGGCCAGCATCTCCAGGGTCATTTGCTGGGGAGGTGAACTGACCGCGTGGGGGATGGTGTGGGCTTCGTCCTCTATCCCTTCTCGCTCCCTCTCCACTCCAGGTTCCCTGCTTCCTTCCCCTTCTCTGCAGGGTAGCCATGGTTGCGTGTCCTAGCAGGTGGGCACCAGCCCCATCCTACCTAATGTTTTTCAGGTCTTCAAACCCCAAGGACGACTCCCAGGGCCACGGCCTCTCCGAGGGAACAGGCTCCCAGTCCTGCCTGGTCCCCCAAAGAAAACATGGAGGAAAATAGCTTGACCTTTCAGCCCTGGCAGGGTCTGTTGGCACTGCACAGGCCCAGTTCTGCCCTTGACTTGGGCTTCCTGGCTAGCAGGTTGGCCTTCTCCCTTAGAGGCTGCAGGCCCTTGGCCCTGTGAGCTGTGACTGCTGGGTGTCCACATGGAGGGGCTGGTGGCGGTTCTTCCCTGCTGCTCCCTGGGCATCAGCAGTTCGCAAGGGGATGCACGCAAGGGGACGCACGTGGTTAGCAACCCCAGTACAGCTCATGCTTACTCCTGTTGCTGTCAGGCTCCAGGGGAAAATGTAGTCTTTCCTGTCAGCCGTTCAGACCCACCAGTGGCTCCAGGGGAGAAAAACCGGGTCACCCGCTCTCGTGATGGTTTCAGCCGGGGAAACCCGAGGGGACTGTTCTCCACAGGAGCTTGCAGTGAGTTGGGATGAACTCAACATGGACTTCCTTGTCCCTCTGGAAGGGCTGACTCGGTCCTTACTGCAGGGCAGAGAAAGCAGGCTAGGACAGTGCCAGTGTGGGTGTCATGGAGAGGCAGGAGGAGGAAGCGTCCGTCCATGACGTCGACTGTGTGATGTTGCAGGTGCGGCCTGTGCAGCACGTGTACCCGGCACCAGTGCAGTACGTGGAGGGGGCAGACGCCGTCTTCACCGATGAAGCCATGTGCGTGTTCTTCCTCCCTCCCCACCCACCCCCACCCCCACCCCCACCCCCACTCACCTTTTAGTGACTCTTCTACCTCTTTGTGCTTCTGGTTGCATTTGGTCAATTCTTCTCTTTCATCATGTTAATGGGTGTCCTTGGTGGTGCAAACAGACAACTAATGCACATGCACATTGCTGCGAACTGAGAAGTTGGAGGTTTGAGTCTGCTCAGAGGTGCCAGGGTAAACAGCCGCCGTTGGGAATCTTCCAAAACAGCCGCTCTTGGGAATCTTTTGAGCACAGTTCTACTCTGACGCACACGGGGCCACCATGAGGTGGGGTCCATGTGCTGGCCACGGGCACCGGCTTAGTTCTGTGTAGTTTCATCCTATGCATAGACCTGTGGGGTTAGAGTGCCCGGCTGCTAACCGAAAGGTCAGCAGTTGGAAACCACCAGCTGTCCCGCAGGAGAAAGATGTAGCAGTCTGTCTTCACAGAGATGTCCCGCCTCGGGAATCTTGTGGGACATCCCCTCCAGCCTGTACAGCCAATATGACTCGGGGTGGGTTTGCAGGCTACATGTTGTAGACGGGCGTGATTTGCACCGTGTCCACACAGGAGGTCCCCCTGCAGTCACTCGTAGACCTCCAAGAGGATGAGTTTTTGATTAGTCAGCATTTGATCCTGAATACTTCCTGAGGATGGTTTGGGACCCACATGTCACAGAGCCATAGTTCCCATTAGAAACGCCACGGCATCTAAACGGGGTGGGGGTTCCACGGTGACCTTTCTTTCTGACAGGCGGATGGCCTACACCTACAACCCTGAGCCCCAGATGTACGCCCCCAGCAGTGCCGCCTTGTCCTACTTTGAGGCCTCAGGCGGCTCCCAGGTGGCTGTGGCAGCCCCGTCCCCACCAGCGATTCCCTCTCACAGCGTGGTGGGCATCGCCATGGATGTCACAGGAGCCCCCGTCGTCTCCAGCCCGGGCACCTATCTCATCCGTGGGGGAATGGACAGCATGAGGCTCTCCCTGGCCCACAAGTCTCGGTCCCGGTCATCACCAGTCACGGTACGTGGGGTCCCCGCCGGGGCCAACAGCCCAGCAGGCAGGCCACAGCAGACTGGCAGCACCCGCCGCTGCAGGGAGAGAGCTGTCTGAGTCCAGATAGCTCTGACCTCAGCCTCTCCCTTGGCAAAAGAAGGAGCGTGAATCTTATGTCGGGGGCGCTTGTGAGACATCATCTGTCAGGAGCCCTGGTAGCATAGTAGTTATGTGTTAGAGTGCTAACCCAAGGTCAGCAGTTCGAAACCACCACCCAGCTCCCTAGGAGGAAGATGAGTTCACAGGGGCAGTTCTGCCCTGTGTGGTAGGCACAACGGACTCAACTACAGTGAGTGTCTCTGAGTTGTGAGCTTGGAATACAAGCGAAGTCTCCTTGTCCATGGGAGCTGCTGCTCTGGCTCTTCTGTTATCCGTGTGCTCATCAGCCTCTTAGAGACTCCGTCTCTGTGGAAGAAGCTGGACTGAGTGAAGCAAGTGGAACCTCTCCCCTGCGTAAGAGTCACACCCAGCTCTTCCCTCCGTGCTCCTGTCCAAGCAATGACTTCACCTGCTTTGAAAACTCCTATTTTCAGGCTGTCGCACCTCATTACATGAAGTGACTGCAAATAATAAGATGTAATTGCCAACCCCATGTGAATCAAGCCCCGTCAAGCTGATCCATGTTTTGAAGGGACTCTGCTTAGCCCTAGAGTGGCAGCAGCAAGGCTGCCCGGGAGGGAGGCAGTCTTGTCTTTGGTGTATAAATCATGCCTGACATGTCACAGTGTTTCAGTGATTATGAAACAGACCTAACAGGGCTCACTCATGTGCTGATCTTAATCAAATAAGTCAAAGAACCTGAAAACAGGTTGAAACATGAATGAATAAAAGAGTAAACTCATTGTCATCTAATCGCTTCCGACCCATATGGACCCCATAGGGCAGGGTAAGACTGCCCCTGTGGGTTTCCAAGACTATAACTCTTTTTTTTTTTTTAATGATTTTATTGGGGGCTCGTACAACTCTTTTTTTTTGATGTCTTTTATTTTTTTAAACCTTTTATTAGGGGCTCATACAACTGTTATCGCAATCCATACACACATCAATTGTGTAAAGCCCATTTGTACAGTCATTGCCCTCATCATTCTCAAAACATTTTCTCTCCACTCAAACTCCCAACATTAGGTCATCATTTTCCCCCTCCCTCCCCGCTCCCCCCAAGACTGTAACTCTTTCAGGAGTAGAAAGCCTCAACTTTCTCCCACAGTGTGACTGGTGGCTTTGAACTGGTGACCTGTCGGTTAACAGCCGAATGTATAACCCGCTACGCTGTGAATGACTCAAAGTAGGCTATTCATTAATAGCTATGTCAGTGAAAGCGAATGTTCCAATCTGGCTTGTGAGTGGAGAGAACACTATTATACCTCTGCTCTGAGATCTGCTACCTGCTTGAGTGTTTTTCCGGTTGCTCCCTGTCCAGCTCCAGTGGCTGTTAGATAATTATGAAACTGCCGAAGGTGTGAGTCTCCCCAGAAGTTCTGTCTACAGCCACTACCTTCGACACTGTCAGGACCACAAGCTGGACCCTGTGAACGCCGCCTCATTTGGGAAACTGATCCGTTGCGTGTTCATGGGCCTGCGGACCCGACGCCTGGGGACCAGGTGAGGCCACTGTCTGATGCCCCCACCTGCCCCCTTTTCCTTGAAGCAGAAATTGGGCATTTGGGGAACGTGAGCCCTCCTCCTTCTTTTGAGGTATCCTAACTTGGGTGAGCCAGGAGACATCCTGAGTTAACCACGTCCTGGAGACATGTTCTCTGAGGTCAACTAGCTGAAAGGTTTGTGGTTCAAACCCACCTAGAGGTGCCTCGGAGGAAAAGCCTGGTGACCCGCTCGCTGCCAGAAGTTCGAAATCTTGGAAACCCTGTCAGGCACAGTTAGTGGTACTTTGCTCCCACGGGGTCTCTAGGAGTCAGGCTCAACTTGGCATCAGTTCACAAGTGACCTACAGGTTGCTGGTGCAAGCCCATCCCGAGGGGCTGCAGAAGAAAGGCCTGGCCATCAATTTCCATAAGGACAGGCGTCAAGAAAGCTCCCAGAGCCCAGAAGGCTCTGCTCTGTAGCACAGGGATCACGTGGAGCCCAACCCCCACAGGACAGCGGGGTTGGTGTTTGGGTCAGGCTGTGGTGGCAGCGTGTCCTTTATTTGATATTTTAATGCTCTGTTGTTGCATATGCAGATTACATTGCGATGATGTCACAGAACACTACGGAATGCTATTTAGGCATTTAAAGACATTTCATTAACCTAGATCCCACATATCTATTTTCTAAAGTGAAGGGTGTAGGTTTACGCATAAAGGTAGAGCCCAAAGAAAGAACAGGAGCGGAGGAGATTCAGACAAAGACTCAGACTGTGTCTCCACCGGCGGTTCCCACGGTCTGCTCCACAGAAGCCGGGGCGGTCCTCCAATAGCGAGCGTCGTCTCTGTTCCAAGACAAGTCATGTCGTTGCTAAATGTAAACGCTTGAGACATTTCTGGGTATAAATATGTTCTTCTCAGTTGTCTTTTTTTTAATATATATATTTTATGAGCTCTGGTAAACATATCGTACACTCAAGAGATCAGCCATCTCAGGAGGAGTTGTGCAGTCATCCCCACACGCACTTTGGGACCTTGTCCTCCTCCTTGTCTCCGTCAGTGTTGCACCCTCCCTGCCGTGCCCCGAGGCGAGCATCAGTCCCCCTGCTGCCTTCGTCATTCCACTCTCCCCGGTTCCCTATACAGACAAAAACACAAAACAAGGGCACAGCGCAGACAGGGCCCTGGCACCGCTGTAAGCTTCCCCTGGGAAGCTGGTGATGGGACGTGGGGGTGCAATTCCGTTTTCTTCATTTGAGATTTTCCATAACAGCAAGTTGTGGTTTCAACAAAACAGTTTCTGACTTTCCAGAGTCCTCGGGTGGTGCCAACAGGGGTGCCCACACATGCTGGCTGTCAATGGAATGGCTGTCGGTTCTAGTTCACCCAGGTGTGCCTCGCAAGTAGCACCTGGTGATCTCCTTCCAAAAAAACTAGTCATTGAAAACTTTGTGGACCACCGCCCTCCGCTGACACACTTGGGGTCACCATGAATTGGGATGGATTTGACAACAGCCGAGGGGCTTCCGTGAAACAGAGTGAAATGGGTTTCCTCTGCACAGCATGTCTCAGAGCCTTTATCCAACGAGAACACTCGAGGGACAACTCTTGAATCTTTCACCGAGAGCCCTAATGCTGGCCAGGCAGGCGTCCCAGCTCGCTGTGGCCAGCCCCCGCTGACAGCTGACTCTTGGGTGTTGGTTTCCAGGGGCAACTCCAAGTGTCATTACTATGGGATCCGCCTGAAGTCAGACTCCCCGCTGAACCGGCTGCAGGATGAGGCACAGTTCACGGCCGTGAAGCAGCAGTCCTCGCACCAGAAGCCCAGGTGGGTGAGCGGGGCCCAGGCAGGTGCAGGGTTTCCTCAGATACCAACCCTCCAGGAGGGGAAACTCCTGTTTACACCCGTCTCCAGCATCGCGGGTCAGGGAGCCGAGGCGCCTGTGGAGGGTGTGAGGTGTGAGGGGGCAGGAGGTGCAGGGGAAGAAAGAGTGCATGTGGGTGCATCTGCACAGACCAGGGTGAGTCAGACGGTCCTGCTGCAGACCCATGGAAACCTCTGGTAAGCACACATGTCGCAGC
>NW_022111341.1:1228113-1237365 GCF_000313985.2 Echinops telfairi | reverse complement strand
AACATTTCATTCTATTATATATAGAGTCTCCATGAGTCAGAACGGATTCGACAGTCACTAACAGCAACACATGACAATGACAGATGATGCAGAACTTCTTTTCATGTCTATTGGCCATCTATCTGTCTTTTTTTTAAACCATTTTATTAGGGGCTCATACAACTCTTATCACAATCCATACATACATCAACTGTGTAAAGCGCATTTGTACATTCATTGCCCTCATCATTCTCAAAACATTTCCTCTCCACTCAAGCCCCCGGCATCAGGTCCTCATTTTTCCCCTCCCTCCCCACTCCCTCCTCCCTCATGAGCCCTTGATAATTTATAAATGATTATTTTGTCATATCTTTCCCTGTCCGACGTCTCC
Organism: Echinops telfairi; assembly: GCF_000313985.2. Lineage (NCBI taxonomy): Eukaryota > Metazoa > Chordata > Mammalia > Afrosoricida > Tenrecidae > Echinops > Echinops telfairi. The sequence continues at coordinate 1,236,995 of NW_022111341.1, read as the reverse complement.
CTTCACTCACTTTTCTGTTGTCCATTCCCCAGGGAGGAGGTCACATATAGTTCCTTGTAATCGGTTCCCTCCTTCCAACCCATTCTCCCTCTACCCTCCCAGTATCGCCACCTGGATGCTTTCTCACCGGCGCACTTTGCAAGGTTCTTAAAACATCTTCCAGTGAGCCTGCATGATGGGTCTGTCCTTGAGAAAGTTTATCAAGGGCGCTCATTTCGAACTCTAAACCACGGTCACCATAACCTTTTGAGCTAGCCTCTCTGCTTTGAATTTCATCGGCTCGGCAGATCCCCCGGGAAGTCACTGTTGTGATTGACCCCTTTCTGTCAGCCCCCTAAGAGACTAAGGAAGCACCTTACCGAGGGAGCGAGTCTGTGGCTGAGACATGCCCACATGCGCTCTGTTGAGGGTGACCCAATGCAGGGACGAGCTGAACCCCAGGAGCAGTACTGTCTGAGTCACCCCCATCTGTAAGACAAGGGGGCTTCCAAAGCATATGACCGAAAATGGAATAGAAAGATAATAGAGTTTTTGTCATGCACTTTTGGAAGCCCGTTCAAGTATGTATACGTGTGTGTGCATGTACGTGTATCTACATACATATGTATGAAATCTTGTGTGTGCATAGTCACTCACCTGGATGCATTTGTTGTTACTGTTGTGTGCTGTCAACTCAAACTCATGTGACTTCATGTGACAGTGTGGAGCTGCCCCGTGAAAGAGGCAGACTCTGGTAGAAAGAAATAGACTGTGCGTGTGTGTGTGTGTGCGCGTGTGTGTGACATGTCTATACATAAACACGCATGTATAAAGTGCTTGTGTGTCTATTCACCAAGACTGACTAGGAAAGCTGGCAATCGGTGTCCAGTTCTAAGTACCAGCCAGTGAAAACCCCAGGGGGCACGGGGCTCCGTCCACAGCCAGCCACGGAGACGGCGCCGGGCCAGCAGTAGTCTCTCTGTAGTGTGTGGAGTCGGCATGATTCGAGGGCCACTGCACAGCAGCCAACAACAACAACCCACGTCTCTGGACAGGCCTCACATTCACGCCGCTGCTGGGCTTGCATGCCCCTGGCATTTACCCAGCTGTCTTGGCCTTTCTTCTCCCTCCCTGCCCAATGGTCCCACCTGCCATTCTGGGCGGATGCGCTTGCTCTGGCTGTCCCTGGCCCTCCCAGGCCACACATGGGCTCTGGGGACACACCACTTCTGGAATCCCCTGGTTAGCTGAGGCTCCCCAGGGCTCTACCCTGCTCTCTGGCTCGGGGCAAGATAGATTCTGCAGAATTCCCTTCTAGACCACACAGGAGGAATGTGTTTGTGATTCTACACCAAAGAACTGGTCACAGGTAGCAGTTCTTACATTCTTATTCCGCAGTCTTACAGCAGCACTATCCACAGTAGCCAAAAGGTGCCCGAAGTCCGTCCACAGATGAAAGGCTACCGAGACGACACAGGGGCACACCATAGAGTCCTCTTCAGCCATCAGGAGTGCACCCCGTCAGTTGCAGGGGATTACTGTGATGCCACACGGATCAGATGTGTGCAAATGCACAGACCGGAGTGGCTTGGGAGTGACCAGCGGCAGGGGTGGCGAGTGATGGGTTAAGGGATGCACAGTTTCTGGTCAGGTGGTGGTTGCACTGCTGGGGAACACAGCCACCTGAGCTGTCCACTGAGGAATGGGTCACATGGTTGCAGGTTTTCGACAGGTAGCCCCTGACTCACCAGCATAGTGCGGTCACAAGTAACTGCCCTTCCAACCGTCCGTTCTGACTTGTCTGTGTTATCGTTAGTAACATGTGCTACATGCAGTATGTAGCACGTACTGTGCTGATGTTATCATTCTCAGTACACAAGCTGATAACAAGAGGCAATAGTAATGAAAAGCTATAGGAAAAGAAATAGACATTCGGCTTACATCAGAACCCACTAGTGACAGAGTCATTGTCACAAAACTCCTGTGTGCATCAGGTCTACCGGTACCTAGTTTAACTCCCTCCCCACCCCCACGTCCCAGCACGAGTGCACAAGTCCCAAGGCAGCCCCACTCAGCCCGCGTCCCTGGGCCCATCCCAGGCCCTGCTGCTGGAGCTCACAGTTACGTCAGGTGCCGGCCAGCCTCGAGGCCTGTGGCTCCAGGAGCAGCCTTCAGAGTGCACCCACGCAGGCCGGGCCCACTCAGAGCCGTGCCACCACCAGTACTTAGGGGAGAGAGTCCACCCCTGTGCACTGCGCCCCAGCGTCACCCCGGCTGTTGGTCTGTCCGTCCGTCCCAGGGGCCATTTGGATGTTTCAGCATGAGCTGCCCCTGAAGGCTGGGGCACAAACAGTTTTCTTGTGTGGGACCGCCCTGGTCTCCTCGTACACTGCCACAGACACGCTTTCAGCGTGTGGCTTTACCCAACAGATCTGCCCTCTCCCAGTTTAGGAAGCGGGAAAGGTTCAGACTCACCTGGCGGCTTCGAGGGCAGACCGAGCTGGCGACTGCAGACTGGACAAGCCTCCAGGACAGCTCTGCTCTGACACCCGGGAACCCACTCGATGGTACATAACACAGTAACAACATCCACCGGAGGACCAGGCCCCAGAGGCTCCGATGCGGACGAGGCCACCGCTGGCCCTGGGTTGAGCACAGGCTTTGGAATAACGTGTGCTGCCCACTCTTTCTAATGGGGGGAGAGCCTGTTGCAGAACACACACACACACGCACGCACACATCCCCACGCAGACACACACGTATGTGCGAGACAGAGGCCTCCCAGCACGTTTTATGAAGTCAGTTTGCTCTTAACTCCAAAGCTGCCAAGATTGTAGAGCGAGGTGGTGATCCTCACGAAACACAGCATCATGAACAAGGGGGCGGGGGCGGGGGAGATCTAAAAGTCTATGACTAAACCTCACGCAGGTTCAAACTACCTTGAAGTCCTAACACCATTTAAATAAACAGCAACTGGAATCTATACGAGAAACATTCTCAGCGTGTTTAATTCAACAGCCACACTCTGCTCAGTGGGGACCTAGCTCCTTCACTTTTTCAAAAGATGGGTGAATGTTTCCATTTAAAGTATTTGCAGGAGTATTCTTTTTGGATTGCCTGCCTTCACTTGCTCTTAGAGACCCTGTCAGCCTGCTGGTTTACAGACACCACCACTTGTATCTTCTACCTCTGGGCTTTATGGGGAGTTTTGTACCACTGCTAGTCCATGGTGGCTTCGTGGTGGGAACTTGTAACTCCCTAAACGAAGGTCTGTCTGTGCCCGGTTGCTGAATGGAGAGGCCACTGTCTGGACGCTGTGTCTGGGAGGAGTGGTCGTCTATAACGTTGGTCTTTGGCCTTCTGTACAGAGAGATAAGTATTGTGACACATTCACGGCTTCCTGTGTGGTTGTGGGGTCTAGGTAACATCTGAGTGAAGAAGTTATTTCCAGGCACAGTACGATAAAAGCACACGTGCATCCTTGACGTGTTGTACGACCAATGGTGCATTTAAGTATTGCTTACTTTTTTTCCCCCCTCATGGGCTTTTGAACAGGGAACAAAGGTTTATAAGTACATTTATGCATTCTTGTGTTTTACTGGGAAGGTCTGATTTGGGGGATTAGGTAACAGTCAAATGAATAACTTATTTTGAGGCTCAATACTATGCAAGCAGGTGTTAGAGCGTCTTCAACAGCCTGTGTGCAATTCATGCCATTGTCAAGAACCTGCCTTCTGGTTTGTGAGCTATGAGTAGCTGTTTTGCAACAAGGATTGATTCATTGCAGTGGCCACGGACAAGAGGAAGACCCTCATTTCTCGTCAGGAACCAGCCAGACATTGCCAGGTGCCAAGTGGGAACCCGTTCCGGTGGGTTGGAAAACACCTCCTTGTCTAGGGAGCCAGGGCCATGCCGGGAATGAGCAGGAACAGGCCGTCTCTAGGTAGTAGTGACATGCGTGTGTGCGGCTGGTGCGGGGTCCTCTTCTGTGTTACCCCGTATTTTCAACAACACTTTCACTCAATAAATTAAAATTGCAAAGATAGAACTGTTTTTTGGTTTGTTTGGGGTTTTTTTTTGCAATACAAATAAAAGTTTTAAAAAAACACAACAAATAAAAGTTAATTGTACAAAAGGAAGACCTTCCTATTTCATGACTCCCTAAGGCTAACAAAAGATGAATTATTTCAAAGCTTTAATGTCACCACCCCTTCTGCTCCCAATTATAAAAGTGGTCCAACTAAATGTTATCAGAACAGACATCATCAGTAAAGCCGCATCCTTTAAAGGAGACTGCCCCAGGTACTATTTCTGTGCACACGTGATCTTCCTGACATGGGATGGTGTGATCTTCGGTCCTCATAAAGTGTCCCTGGTGGCTCCATCCTGCCCATCATTTTCAGATTTAACAGAAGCAATGTCATGCCTTGAGGTACCAGCCTTACTTCCTTAAAACCAGGAAACTGATCGATTAAACAGCATGGATAGCATCATCTCATTGGTCTCTTCTGGTGTGTTATTAGGGAATAACATATAGTTTGGACCTGAGGACTTGGGGTTGAATTTCCTTAAGTGTTGGCTGAATTTGGTGTTGCCTGGCCAAGTGTTCTGTTTGTGACTGTTGTGATCTGTTATACAGTTTGGGGTTTTTCTTCTTCTCTCTGCTAGCAAAAGTGCCTCGTGTTTTAGACATTATATCAGAATCTGGTGTGCATCCTGGATTCACTGTGGTTTGCCATATAATGGACATCCTTGTAACCATCTCAAAGCATTTGTGGGTGAGCTGAGTTTGTTAAATATAACAAGGCCTGGCCCTTCATCTTCATAGTCTTTAAACTGAGAAAGCATGTAAAGATCTCTTTGAACAATTTGGTTTGATATCCATGTTTTGGGTTATATTGTTCAAACAACCTGAGGCTACCTGTTCAAAACCTTCCCCCAAGCCTTGTTGCATCTGTTCAACTTCCAAACCCTACTGGGATATACGAGGGGGTGCATGCACACACACACACACACACACACACACACACACACACACACACACAATGGATTCCACCCTATCCCTGAGCTATGTATTTAAATAGTTTTACAAAAAACAACCTTATCACCTTCAAAGTATTCTCCATTACACGCAATACATTTGTCAAATCCATGATTCCTTTCCTGGAAATATTTTTCAAACTCATTGTTTGGATGGCTGACAGCATCATTTATTTCTTCACCTCTTCTACATCATCAAATCACTGTCCTTTCATTTCCGTCTTCATTCTCAGAAACAAAAAGAAGTCGCACAGAGCGAGGTCAGATGAGTAAGGTACATGGGACAAGAGAGGTGTGTTGTTTTTTGCCCAAAACTGGAGCATTGAGATGGCTGTGTGAGCAGGTGCATTGTCATGATGGCTAAACCAGTCCCCTGTCTGCCACAAATCAAGCCTTTTTTGTCTCACACTGTTATGCAGTCTTTTCAGAACCTCTAAATAGAAAGCTTGATTAACAGTCTGAGGTAGTTAGTTTATTGTGCCAACCTGGCCGATAAACATATGTGGGGTTAATTGAAGGGTGGAGGGATAAATGGCTCCGTGAGCCTCACCTTTCTAGTTCTCGGGTCTCTTGTTTTGTAATGATCCGACCAGGGTGGAGTTGCCTTAGCCAGTTTCCTGCTTCAACTGCCAAAGCTCACTTCCTGCAAGACATCCCTGAGGAGACGCTACATGGACCAACCCCGATGCAGCCCTGGGTGCTGGAGCAGCCGTGTGGAGACCCCTGCCAGCACTGAAATGGTTACACATTCACTGACTTGGCTTTCCTCCTGCAGTCGGCATCATTGTGTGTGTTTTGTGAGATGGAGGAGGACTTTGTGGATTGGTGTTGGACATATGGGTTAATGTTGGACTTGTGGGCTTGGGCAGCACTGGGTTGGGATGTTTTCTTGATGTGCACTTAACCTTTATATAAAACTCTCTCTTATACATGAGTTTCTGAGGATTTGTTTCTCTAAAGTACCCAGACTCACACACAGTCTGACCTGATGGAATGAACAACAAATGCACTACGAGTCAACATTTTCATCCATTCAGGAAGTTGATGGATGTCCAGAATGAGGTTTCTCATTAATCGACATTTCACCTTTTTTGAAACAAAGAAATCACTATACACTTGAGTTTTTTCCACAGCTCTGCCCTTGTAAGCTGTGTTCAATATCACAACAGTTTCTGCAGCACTTTTCCCAAACAGGACACAAAATGTGGGATTAATTGAAGGGCAGAGAGATAAATGGCTCAGTGAGCCTCACCTTTCTAGTTCTCTGGTCTCTTGTTCTCTGATGGTCAGACCAGTGTGTGGCTGCCTTAGCTGGCAAGGCTCACTTCCTGCAAAACATCCTTGAAGTGAAGTCACCTGGACTTACCCTGATGCAGCCCTGGGTGCTGGAGCACTCGTGTGGAGACCCCTGCCAGCGCTGAGATACTTACACATTCACTGACTCAGTTTTCCTCCTGCAGTCGGCATCATTGTGTCTGTTTTGTAAGATGGAGGAGGACTTTGTGGATTGGTGTTGGGCATATGGGTTAATGTTGGACTTGTGGACTTGGGCAGCACTGGGTTGGGATGCTTTCTGAATGTACACTTACCCTACATATAAAACTCTCTCATACATATATGAGTTTCTGTGAATTTCTTTCTTTAGTTTACCCAGACTAACACAATGAGGTTCAAGTGAAAATGCTTTTACAAAAAAATTCACCGTGACCAGAGAGAACCTTCCCAGGCAATGCCACTGGTTGCACTAACCTAGAGTGAATTGCTTGATGCTCACCAAGCAGGAACAACGTGTACTACAAAAGTTCCACTCAGCAGAGCTTTTTTTCCATTTGGGGGTGGGGGGGTTCCCCCTTGTATTAGTCTTGGTAGACTAGAGAAACAAATTCATAGACACATGTGTAGAAGAAAGAGCTTTAAGTATAAGAGCAGTTGAATATTGAGAAAACATCCCAGTCCAGTCCAGATCAAGTCCATAAGTCCGATATTAGCCCATATGTCCAATACCAATCTATAAAGCCCTCTTCAGCCTCATGAAACACATGCAATGATACTGAATGAAGGAAGATCACAGGAGGCCAGTGGTGGGAAGTCTTGTGGCTCCAGTGGCGTTGTAAGCATCACAGCCCTGGCAGGGCTCTCCATGTGGCTTCTCCAGCTCCAGAGGTCTGGCTCTATCAGCTTCCTTCCATGTGTCTTCTCCACAGGGATGTCTCACAGGGAGTGCGCAGAGAGAGAGTGTGTCTCCTGCCTCCAAGGAGGAAATACAGGGGTTCCCAGAGTCCTCAGGAGAAGGCCATGCCCACACAGAGGCCTCATTGGCTGTATTCTGATTGACAGGTTAGACTCCACCCCTATACTCTTAATCCTCAAATTGACACCAGATTATGTAACTACCACACCCCTTGTATACCATTTAATATTACTAAAATCCCATCTTACATAACAGAAGAACATCCAATGCTCAATCAATAATTTCACATGCATTCTATTAGTGAGGAAATATTACAATACTGGGAAATTAGAACCATAAAATGATTCGATTGTGAAAAGATTTATTTAAAAATCAGCCACCACCGAATGTCCCATTCCAATCAGATAAAGAGGCTTCTATTCTGTCCTTTAAAGGAACAAATGCTACTTTTAACACCGCTGGGCTCATTTACCCAAATCCAATGCCAGCATGTTACTGGGAATGAGTCTGCTGTTAGTCTAATCAAATCCGAGAACAGTGAGGGAGAAAATAATGAAAGTTCATAAAACGAGTTAGAGGCTCATTTTTATCTGTCCCTGGTATCAATGTGGGACATGAAAACCCCGAAGGGGATCAGCTCAGGAGCTAGGTGTCAAAGCCCTGATGTCACCCCCTCTGGAGTATGACCACCTGGAGTGCCACCAGGCTTTCTGTTTCATTGCCAGCCAGGATCCATGGCCCAGGCTCAAGTTCCTCAATCTGTTGACCAGCAGATATTAAGACTCGTTCTGTCTGTATACTTGTCTCCTGGCCAAATGATGATTCTTTTCATTTTGGTGGAAAGGTACTCCCATGCACTAGTCTCGGGGCAGTCCAAAAGCAGGGACCAGGTTCCTCACGCTGGTGATGTAGCTTCACTGCCCCTGAAACATCTCATCTGCGCTTCAGACTGTGGACAAATTGACCTCCTGTTCGTGATGCTCCTGGCAAACATCCTTTACTAGCTGAGCTACACCACGACTCCCTTTAGAGATGATACAGGATTGTGATTTGAAGGTTTTAAGGTTTTTCTCAGTGAAGGACTCAGGGTGCCTCCACTCTCAATAGGCCCAGTATATCTGGATTCTGAAAGAATTTGAGCAAGCCTGGGGAATGCTGGGTAAGCAGACAGCTAAGCTTACAGGAAGAGGGGATGAGGTGTGGGGGTGCACACCACGTAGCTGTCTGAGGTGCTGCAGTACCTTCTTTAGAGGGAAGAAAGGGTGGTGAGGTGTACCCAGACAGCCAGGTGAATGTGGGCTATTCCATAGGCTCTATTAGATCAGAGCATTTTAAAACTCCTCATTGGGTTTTGAATTTTTCATATCCCTTTTTACACCAACTGAACCTCTTAACTTTTTCTCCTGTAAGCAATTAATTTACTTTTATAATAGCTTCCCTCCCAACCCTACATTGACAGTGGAATCTCTCCTGTGTTCCTAGAAAATTTGTGTGTGTTTGTGTCAAGAGGTGGTTCTTGTCATCATGCCAACATTCTATTAATTTCAGCAACACTTCATGTGAATGGGATTGGCTTTTGGGTCTTTTTTTTAAATTTTTTTTTTTATGTTTTCTTTTTCTTTTCTTCTTTTTTTTTAATTAATCAATTTATTGGGGCTCATACAATTTATCA
>NW_022111341.1:1222095-1227794 GCF_000313985.2 Echinops telfairi | reverse complement strand
CAGCTTTCTACTGCAAGGTCACCATTTGAAAAGTGATATAGAGAACTCAATCCTCAATCCCTGCGTTTCCAATTCCCATCTGTACCGCTGTGTATCATCTGGTCTAACCAGGTCTGCAAGGCGAAACTGGGGTCCTGGTAGTTGGGGGGAGGAAGGCTTTTGGGTCTTTTTTATTCAACACTGGAAGGTTTGGGAGTTCAAGTTCTACTCCACATGTGCTCTCCAGTTGGGTCCGACTCCTAGGGACCGTGTGTGAGGCCAGTTCGACTAGAGAAACAAATCTAGTGACAGTCCTGTATATGTCAGAAAGCTTTATATCAAGAAGTAATTATATATCGAGAAAACATCCCAGCCCGGTCCAACTCAAGTCCATAAGTCCAATACTCATCAGACTCACGCAGCCGCATGCAATGACGCAGAATGCAGGAGGATCACTGGCCAGTGGTGCAGAGTCATGTGGATCCAATGGCCGTGGCCCAAACACAAGTCTCTGACAGCAACCAGGGTTCACCAGCAGGAAGGTGAGGGCAGGGTGGGGTGGGGGGGGTCGCACGGAGATTCTCAGGGCCCTCATTATCAGAAGGCCATGCCCACAAGGAGGCACCATCAGGCTGTGACCCGATTGACAGGCTAGACTCCACCCCTACACTTTTCTATATCTTCAAGTTGACATGAAATGATGTAAGTCCCACAGACCCTTTGGGTTGAGTAGGACTACCCTCACCCACACCCCACACCCAAAGTGTCCAACACTTTCAGTTAGCAGTTAGCACTTGCACCAGGGCTCTTGAAGGTTATGCTAGCACGGCCTTACAATGCACTGGGCTAGGTTAATAGTCTGTGCTGCACAACAGCTCTCGTAGTTTGGGATGGTTTTTATTATCCCCAGGATGTCTGAGCTGGAGAAATCCTCTCAGATGAGGCTCTCTGAAATGTTGAGTTGGGAGCTGGCCAAGTTCTCGGAAAACCAGTAATTCCAGATTTTCCTTCTCCCCGGACACCAGTGAAGGAAGTAACCAAAGAACAAGAATCACGCCACGTCTAAAGTAATTTCGCTTTGGGGGTTTTCTTGTCCAACTGGAAAGTCAAAATTGAGAAGGCCTGACATCAAATGAACTGCCACCCATGTCAAAAGGGTCGGTTAGTCAAGGGACACAGGGCTTGCACTGGGCAGGACCTGGCAAGGGTTCCCTCTGCAGTCTGCATCAAACCATTAGTGGCCCCTGGCTGCTAATGGCTGTTGAAAATAATGTAAGCCAGGAAACCATGCCTCTGTGTGCAGGACTAGAACCTGCCCCTAGAAAACCCCACTGGGGTACAAGTCCAATGCCTTCCCCTCAGCTAGCACAGAACTCATCTGTCCTCACGCTTTGAATCCACGCCACACAATGTCTTGGGCTTTGCGAAGTGGAAAATGAATTGGCTACAGGTTCAGAAAAACATAAAACGCGAGAAAAACAAAACAAACCACAATGCCCTAGGATGGAGACCTCTTGGGTGTAGAAAAAGACATTCCTTTAAAGCCACAACACTCTTCTTCAGCTTTTCCAAGTTTCTCTCTTCCAAGCTCTGTAAGACTGAGAATTGGATATTCAGCACTGAGTGCATATTGACTGGGCAGGAGCTCTCTCTAGTTAACCGCTTCACCGCCCGAAACTGCTCTTCTTGCCCGTTTATTCTCCAGCCAGACTGCCAGGTGGGGTTGGTCTCTGGTTGATGGGGGAAATTATTCCAAGCCGAGAGAGCAAAGGGGCTGCTTATTAAGCTTTTTTTCTGCCAGGACCTGGGTGGGTGTGGGGGAGCACTGCTTCTAGAGACAGCATTGAAAGGTACAGGGGGGTGAGCCAGGCAGCCTCAAGGCGGGCCTCTTGCATTTACAGACAGAGTAAGGACTCCATGGCTTCCTTTACAGATGGTAAGTTCTCGATCTCAAAAAAATGTCAGCCAGCCACCCCTGTACATTCAAGCACACCATCCAAATCATGAACTAAAATAGTTTCTGTGTTTTGTTTGTTTGTTTGTTTGTTTTCCCTAACCCTAGAGGAAACACTTTAGATAGAGCTCTGGGGTGCCGGTAGGGAAGAAAATTCAAATGGGGATTGGTCCCTTGTATGGGGAAGTGGGTGCTGGGGCTAAGAAATAAAAATGAACTTTTGAAAAAAAAGAACTTTTGTTTTTCAGTAATTCATCCAGTTGAAGGAACTTCACCATAGGCTATACCACTAATAATAAGAAGAATGTATTTTCTAATAAAATATATATGCATTATTATTGTATTATATATAAATAAAATATTAAATATATCTCTTTACACTTCAGTAGCTGTGGCAGATCCAGGTGTGAGGGGAGCTAAAGATGTACAGCCTCAGAAACACTGAGGTTCACAATGAGTTGGAATGGGCTCCACAAGGGTGGCTTAGCTTTTTCATTGGTTGGTTGGTAAATTATACAAAGGAGTCTCTGGGTGGGGTAAAAACGGTTATGTTTTCTATTGCACCGCTGCCCAGCTCACTGTTGACTGCAGTGCAGCCAGAGTAGACAGGAAGTACGAGGTCTCTTTTAATAAAACAATAAACAATAAATATGTGCCATATTCTTCTCCATGGAAGAATAAGACATCCCCTGAAAATAAGATTTAGTGTGTCTTTGGAGCAAAAATCAATATAAGACACTGTCTTATTTTCGGGGAAACAGGGTAGCAACTGACTCGATGGCAATAAGCAAAACTCACTGAGCTCCTCCAGTAAAGCCTGAATGGTGCAGAAAGCAGTCAGAGAAGGCAAAGAGAGCACACCGTGTCGAAAGTGGAAAACTTGTGAGGCCCCGAAACACCTGGTGGTCTCATCAAGCCCCAGCTCTCACTGGAAGCCCACAGTGTGATGTTGGCATCATCTTTATGGCAAAGAAACACAGAAGTCCGATAGCAGCAGGAGAGGTAAAAATGGTGCTCCAGAGAAGACCGAGAGCGAACCTTCAAACGCTGACAGCCACCAGGCACAACATCATTGAGCAATCAAATTACTGATGAACTAACACCAAACTTACTACCATCTAGTCCATTCCAACTCTTCCTGACTCTATGGGTCAGTGTGGATCTCCACTCCCTCTGCCTCCCAAGGAGACACTGGCGGCTTGGGCTGTCATTAGCAACCCAACTGGTAACCACTGAGACACCAGCCCTTCTTACTGATTTAAAAATGACAACAAAAACCTCCATGCCATCGAGTTGATGATGACTCACAGCAACCTTCTATAAGACAGGGCAGAGCTGCCCCGGGGGTTTCTGAGATGGTAACTCTTTCCTGGAGTAGGAAGCCCTGTCTTGCCCGAGAAAATCACTGATAGGCCTTCATCATTCTGTTCTCCCACTTTATGTGGGTGGGCTACATTCTGGAGGGAAGGCCTTCAAGTGCATGAGTTTATTGCCGCTGTTCTGGAGGAGAAATTCAGATTAGTAACACAGCTGTGTTGGCTCTGCAGGCTGTAGGCAGGGAGTGGGGAGGGAACACTAGAGCCAATTGTGATGATGTATACACAACTTACTTTAAAAGTGATTTAACCATGGAGGTGTGTAATATGTGAATGCTATATCAAGAAAACTACTAAAAAAACTAAAAGCCCAAATTTGGCCGAAGGTTACCATGGGTGAAGGGGAAAGAGTTGTTGCATAGGGGCTGAGATCGTTTATTGTGCCAGCCTGGCCAATAAACACAAGTGGGATTAACTGAAGGGCAGAGAGATAAATGGCTTGGTGAGCCTCGTCTTTCTTGTCTCTCGCTCTTTGATCATCGGACCAGTGTGCGGCTGCCTTGCTTGTTCTGTGCCTCAATTTAAAGGCTACACTACCTGTGGGACGCCTAGCCTGTGGACTGTGTCGCTGTAAGTTGAGGTCTCTTTAAGACATCTATGGAGCTGGGGACTGGCACTTGGTGACCTGGCTGGCAGTTGGTGACCTGCCTTGTGATTGGCTGCTGTGCTGACCTAGCCTAGCTCTCTCTATAAATAGAGGGAGATCTGGCAGCAGACTAGACTTGAAGAACTGCTAGTCTCTCACCACTCTCTCTCACGGGAGTGAGTTGCAGTGAGCCATTTGTAGTGCTTTATAATTTAACCATTCATTTCTTGTATTATATATTTATCTGTATATAATTTAACAGTTCATTTCTTGTTATATATCTAATTATCTTTATAAATAAATATATTATCAGCAATTTGGTTTTATCTCTCTAGAGAACCCTGTCTAACACAGGGGCCAATGTGTTTCTGTTAATGGCGGTGGAATAATTTGGAAAAGGATATCAATAATGGTTGTACAACACAAGAGTATAATCACTGCCTCTGAATTATCCAAGTAGAAGTTGTGGAATTGGAGAATGTTCTGTCGTGTATATTTTTGCCACAATTAGAAAAAAAAATAACACCCATAACAATGACTACAAGGAAGAAGAAAATGATCTAGAATTGAATATGATGACCACTGTGCAATTCTTCTTGATAGGGTTGAATTATGCAATTATATGACCTGTTAATGAAGTGCTAACAAAACTGTTGGGGGAAAAAAAGCTTCAACAAGCTAAGGGGGAAAAAACAAAAAGACTGTAAGGCATAGGTTCCCAGATTGATTTGGCCCTACTGCCCTCTTTTCAGAAAAAAAAAAAAAAATTACTTAGCACCCTGGCGACAGTTGAGAGTTTTGTTCTGTGGCTTGAAACTCAGGACACAGTGTAGGTGGCTGCTTTTGCAGCCCCTGCACTGTCCAGCACCTCCCAGGGATGGTATTGCCCACGGTGGGAAGCACGGGCTGCTCTGGGGGAACCTTGCTCACCTCTCTCAGCTCTGGGAGCCCCAGGTGTTCCTTGGCTTACAACCAACTGCAGGTCAACTCCCTCTGTGACCTGCCGACTCTCCTGTGTCCCTTAGACCAACTTTCATGGGATAACAATTGTAGTACTATTTTCTATAGAGCCCAAACAACAAAAACCACACCCCGCAAAACACCTCACTGCCATCAAATCTATTCTGACTCTCAGTGACTCCATCAGGTGGGTAGCACTGGCCCTGTAGGGCTCTGCCTGGAACTCTCTGTGGGAGTAGAAAGCTTCATCTGTCTCCCTGTGGAACGACTGGTGGTTTCAAACAGCCGATCTTGTGATTAGAAGCCCAGTATGTAACTCACTAAGCCACCAGAACTCCTTGGAGCAGAACCTTAAAAACAAACAAGCCCTCTGCTGCCAAGACCTCTAGGGTCAGTGGGAGAGAAGTAGACAATTTGAACCTTCCTCTAACATGGTTGACTGATTACTTTTATTAATGATTTATGGAACACTGTAGAAGTGTTTCTTTCAGCCTCACAGCCCATTGTTGGTAATGCTTAGCATATTTTTTGAATGGTGGCTATATGTGGGACAACCTTTAAGTTTTTGCCTGCATGAGCTGTGAGACTTCAGCTTCCAGGCATTTCAAACACCACTTTTTCCTTATTATTCAAATGCACGGAAAGAATTCAACCTTGTGCCAAGTGGAAGTTTGGTTGCAAGCCATAATAAGAATGGGTCGTGAAAGATGGGGGGAGTGTGGAGTGGAGATCCAAAGCCCATTAGTAGGCCACTGGAGATCCCCTTGCAGAGGGGTCTCGGGGAGGAGATATAAGGCATCATCTGAACAAAAAAATCTTACCATAGTGAATGATGGGGGGAGTG
>NW_022111341.1:1215546-1221547 GCF_000313985.2 Echinops telfairi | reverse complement strand
CCAAAAAAACATTGATGAGACTGTCAAACAAACAAACAAAAAAGAATGGGTTAAACCTACTGTATTCATGTGAAATTGTCCAAGGTACTGTTATTTTATTTCTTAGAATTGAGGGCTTAAAATTTATAAGCTGACAGCTCAGTTAATTAAGATAGTGCTCATTGTTGTTGGTAAACAACAACAACAACAATCTTGACTGCATAGCGACTAAAGCTTAAAGGAAACGACTCTTTTATTCACATAAAGCACAAGTTGGGACACTGTATGTGATTGGTGGGGAGCCTTCCGTCAAGCAGCAATTAGGGGACCCAGCTCCTCTTAGGCTTCCCATCTTCCATGCACAGTTTCTAAGTTATCCTGTTTACCTGCATTAAGGATGAGAGGGTGGAGGGTAGACAGCGCTAATGTGGGTGAAGTGGAAGGCAATATATAAGGAAAGAGAGGACCCAGGGGCTTAGGTGGAGAGCAAATGTTTGGAGAATGATGAGGGCAATGAATGTACAAATGTGCTTGACACAATTGATGTATGTTAAGAGTTGTATGAGCCCCTAATAAAATGATTAAGAAAGAAAAAGAAAGAGAGGTTGGCAAAAAGTGATGGGGGCTGGGGAAGACCCTGGGAGGTTTTTCACAAATTACAAATAACAGAGGTAAATACTGTCACACACACACACACACGTAGAGAGAGAACTTGGAGGATGGGCCAAAAGGAGATTTTATGATTCACCTTGACAGAGGCTTCTGCTCACACTCCTCCAGCCACATCTGTGTCAAAGGGAGTCTGGGAACTGTAGTCTATTTGCGTTCCCAGGAAAAAGGTGAACCTGTTTGGTGAATAGCTAAGGGATCACTGCACAACAGCGGCCCTCAAATGCCAAGCAAAATGAGCAAAACAAGACATGTCACGATCAAATTCTAGTGCCTGGGGAGATGTGTGCGCAGTATTTCTACGGAAGGAACGGTTTGGCCGCCCACACCTGTCGTGGGTCGGTGCTGTTGCGTGGGTTCCAACTCATAGCGATGCTACCGTGTACAGCAGGTGCACCAGTGCCCAGTCCCGCCCCGCTTCCCCAATGGTCCTTATGTTTGAGCCCGTGGATGCGCCACCATGTCAGTCCATCTTGTTGAAGGCCTTCTTTTTTGATGCCCCTCTGCTTTACCAAGCATGATCTCTTTCTCCAGCGACCGGTCTCTCCTGATAACTTGTCCACAGTATGTGAGAGAAAGCCTGCGCATCGTTGCATCTAAGGAGCACTTGGTTGTACTTTCTTTGGTCTTTTGGCCACTGTGGATCTACAAGAAATAGGAGAAAAGAGAGCACCCACCCCATTCTGTAGCTCAACGGAGATGTTTACGCATCTGTGTCTTTCTGCCTTCATCCTTCTTGCTCTTCAAAACCACCTGTGTGTGGACACTTTCCTTTTCAGTCTCAAATCAGCCCCTTCCTCTCCATTCCTAAGTTGTCTGCTAGCTCAGGCCTCACGCATTTTTCTTTGGAATGATTATAGGAGTCACCCCGCATGCCTTCTTCCCTGGAGTAGGATAGAGGACACCTGGGGTCTTAATCTGGGCTGATTAATGAGATGTTGAATGAAGGGATCTAAGGTCTCAGGCAACTCTGACTCACCATCGGCTCTTCAGACTCCCTTTGAGTCAAGAGAAGTGAGTAGCAGAAAACCCCACTGCAAATGCTGGCAGAAGGGTCTCCAGGAGCAAGCAGAATTGACTATTTCCCACTTGGTAGTAGAAATAAATGTGTGTGTGTGTGTGTGTGTGTGTGTGTGTAGGAGAGAGGTAAGTCAGGGGTTGAACCTCACACTTTCTGAGTAAAAGCCCTCTCACATCCTTAATTCAGAAACATATTCTGGGAATCTTGCAAAACACAGAGGGTCCTTTGTCATCTGCCTGGGATTTACATCAAGGAGCTAAGCCACTGCAGCAGAAGCAGCCTTAACCAGACACAGGTGATCCACCACACTTGGACACCAACATTGCTACCGGACAACCACACGGTTGGGTTCCTTGCAATGCTTTCTGAAGGCACTGAAGTGTGGCTAAGAACCTAATACAGAGGTTAAGCGGCCATGTAGCTCAAAAGCAACAAAGCCCACAGGGAAGAAGCACACCAGCCTGCGTGATCATGAGGTGCCAAAGGGATCAGTTATCAGGCATCATCAGAACAAAAAAATCATATCATTGTGTGGTCACCTCCCTGGTATGATCGCTGAAGACAAATGGGTGCATAAGCAAATGTGGCCAAGAAAGCTGATGGTGCCCGGCTATCAAAAGATATAGCATCTGGGGTCTTAAAGGCTTGAAGGTAACCAAGCGGCCATCTAGCTCAGAAGCAACAAAGCCCACAGGAAAGAAGCACACCAGCCTGTGCGATCACAAGGTATCGAAGACATCAGGCACCAGACATCATCAGAACAAAAAATCATATCATTGTGAATGAGGTGGGGAGTGCTGAGTGGAGAACCACAGACCATTTGTAGGCCACTGGACATCAGGGTGCGATGTAGCAATACTCAGCCCATCCAAGGATGCCTGACAGATGTCCTCAAAGCCATGTCAGTCTTTGACAAAACAAGTTGGATTTCTCTGAAACTTGGTCCCCGAACCAGCATTGTTATCACCTGGGCAACTGACACACCTGCAAGGTCTCGGGCCCCATGCAGGGCAAGCTTACACGGTCAGAAACTCTACAGCAGTGGTTCTGAACCTTCCTCATGCTGTGACCCTTTCATACAGTTCCTCATGTTGCGGTGACCACCCCCAACCATAAAATTATATTCGTTGCTACTGCATAACTGTCATTTTGCTACCGTTATGAATCGTCATGTAAATATCTGATAGGCAGAATGTATTTTCATGGCTACAAATTGAACACAAAGCATAGTGATCAATCACAAAAACAATATGTAATTATACATTGTGAAATATTTATTTCTAATGACAAATAAATGAACTTTTGTGTGGAAGCATTGTATAGCATGGGTAACAGTTTTCACGCCAGGTACTCACATATGGGTGTAACTGCATGTGGGTGGACTCGCCTGAAGACGACAGAGGAGCGGTGTCTCAGATCCTAAGACCATCAGAAATATGTGTTTTCTGATGGTCTTAGGCAACCCCGTGAAAGAGTCTTTCGATGCTCAAAGGGGTCACGACCCAGAGGTTGAGAACCGCTGCTCTACAGTGTTGCCTCCAACGATTGTGTCGGCAGGCACTCTAGGTGATTCTGATGGACCTTGCTTAGTGTCTGAACCAGGGACTAGGAAGCCCATTCCTTCAGTTTGGCCAATGACCACTTTCTCAGGCCTTTCCTCCAATTTCTTCAGTTTCTTGATCCTGCTCCTTCGCCCCCATTCCCTTCCTGTCTTCTCCCCAAAACATTCTTGTCCAGATGCTCGGCCCCAAGCATTCTAGAGTCTCTATGTTAAGTACAGCCCTGGAGCCCTGCTGGCTTATGCGTTGGGAGATTAACCTCCAGGTCAGCAGTGTGAAAGCACTAGCCACTGAGGGAGGACAGTGGAGTTTTCTGCTCCCCTTTTTAAGATCTACAGTTTCGAAAAGTCCACAGGGGTAGTTCGACCCTGCCCTGTAAGGGGGTGGGGGTGTTTCTCATCCAGGTCTGATGGGCGGGAGGGAATCTGGCAGGAAGCTCAGAGATGAGAGGTGTGTTAGTCTGGGTACTTTAGAGAAACAAATCCTCAGACACTCATGTATAACAGAGTTTTATATAAAGGGTAAGTGCACATCAAGAAAACATCCCAACCCAGTGCTGCCCAAACCCACAAGTCCATTAGCCCATATGCCCAACACCAATTGACAAAGTCCTCCTCCATCTCACAAAACACACACTGTGACGCCGAATGCAGGCGGAAAGCTGTCAGTGAACTTGTAAGCATCTGGCAGGGGTCTCCACACGGCTGCTCCAGCACCCAGGGCTGCATCGGGGTAGGTCCATGTGGCTTCTTCTCAGGGATGTCTTGCAGAAAGTGAGCCTTGTCAGCTGAAGCAGGGAACTAGCTAAGGCAGCCACACCCTGGTCCAACCATCAGAAAGCAAGAGACCCCAGAACTTCAAAGGCAAGGCTCACTGAGCCATTTATCCCCCCACCCTTCAATTAACCCCACGTGTTTATCGGTCAGGTTGGCACAATAAACTAACTACCTTACGAGGGAATCAGATTTAGGATTTTCTCTAGGTACTAATTTCTGGTTGACTGTTGCTATGAGTCGCAACCGGCTCGATGGCAGAGGAAACCTTAGCCTGCCAGTCGTACCTCGGAGTGGAAGGACTCCAGAGGCTGCCCACCCTGGTGTATGGAGGTAGGAGGATTTACAGAGCAATTGCTTTCGTGCCCCCTGTCATGGAGTGCGCAGACAGCCGCCGTTTTCTCCTCGTTTGAACCACTAACCTTGGAGCAAGCAGCCCGGTGCTTAACCCACAGCGCCACCAGGGTTCCCATTCACAGGTGAACCACCCCCACCTGCGTGCTTTTTCAACGGGGTGGATCCTTCCCGGCAGGGGGCGCTGCTCTCGAGGGTGCGTCCAGGTTCTCTCTTCCCAGGCGCGTCTCTGTGGTTCTCCAGGGCCCCGCGCCGGGCTGGACCCCGCAGGGCGTCCGGGCCTGGTTGCTAGGCAACAGCCATCAGAGGTCTGCAATTCCCTTCTGGTCTTCTCTCCCACCTGGCGCTCAATCCTCACGGCCCCTTGTGCGTTTTCTTCTCTTTACCCTCTTGCATTCGACTAGATTCTCTTGCAATCTTTACCCCGAGGAGAGAATCTCAAAAGAAGAGGAGGAGAGGTTTTCCTGGGGACGGCCAGACAGGACTGCCTCTCCCGTCCAAGTGGACCCCAAAACGGAGGCATTCAGTGTGTAGTCTCTCGGAGGAGTTACGAAGCCGGGTTCAACGTAGAATGTTCCAAGACTGAATTTGGCAAAATGAAAGTTCTCCAGACGCTGCCAAAAAAGACGGCAATCACAAGTCATAGAAATATTTCTGACACGCTCTTCCTGCGAGGGGGTGTAGCTCAGTGGTAGAGCGCGTGCTTAGCATGCACGAGGCCCCGGGTTCAATCCCCGGCACCTCCATTTTTGCTCCCAAGGCCTAGTCTCTGCATTTGTAGGAGTGCTTTCTTTCAGTCTAACTAACACGGAAAACGTTTCGACTCCATTTTACTTTCAATGTCCCCGCGTTTCTGCTGCAGATTTTTGGTATCACAGTGCGTCAAGAAACGGGAAACAGGTTTTTTGTTTTTAAAAAATTTTTTTTCTTTTCCTTTTGTGTGTTTTCTTGTATGTAAAATCCAGGATAGGTAAATCTAAAGACTGTAACTGGATCAATAATTTACCCGGGGTATGAATGGGGAAATTGATGGCTTATGGGGGCGGCTAACAAGTACGAGGAAGAAATGCCTAAAGTTGATTGTGGTGATGATGCATGCTAAGCACTTCCACAACTCTTTCGAATATTAATGAACAATTGAGATGTATGATCTGCGAATTATGTCAATAAAACTTTTTAAAAAATAGGCGACAGAGGGAAACTAACTCAGGCTTTCAGAACCATAAAAAACAAAGCCAGGCACCCAGTTCAGAAGCTCCATCTCATTTGATTGACATCTCGCAGTTTTATTGAAAACAAGAAACACAAAAAGAAGGAAACCACGCGAGGTCCACAGGAACTTTTCTTTAGGCACCTTGTTTTTTTTTCTGAGCTTTTCTGGCTTTGTTTGTTTGTTTAGTCTTTCTGAGTCTAGAAGCAAACGGAAGAGAGACACACTGTCACGACCTCCTTCGGGTCTCTTTTTCTTTGTACCTTCTCCCTGTGTTTAATGCTTTTCTTACTGTTCCCGCCTTTAATTAGAGTTAGGCTAAGAAAGCTGTAAAGCATTGGATCCCGTGAGCTGAGGACAATCAGAAAATAGCGATATATCCCCTAATCCCCTCCTCTTCCCTCTCCTGAAGGCATCCCACATTTGGAAGGACTTC
>NW_022111341.1:1205680-1215272 GCF_000313985.2 Echinops telfairi | reverse complement strand
AACAGCCCATTTCAATGTAGTTCTAAAGCTACCTTCCATGTTGGCTTTTCCAAAATACAGACTTAATGTATGACTATGTGTGGGTCTGCTAAGTTTTCATGGGAGACCCTATAGAATTTCTCCTTTAAAATGGATTTCTCCATCAGTAAAGAGGACCAAAGCTATTTACCAAGTGGGAAAAAAAAAGCCCTGTGCTTCTTAAAGTATTAATTATTACCATTTGGTAATTGAATTGTCTCACTAGTCACAGTTCAAGTGCTTAATCGCTACCAGTTACGGTTTGAACATCATAGTTATAGAACACTTCTACCACTGCAAAATGTTTCACAGAGCTAAGAGTACTGTCGGAGCCTGCCGACGAGTCGAACGGTCCTGAAAGGGGAAGTGAGGATTAAGGGAAAAAAAGAGAGACAGAAAGTATTGGGAGGGCAACAGTGAATACTGAAGCCCTGAGTTTATTCTACATCTCCCTTTTGCATGCAGAGACAACCTGGGGTTACAATTAGTCTATTATGACAATACAACAGCAACTCTATATTCTTCCAAGTCAAGGATTCTTTGATAAAAATTAAACATTCTGATTTCCCAGAACTTGCATACATCCTTCTTCTTTTTCTTAGTCTCAATGTCAAACCGCAGAAGCAAACAGCAGATACTGACACCTGGGTCATGATATCTCAGCCGTTTCAAGGCTGAGTCTTAATGGCCTTCAACAGAGTACTGAGGATTTTTCATTTATTTATAATGAGAACATGTAAATCCAAGAATATATGTATAGACACATGCGTGTAATATACACGATCACACATATATGCATATATGTGTATATAATTTTATTTTAATTGTAATTATATTGTGAATGAATATGTAAAATCATTGTAATATTGTAAACTAATATTATAAAAATACAATATTATTGAAACATTCAAATTTTTAAAAAGAAAAATTTGGAAACTAAAAGAAACCCACTTAAAAATGTCCAAATGTTCTTGAGGTGAGATTCAAGCCTTACTATAGTTTAAGTTTGTTTGTTTTTTACAGGGTGATATTATGATCAACATAGATTAGAAAAGATTAGTCTATGTAGACCACACATGGGATAACTATCTCAACACACATCTGCAAGCTCCATATACACACCTGACTAAGAGTCACTGTAGGGATACCTGTCAGGCCTGGAACCTTTTGTGTAAAATATCTCTAAAACTAAGTTTGAAAAATTTGAATCAATTAGTTTTGTCATTTATGTATGAGTGTTTAGAAATACATGTATCCTAAGGCCTGAAGAATGACTTTGGCGCCACCAAATGGCCATCTTGGGAATAATAAAGTCATTTGATGTACAGTATATGGGAATTTGGGGTTGGCTAACATCTTTTTGGAACTTTTGATTGGGGTCTCCACCTGGTTTCTCCAGCTCAGGACTCTACCACAGTTCCACGTGTCTTGTCAGCTGCTATGTCTCCCAGAAATTGAGCTGATAGTGTCTCCTGTCTCCAAGGAGGAAATACAGCAGTTCCTACCACACACTGGTAGTTTTCCAAGGGATTTTCTTTGGTTTCAAAAGCTCCAACTTCCATATTGGCTTCAATATTTATAATTGAGTACTTTTTCAGATATTGATTTTCCTCTAATAAATCATTAACAATTTGCATTTTTATTGAGATACCCAAATAGATTTTAAAAATACTGTTTCTATAGCACCACATTAAAAATCATGAACACTTTGAAGTCACGTGTACTCTATTGATATTAACTTTGAAATCTTTTGCTAGGTCAGGTCCCCGTGAGAACTAATAGTCAAGCTATCTGATTAGATCCTGGCAAAGTAGTAGTTCCCATTTTAGAGCATTGAGAAGTTACTACATACTTAGCAAAAGGTATACATAGAATTTTTAAAAATAGATGAGCCATCAATACATCATGGCTGTGTGAAGGAATATTTGTCAGCTTGTGGCAGTCAGACTACAGTATTCTCCAATTCTATTTGGTTTTAAGGGACTCATTCTATACCAATTGTTATTCATATATAATTCTTCTCATCTCAGTCAACTTCATCAGCTTCTGAATACATTCACAACCGATCTTTTGCCTCTGAAAAGCACAACCTCTAGGCAGGATCCTTGTAGAGTTCTGTTTTTAAGTTTCCACTTTCACATCTTCCTCTCAACTGTGAAATTGCATAAAATTCACAAATTATTTCAGGTAAAACTGAAAATTATATCAAGTCGAGTATTCTTCTATACAAATATATATTTTTACAAATTTAAAATACTTTTTTGACTTTAAAGAATACATTGTAGTTTTGTAAATTTCTTGGTGCACAAAGTTTGTAACCAGGAAGCTTTGTTCTTTTTCTTTAAAACAAACAAACAAACAAACAAACAAACAAACAAAACCCTCCCTTTTCCTTCCCTTCTCTACTCCTCCAACCCTCTCCACCAATTTTTATTTTATTGAATGATTTAAGCATATGAAACAAATGTCCACTTTTGTTAAATGTCTTTTTTGCATCTACAGAGATAACTATGCATGTTTTCCCCTCTTAAGTCTGTCTAGCTCTGTAATAATTTATATCAATGGCTTTCCTAATAGTGAATACTCTTTATATTCTTAGAAGAAACCCAACTTAGACATCATTATTATTATTTTAAAAGAGTTACTGGATTCTGCTTACTACTACTTTTACTTAAAATTTGGACTTGGAGTTCCATACAGGAAAATGGCCTGTCACTTCCTTCTTTCTTAGTTTTACTTTTTTTCTAAATCATTATTTTCTGAGTTTATCTTTGTTAACCCTTCTGCATCCTTTCATTATTTTCTCTAGTTTTGAGCTGAGCGTTCGATCCGTGTTTTATTTATAGCTATTGGTATTTATTTATAGCTATTATTTATTCATGGTATAATATTTCTAATACTTTAGCTTTATCACACAGATTTTGACATGTCAAGTTTTCATTTTGTCATTTCAAAGAAATTATATTTCCCCCTTTTACCTGAATTATTTTTACAGCATATTTTAAAATTTCCAAGTGAGAGGGGCTTTTAAATTTTAAAAATTAATTTCTAACTTTATTGTCTGATAGTGAATGCTGTTTGTATGATTTCTATCATTTGCAATTTATTAAGACTTTCTTTGTGGCCTAAAATTGGCTCCATTTTCAGTCATGTTTCATATGTACCATAAAAGACCACGTGGTAGTGGGGTGTGGGGAGGATCGGGCCTCGGCTCCTGTACCTCAGTCTCTCTCCTCTCTCCCCTCATTGAACATCAGTACTGTTGGATTCAGGGGATCCATTCTTTTGTTTTGTGGCGAAATCCCAATGCGTTCTTTTTCGTGTGGCAATCCCTTCAGACTGCTTTCAAGCCTTTATATAGGAAGATACGTGTTCTTTTTATTGACGTCTCTTTCATCTCTGATTGCAGACAAATCATTGATCGTATGTCCTAAGTTCTATATTTCTCAGGATATAAGCGGCTTCCCCAGTGTACGAGGAGGCTCTGCGGTTTGCTGGGCTGTAAGAAAAGGGGCCCCGAGCCTCGGAGAAGGACGAGGCTGGTGAAAAGCAGTGATTCATTCCCCTTGCAGGCCCGTGGCTCTCCATCACTCCCCCGGCGGCACAGGGGCGCACCCGTGTCACAGTTTCCTGCCCGCCAAGCGGCGCTGCGGTCGCGGCTGCGCACCCCGGCTCGCGGCTCGCAGGTCCGGGGCTTTGCGCGCGCTTCGGGGGCGCGGCTCCTGCAGCTCCCCCCGGGCCGCAGGACTGTCCTCGTCCTGTCCCCTCGGCTCACCGGCATTGAAACTGACCTCTGATGGTGTTCCGGGTCTCCTGGCCGCGCTCGAAGGCAGTGGCCGAGGAAAGGAAGAGAGGGCACCGAGACCCAGGACAGAAGGCTGCATCCCGGCCTTTTCCCAGGGCGGCAGGGAAGCGGTACCAGGAGCCGAGCGATCCCAAGCTCACGGAGGGAACTTCGGTCTAAAATGCAGTCTGCGCTTCATGCATCAAAGCGTGCAGGACACAGCACTTGGATTTTAGACCTCATCAAATGGTAGCAAGCACATTAATTTGGGGGTCTGTCGGTGAGTAATCAGTCTTGTGCATTTTGCCAAAACCTGCATCCCTCAGGGGGTGTAGCTCAGTGGTAGAGCGCGTGCTTAGCATGCACGAGGCCCCGGGTTCAATCCCCGGCACCTCCATTTTGTGTTTTTTTTTTTGGAGGGAAAGTCTTGGTTTTGTTAGTGTTTATTCTTCGGCGGCTTCATTCTCTTTTGCCTCCTGACACAGAATGTAAGCCTGCTGTGTAACCGCTGTCCTATCTCTGTCCCACGAGGCGTGGCCTTTCCCAGGGTAGCTGTGTCTGGGAAAGGACCAGATGGACCCGGAAGACAACGAATCCACTCGATCCACAGCCCCCAGTCTAAGACGTCAGCCCGCCGCCGTCTCTGGTTCTAGTTTCCAATGTTAGTAAGAAAGCAGGAGCGTAAACATGGGACAAGAAGGAGAACACAAGAAAAACACAAGCCTCTCCATTTCTCTTAAGTTTTTGAGAGGTGGGTGAGGGGGTGGGGGGCATGACTGATCCTGACGGAAGCCTTCCAAACGCGGCAGCTGAGAAATTCGTTTTCCCCAAAGACAGTAAAGAATGTAAAGTTATCACAGTTAAAGCGTAATATTATTACGGGGGAAGAGCATTCAGCTAAAGTTCATGGGTTTGTTTCCAGGTCGGCCTAGTCCTTGGTTTTTACCACAGCAGGATTGGCTTCCCGAGGTAATTCACAATGGTCATTTGTGCCTTGGGCCGCTAACCTTAAGGGACGGTTCAAACACACCAGCCCCTCTTCGGAAGAGCGAGGAGATTGTCTGCTCCTGTAAAGACTTAATTCCTGAAACACCCCAGGAGCAGGTCTACTCGGGGTATGGGGTCACTATAAGTCGGGCACCTTGTTGGTATGTCTGAAAGAGGAACTTCAACTCCCGGGACCTCGAGGTTTGCTTTCAAATCCTTATCCAAGAGAGCAAAGCCACTGCCATAGAGTTCCTCGGCTCGTAGTCACCCTTTATCGTATTTCCTGGGCCTGTAAACATTTACAGGGAGAAGTAGACTCCTTTGTCTCCCACGCCAGGCCTTTTGCCGTTGCGGGGTGCCATCGAGGCGGTCCCAACTCACAGCGGCCTATGTACAAGAAAACAAACACTGTCCAATCCTGCGCCCTCCTCATCGTTGCTCCTATGTTTGAGCCCGTTGTTGCAGGCACTGTGTCAATCCGTCTTGTTGAGGGCCTTCCTCTTTTTCGCTTTACCAAACATGATGTCCTGCAAGGAGTGCTCCCCCCTGATACCATGTCCAAAGCACTTGAGCCGAGCCACTAAGGATCATTCTGGTTGTTCTTCTCTCAAGTCCTTAGATGGTGCAAATAGTTTGTAGACTGCTAGCCCGAAGCTTGGCGCTTCCAACCCTCCCAGCAGTAGAGCAGAAGAAAGTCCTGACAAGCTATGTATGTTAAGATTACATCCTAGAAAACCCTAGACGTCTATTCTACTCTGTAACTAATGGCATGGCCCTGAGTTAGAGGAGATTTCAGGGCCACAGGTCTGGTTTTGGTTAAGGCAGACTAAAAAAAAGGGCAGGCTGTCCGCTCGACCCCAAAACATATTTTAACAGGATTCTCAAATGATTTATTTGCACTTTAAAATTGTGGACGTTCTGGCTGAATGTTGTGATGTGTACATAATACTTATAAACATAAACGTAATTTATAATGTAAGGTTGAATGGGTTAGGCAGTGGGCGTCTAACAGAAAGATCAGCAGTTCGAAACCACCAGCAGCTCTGAGGGAGAAAATCGAGGCTCTCTACTCCAATAAAGATTTGCAGCCTTGGAAACCCACTCAGCTACTAATTCCTCCCACAATTAAGACCAACCAATGTAATATGACCTGTAAGAGCCCCCAATAAAATGATCTTTTAATTAAAAGAAAAAGCCAAACAAAACTATCTCTCTTTATGCACCTTCTCCTATTTGTTGAATCACCTGGCTTACTTTTACGTCTCTGCCACATTTTGTTCTGGGAAAATCCATTTGGTCTCTAAATCCTGCGTCTAGCTCCTTATCAGCTTACTTTCAAAATCTCAGTACCCTCCATCCCTGAAACTGCTGTTCAGTTCATACCTTGAGCTTTGCTCCCATGGTGTGCTCCACCCAGTTACTCAGTGGCCTTCCGTTGGACTTAAAGTGAGCACACCGAAGAGGAGTGCGCAACTTGACTCATGTGATCCGTGTTACTAAATCGGACCTGTAGAAGCAGTTGATTTAGTGTGTATGCTTTGTTGTCTATATTCCCAACAGCCAGATAATAAATACAATTAAAGGTCTATTTAGAACCGGGGTAATAAATTACTATGGAAATTACATGTGGTTTTTATTCTCACTCTGGCTTTTCCAAAGTCTTGTCCTTAACATTGTTATCAGCAAAGAGCAGGAAGTGTTTGGCTTATGAAAATGGTCTAACATGGCAGAATTAAACACGGAATTAAGAGAGGAAAAAAACATGCAATAGAGACTCAAACTATAGCAGCCTGTAACAAAGTTCACACTGGGTCTTTGATTTTCCAACTATAATGACTTAAAATAATTTTTTAAAAAGGTTTACCTGGTCATTTTTCCTATGCTTCTTTTTCACACTAAAATTTCACAGGAAGTATTATTTGCTATTCCCAACATCTCTTACCAAAAATTACTCACTGCCAAACACCCTACACTCCCAGTAGCCCTTACCAAAGAACACCCTCCTGGAGACCCTGGAGGACAGAAGAGGAGGGCTCTGGTACTGTAGATCTGGATGGGAGCAGACAGCCTCATCTTTCCACCATTTTCCTGGAAGAGCAGGTGGTGGTTTTGCATCACCAACCTTGTATTTAGCGGCTTAACACTTAACCCACAGCGACAAAGGTCCCCGATCAGTGCTCCTCAGTAGCCTTTTTGGAAGGAGCTATTAATTCTGCTTCTATACCGAGTGTTACTCACACAGCACAGGAATAAGAAAGCGCAGACTCTAGCGCAGTGGTTCTCATCCTTCCTAAAGCCTCGACCCTTTAGCACAGTACCTCATGTTGTGGTGATCCCCCCAATCATAAAAGTATTTTTGTTGCTACCTAATAGCTGTAATTTTGCTACTGTTATGAATCAGGCGGCCCCTGTGATTTTGCTACTGTTATGAATCAGGCGACCCCCCTGTGGCGGGTCATTCGACCCCCAAAGGTGTCATGACCCACAGGTTGAGAATCGCTGCTCTAGAGACATTTCCTGAAGGGCCTCCCAAATCCATCCTTCAGGAAAGCGGGGCAGCTCAGAGACACAGTGTCCGCCTTGCGTGTACAAGGTTCTGGGCTCAATTCCTGGCACCTCCAGCTTCTAATATCCCATTCCTCAGGATCTAGTCTTAAAAATGAAAAAACAATGTTTTTCAAGAAATACAAACTTAGCATCCTTACTCTTCTCTTCAATTTTTTACTGATTCCTTGACTGGCACTTGAGAAGCAAGAGTTGACCCAACATTCTTTTGACTGCTACCCAAGTGGAAAGTCATAAACCATGAGACCCCTGAAGGTGGCTGACAGCAGAAGGAAGATAAGAGAGAAGTTGGAAGGCAGGGCGGGGAGGAAGAACTGGCTACCACGTGCAGGATTTTTCTGTGGCTGCTGTAGCCAATAACCAATTCTGTGGCTTAGAACAGCTGACACTGATTCTCCCCAGGGATTGGCAGGGCCACACTCCTGGGGGCTCCAGGGGAGAAGCCTTCCCTTTCCTCTTCCAGCTTCTTCTGATTACCACGTTCATCTTCATCTCCTTCATCTCCATGGTAACAAAGCCTCTTTGTGTGTTGAAATCTCCCTCTGTCTCTCCTCTCAAAATGCTTATGGTTGCATGTAGGGCTAACTCAGATGATCCAGAATGATCTCTACACATCAATATCCTTGCCCTAATTATATCAGCAAAGAAACGTTTCGTAGAAGTTCACATTGACAGGTTCCAGGAATGGGGACCTGTTATCTCTGGGAGCCTTTATTCAACAACATCAGCCTTCCTCCTGAAGGTTCTCTTCACCCTGAAACAAGGGTGCTACCATAGCACCAGACCCCTCATCTTGACCCGTTTTCCACTCTGATTGAGAGACGGAACAACAAAAAGGAGGGGAAGAGGAAAACTTTAGACCAAAGGCAGAGTGTTTTAATTTCCTGTGTTCTCTCCGAAGTTCTGAAGTCCAGGACCCATCCTCCTCCCAAGGATCTCTCTGCCCATGTGCTCCTTCCGCACCACACTTTCTGTGTAACAGGAAGAGGGCACTGGGTTCTAGGTGAATGAGTGAATAGGCGGGTGCCAGACCGTGCAATGAATGTTTCCAGGGAGCTGGAGTCCTGCAACCTGTCAAAGATGTGGGGAAACCAATTCAAAATGAGACCCTACAAAGTGCCGCATATCTGTTTCATCCTGGTCAACATTCATCCACTTTTTCGCTCTTCTTACATCTATCAATAAAAATGGTGCCTGAAAATAAGCCAACATCCAGCATGCCAAGATGAAGACGTGAAGTATACATATATATAACTACATAACTATGTATGCAAATGATTACATATACATATAGTATATGTAAAACTCTGCCACTTAGAGTGTAAGGGTTTTGGGAGGACACATTACTGTGTAAAACATTTGCTTGGATCGGTTACCTCGTTTCTCATCTGGTTATCTTATTCTTTTTTTTTTTTTCATTTTAAAAATTGTTATTCTTTTGGGTTTGTTTGTTTGTGAGTGTATTCAATTTTAGAGTTACTTCTGCACAAACTGGAGTATGTTTTATATAATTTTTGCCCGGCTGAGTACTAACGTATGACGTCTAAGGGTCAAGAGAGCACAGAAAGCAATGTGCATTCAAAGAAGTCCAGGAGAACATTTTATGCTGGGGCTGAGCCGGGAGTGGCATGGAAGCAGGCGCCAGGCAATGTGGAGGGAGACCTTGGACCAGGAGCAATACCTGTCTTCCCAGCATTGTCTCCTTTCTGCTGGTGTGTTGGTGCCTGAGAGAGGCCAATAGAAGGAATTTTGGAACCCCGGAGTTAAATGTAAAACAATCTGATGATGATTTTTGTTCTCCAAATCGTATGCAATACTCCTCCAGAGGTAGCACCTGCAAGGGGGGTATAGCTCAGTGGTAGAGCGCGTGCTTAGCATGCACGAGGCCCTGGGTTCGATCCCCAGTACCTCCAGTTTTTCTCCTCACAAAGCACAAGCATAATCCTGGATTGTGCTAAATGTTGTAAGAAAGAAAAAAACAGCAATATCAGGATTGGGTAAAGTGGTATATAAGCAACTTGTGACACGCAGATGAACACCACCTTGCTTGCTGAAAGTGTGGAGGAGTTGAAGCCCTTGCTGATCTAGATAAGAATTGCAGCCTTCAGTATGCATTTCTTTTCTTTTTTTTTTTTTAATTTTATTTTTAAAACATTTTATTAGGGGCTCATACAACTGTTATCCCAACCCATACACACATCAATTGTGTAAAGCGTATTTGTACATCATTTCTCAAAA
>NW_022111341.1:1196991-1204625 GCF_000313985.2 Echinops telfairi | reverse complement strand
TGGGGACAAGGCACAGCAAAAGAGGCAGGCCCTCAATGAGATTGTGGCAGTTACATAATTTTGTGTCAACTTGAAGTGTAGGGGTAGAGTCTAGTCTGTCAATCAGGTCACAGTCTGATGGTGTCTCCTTGTGGGTGTGACCTCCTCATAAGGAGGGTCCTGGAAACCTTCCCCCTCCCCCACCTCTGCCTTCACTTCCTGCTGGAGAGCCACTCTGTGATGTGTCAGAGCTCTGTGATGCACTGCGCCCTGGACTCATGGGATCTGACACCCACCGGCCTGTGATCTGGCATCCTGCATCATGGCATGTGGCTGTGTGAGTCTGAAGAAGGATTTATGGACTAGTACCAGATGGAGGAGTTTATTTGGACTGAGCTGGGATGTTTTCTTGATATACAATTACTCCTTGATATAAAGCTCTGTCTTACATCTGTATGAGCATCAATGAATTTGTTTCTCTAGTCAACCTGTCCTAAAACAGAGAGGGATTTCCACAGTGACTTCAAACAAAGGGCCAAACAAAAGCATAACTGTGAGGATGGTGGAGGACCTGGTGGTTTTTCATGCTGTTGTACATGGGATCGCACCTGACAACAACAAAGAGTTACAGCTTCAGAAACCCACAGGGGCAGTTCTACCCTGTCCTACTGGGTGACTATGAATTGAAATGGATTCTATGCCAGTGAGTTTTGGAGAGTTTCTTATTCTTGTGGAAGGAATCTGTGTTTCCCTGTAACTGCTGCTTAAAGTTTAGGCCTGGGAGTCATAACCACCTTGGTGATTTAATGTGAAAGCAATCAAAGGATTCAGAAGGTGAAAGAGAATGGTGTTTGTGCCTTGCATAGCGAGGCCTGGAGGCCAGACAAGGAGGTCAGGGGGGTGGTTTCCCCTAGAATAAGCAGGATGAGACCCCCAGAGACCCGAGGGTCTTTCCTAAGGCAGCCTCCCCTTTCTCTCCAAAAGCCAGACTCATTTGCCTTCTGTTGCCCTGGTCTGGGCCATCCCTGAAGGCCCACTGTGAGTTCACCTTCTTGTTTGCCATCAGCCACTGTTCTAAAGGCTGGCGGTTTGAAGCCACCCAGCAGCACTGCTGAGGAAAGACCTGGAGATTTGCTCCCAAAGAGTCCATCTTCAGGCGGAGGACAGAGGTGTTCCCCAGTCTCACTTTGCAGTCAGATGTAAAAGGTGATCACTAACAGCAGGGATGCACTCCTCAGGAAAACATCACCTCTCTGGACCACAAGGACCTTAGCACTGGTCCCAGGACAAAGTTCCCAAGGCAAGCTGGGATAGAAAGGCAGGGGACTGGGGGTGGGGGTGGGCAGGCCCCGGGGAAGTGGGAGCAGAGAGAGGAGGGATGGGCATCAATGCCATGAAACACCAGTGAATGAATTGATGAGTGTTTGCTGCCCTGTAAGTCTCCACCCAATTCCCAGGGAAACGTTAAAAACACACAGAAGAAGAAGAGGTGTAGGAGTAGGAGGAAGAAGAGGAAGAGGACACCTGGTACCAGATCTCAGCCAAGAAAAACCCGTATGGAGCATGTCCACTCTAACACAGAAGTCATCCAGGAATGGACAAGCAGATGGTTGGTCTGTTAGGGGCTCCCTTGTAGGGGCAGCGACCTCTGCCCTGCACGGGGTGTCAGGAGGCGGTGGCTGGGAGCGTGGTTACCAGTGGACCCTGATTTCCGTGGACCCCACCCAGTTCCTTCAGAGAGAGTTGCGTTTCCATCGGCTTCTTGCTGAGAGTTGGAGAATCAGGGCACAAGGCCACGGGAGATCTTTCTTTGATTTCAAGGAAAACCCAGCGAAACACGACGCTGCCCCCATGTGAGTCTGTGCTCCACGTGCGAGTGACCGGCCGAAGCCAGGTCCACTCTCAACACCACTCGCCGACACCCTGTGCCCCGCGTGCCTGTGGAAGGGGGGTTTCCCGGGGCTCCCACAGAAGACCCCGACCCAACCAAGTGGGAGCCGCAGAGTCAAACCCAGCCTGGGGCGCTCGGTGCGCTCAGCCCTGCAGGAAGGAGCGCACCTCCAAGACTCCGCGCGGCTGGAGGGAGCTCAGAGAGAAAGGGGGCTCCACTTAACCACCCACCCCATTATGCACCGCACCCATTCGGACCCTGACCGGCTCCAGGGTGCTTCTCCTGGCCCTCCTCCTCGCGAACCCCTCTCTCCCTTCCCTCCCGGACCCCGGCATCCCGTGCCCATCCCAGTGGCCGCACTCCGTTCCCACCGTCGCCCGTTTGCTGTCCGTTTCTGGCTCCCCAGCAGCTGGCGACCTATGTCCCGGTCCAGCACCCAACGTCATCCCGCCGATGCTGACTCCCGGGGACCCTGGAGGACAGACGGGAACGGCGCGCGCAGGGTGCCCAGCCCGTGAACCTCCACGGTAGGGGACCGTCCCCTCATTCTCCCACCCAACAGCTGGCCTGCAGCCGATCACGTAACCCCTGAGCCGCCGGGACTCCTGGTCACGTCTATAGTACTTGATCACTGATGTTCTGCTCTGTGGGAGAGGGCTCCCCAGCTGACTGACCTGGGGACCGGCTCCGACTCTGTGCGTTTCTCCGCGCGCCGCTCGCGCTCAGGGTGTCCGCAACTGGGCTGAGGCTTGGCGGGGCGCGGACGCAGAGCTCTGGAAAATGGGTTACTTCCAGCCCCAGGCCAGTCCAGAGAGGGCCAATCGCCCTCAGGGGCTGCCCAGGGTGTGTGCTAGTTGGGGGTCTCCGTTGTGGGGAACGCATAATCTGGAGTCCCTGGGCAGCGTTGTCAGTCCTCTGTCTTATACCAGGCACGTGTCCCACCGTCACTGTGTGCAAGGCATCTGGGCTTGTTCAAAGCGTGGACGACTCGTGTTCATGGTCTCTTTCATCCGGATGATGCGTCTCTAGAGGTCCTTGTCCCATATAAGAGTTAATAAATGTTCTCTTTATGAAAAAAAATTAAAAAGGATATGAAGTTTTCCCACCCGAGGTTTGAAGCCCCCTCTACTGCCTGGTGTAGCAGCATGAAAGACGGCAGTTTAGCGCTTGGACAAACAGTGGATGTTGAAATGGGGGTTTTCCCTCTGGCTAGCTGTTAACCCTGCTCCTTAGAACTAGGCAGATAAGTGATAGCCCTGCTGGAGAGAGGGGGGACCCATGCCCTGTGGCCCTTCCTCCGCAGGGTGCTAGCACAGACCGTCGCTCATCTGCTTTTGACAACCACCAGCATCGTCGGTCTTCCCCCTGTTTAGGAACCCGTTTTCCGTGTTCTTATGGGGCCATACCCGTTTTTTGATAATAAGTATTTTCGCGTTTCTACTCCGAAGCGAAAAGTCTGGCACCACCTTTAAGGTGGTCAATACCGTGTTCTCCATTCCAGTGTCACTGAAATTCAGCGAGACAGAAAACCAGGGACTGAGAGAAGGGAGAACGAACGGGCTTCGGATTGTGCAAGAGCCGGACAGGATCAAGAAGAAAACTTTCCTCTAAAAAACTCCAAAACACAACAAAAGATTCCTCCTCCTACTCTAACAACCCATGCGCTGCCTCCAGGAATTGGATTGCGGTTTTCAGGCATGGCTGGCTACGGACTTTATATAATTCTCAATGTGTGGATAATATTTAATAAATTAAAGTTAAATGTTTAAAAATCACTGGAAAGGTTACAAAATATTTGTGTGTATGTGTAAAAAAGCACAAGGTTTGTGTGGCCGAAATAGCTCAGTTGGGAGAGCGTTAGACTGAAGATCTAAAGGTCCCTGGTTCAATCCCGGGTTTCGGCAGGTTAGCACAGCCTGACAAGTTTTTAATACTTTTTAAAAAAATGTGACAATTGCATCATAAGATTTTGGGATTGTACTAGAACTCAGGACAACACATCATTACAGTAGATAAGTATATTTTTGAAAATATATATTTCTATATGATGTATATATATATATATCTCATACACTTTTGATGGATTTTATTTTTATTTTTATATTGATCATTTTATTGGGGCTCTTACAGATATTATAAAAATCCACAAATCAATTACATTAGGCAAACTTGTACAGATACTTGTAACTTGTACAGATACCCTTTTAGCAAATAAAACCAAGTAGTATACAGTGAACCCTCGCCACTGAGCGCTTCGACTTCTGAGGCTTCACTCTATCGCGGTTTTTGCATAGCAGCGCATGCTCTGTCATTACTGCCACTGATTGGCTCATACTGTACACGCTTCTGTCTGCATCGCTACGTATCGGAGCTACGTATCAGATGCATTTTTGCTTTTGTACAGTGTACTGTAATTGTTTGCGATTTTTAAGAAATTTTATCTAGGCCCTATGATGGCTCCTAAACGAGCTGCTTCTTCTAAGCCTTCTGACAATAAAAATAAGCCCCAGAGGAAGATGCTCACCATCCAGGAAAAGGTAAAACTTTTGGATATGATCAAAGATGGCAAGAAGATCGTGGAGGTTGCACGCCATTTCGACTTGAATGAGTCTTCCGTTCGCTCCATAGGTAAAGAGGAAAAAAACATCCGTGCTACGGCTACTTTCACTTTCAACAAGGAAGCAAAGCGCATCGTGACAAGTCGTAATAAGTTCATAGTAAAAACGGAGTCTGTCCTAGCCCTTTGGATCATTGTAACGTCCAAAATGTTTTACTGTATTTTCCCTTTTTCGTTTAATAAATTGGGTAATACGAGTGTAATGGTGACTAAAGGGTGTTTTTTCATGTCCTCTATGCTCTAACTATGAAAATATTTGATTTACAAATAAGGAATCCAACTTCGCGGAATTTCATTTATCACGGTAGGGTCTAGAACTGATTAACCGCGATAAACGAGGGTTCACTGTATGCATGTTTTGATCCTCCTCTACTTTATGTATTCTGCGGTCCTGCATAAAGTTGTCAACAGCATTTGCCTATTTCAGTAAAGAACAACAACTGGAAAAGGCAAATTCAGGGAAGTCGCCCGGTGTCGCACTGGTTAAGGGCTGGGCTGCTAATCTAGGGAGGATGATTGATCCACCCAGCTGCTCCTCAGAAGAAAAACGTGGCGAACTGCTCCTGTAAAGGTGACAGTTTGGAAAAGCTGTGAGTCACTTCTGAGCTGGAAATGGTGGCTTCAGAAACTTCAGTGTTGCAGTGTGCTATGTGTGTTCTGTTGCGATCACCCAGGGTCGGTAGGTTGACCTTGGTAGCTCTCCACCCAGATGTGGCAGTGTGCTTCCCTCACCATGGCCGTGGAACCTAGAGGGAAGGCTCTAAGGGAGGGCCCTATGAGGTGGAGTCCATTTGAAGGCAACAGACTGGATTGCATTCACGGTTCATTGCTGCTTTGGTATTATGTATGAGGGAGAGATAGAAGGGATGAATTTAACTGGAAGTAATGTTTAGAAGTTTAGTCGAAAAAGTGTCACAACGCCGTGTGGGTGTTCAGTGTTGGGCGACCCAATAAGCAAGTTAAACATGGGGCTTACCTGTGCTTACTTACTACCCTCTGGTGAACAATTTCAGATGAGTATAACATGTCAACACTTCACTACAGATGAGTAAGTACAGACAAGTAGGCCCTGCCTCTCTTGCGTACTGGGAAATCTGCCCATGGGGATGATGAATGTGGGATAGAAAATATGGCTTTGTATTTTGAGTCCACTCTATTAGGCAACTTCTGGAATAAGGCAAAATTTTGAGCATCACTGAACTTTTAAACAATTTAAAAAACATTTTCCGTTTTCTTGCTGATAAGACATCCTTGCAGCCTTGCACCCCTGCCTGAAGTTTCTAAATCTTAAATTATGTCTGTTCACAAAAGAGCAAAAGCAGACATGGCTAAATGAAATATTCCTGCCAAATGTCAATGATGGTACTTAAAAATCTGAAAAACAAAAGGAAATGGTAGGAAAGTCATCCAAAGGGAGAAGGATCAGAAGGCAGGGAGGGATAGGAGAGATAACAAACAAAAACCAAACTCACCGCCACTGAGTCTGTGCTGCCCCATAGCGACGCTGTAGGCCAGGGTACAATGCTCTGTGGGTTTCTGAGACTGTAAGGCTTTACTGGAGGAGAAAGCCAAGTCTTGGCATTGGTAAATACAGGGACAGAGTGAGACGAGTGCCCTTATATTGGAAAGGCAAGCAATGTCACCAAACAGACTGTGTTGGAATGATTTTATAGAAATCAGATTTGCTTTGTAAGATCTCTAAATACGTATGCCCTTTGATCACTCTCCCCTCTAAGAACTCTGATCAGACATTGAACTGAGCTCCCTGTGCTACATTAGTAGTCAGGGGGCCCTGTAGATGCATGGGCTCAATTTAACATGGTCAAAACCAAGCCCTGCTACTGAGCTTCCCCGTTGCCTGCCCCCCAAGTAAAAAAATAAACAAAAATGTCCCCTTTTAATGCACTTGCTCCTGTTTGTTGAATCACTGGTTATTTTTTCTGTCTCTCCCATGTTTTTTTCTGATAAAATCCATTAGGCCCATAAATTCTGTAGTGACTTTCAAAATGTCAGCTACCCTCCATCCCTAAATCTGCTGATCAGTTCATATCTTGAGCTTTGCTCCCTTGGATTTTTTTTCTCCACCAAATGACTTAGTGTCCTTTAAACCTCAATAAAAGTGAGTAATGAGGAGCTGATATTAAGGGCTCAAGTAGGAAGCAAATGTTTGAGAATGATGATGGCAACAAATGCACAAATGTGCTTGACACACTGATGTAAGTAGGGATTGTGATCAGAATTACATGAGCCCCCAATTAAAACGATTTTTTAAAAGTGAGTGGACAAACAGAACATGAGAATGGTGGAGCAAGGAGACTAAAGTAGTCCATGTTACTAAATTGTACATGTGGAAACTGTTGAATGGTGTTTTTGGTTTCTATAGTCCCAACAACAAGATAACAAATACAATTAAAGGGACAAAGCAAATAGGATCTTGGTAATACAATGCTGTACAAATCACATGTGGTTTTTATTCTCACTCGGGCTCTTCCCATCAAAGTCTTGTCCCTAACATTCTTGTCAGAAAACAGCAGGAAGTGTTTTTGCCTGGGAAAGCAGGATTTCAATAGTCTAATGTGACAGAATTGGACACGTATGGAATTTGTGTATGTGTGATCCAAAGGAGTTTTCAAAGTTTCCGGTTTTACAGGGCAACCTCGTGGGACTACACAGCCACACGTGGTGGCCTGAGGCCAGAGGGAAAAAAGAGAGACCTTGGCATGGCTGTGTGGAAGGCAGAGGAGCAGGGGAAAGCGCGAGTGGTCTCCCAGTTCAGGCCTTTTGGGGTCTGTGGCTGGGCAGCATGGTCAAGGTTGGAGACATTTAAACCAGATCCAGTGACAGGACTCCCACTGACACTACCAGCCAGGAGGAGGAGGAAGAGGCAGCCACTTCTTTTCTAGTAGAATTCTCCCTTCACTTAGTGAGTTTGGCTCTTTTTCTCACAGCCACGCCCCCAAGGCCAGCTGGGTGGCCACAAGCTCACCAGGAGGAAAGTCTCCCTGCCCATTCTGGTGCTCCTCCTGCGGTGGGCAGCACTCATGGAATTAAGAAAGGAAAGAAAGTATCATTACATACTCAAACTTTAGCAGCTCATAATAAAGGCTGGGTCTTTAGCAGTCCAACCTTGAAGGCGTCAAACATTCT
>NW_022111341.1:1189667-1196169 GCF_000313985.2 Echinops telfairi | reverse complement strand
CTTTTTAGACCCCACATGCTATATCTTTTGATAGCCGGGCACCATCAGCTTTCTTCACCACATTTGCTTATTCACCCACTTTGTCTTCAGCGGTTGTGTTGGAAGGTGAGCATCATAGAATGCCAATTTAATAGAAGAAAGTATTCTTGCATTGAGGGAGTACTTGAGTGGAGGCCCAATGCCCTTCTGCTACTTTATACTAAACCTATACATATATGCACATAGATCTATTTCCCCATCCTCATATATAAATATCTTTGCATATGTACATGTCTTTATCAAGGCCTCTATAAATGCCCTTTGCCTCCCAGCTCTTTGCTTTATGTCCCTTGACTTTCCTCCTGTCCCACTATCATGCTCAGTCTCCACCAGGGTTTCAGCAATTCCTCTTTGTTATGTTACCCTTGATCATGCCCTACCAGGCCTCCCACACCCACCTCACCACCAATTTGACTCACTTGTTTCCTTGTCCCTGGGTTTGTTAACACCACTTCCTTGCTCCCCACCTCCCCCTGTACCATGTCCTCCTGGAACTGTTGGTCCCATTGTTTTCTCCTCCAGATTGTTCATCCAGCCTACCTTATTTAGACAGGCCTGCGGAGATAATAACCTGTGCATGTTTCTTGTGCCATGAGTTTCACGTTAAACTTTATTTGCTATGTAGAACTTCTCCTTATCAAAAAACACCCTGCCGCCAAGTGAATTCTGAATCCCAGAGGCGCTGTCAGGGTGTAATCAGAGGGCTTGGTGGGAGCCTACAGCCTCACCTGTTCCCTGCAGGCTGATGTGGTGGTTTTGTGGGACAAACTTTCAGTTAATCCACAGTGCTATAGATCTCCTAGCAGAGCTTCTTAGGGCCCTCTTGGAAAGTAACTAATAATTCTGCTTCTACTAAAACAACATGGGAACAAGGAAGTCCAGAATCTAGAGCAGTGATTCTCAGCCTTCGTAATGCCGCGCCACTTTAATACAGCTCCTTGTGCTGTGCTCCAAGCATAAAATTATTTTCATTGCTACTTCATAATTGTAATTTTGCTGCTTCTGTGAATAGGGCGGCCCCTGTAAAAGGGTCATTTTACCCCCCAAAAAGGGTCACGACCCACAGGTTTAGGACCTCTGATCTAGAGCCATTTCCTGAAGGACTTCCAAAGTCCACCGTCCAGCAAAGGCATGCTGCTCAGTGGCAGAGTGTGTGTTTTGCATGGACAAGACCCTGGGTTCAGCTCCTGGCCCTGCAGCTCTTACTTTCTCAGTCCTCAAGACCACAACACAAACTCCGCCTCCTTGTGCTTATTTTCCATCATTTACCGACTCACTGGTTGTCAGTCGAGAAGCAACCATTGACCCCACACTCTTTTTAAGGCTACCCAAGTGGAATGTCATGACTCATGAAACCACTCAAGGTGGCTGACAGCAGCAGTGCCAATACTGTGGTTTAGAACAGCTGACAGTGATTCTCCCCTGGGGTTGGCAGGGACAACCTCCTTCTGGAGGGTATAGGGGAGAAGCCTTCCCTTTTTTGTTACAGCTTCTTCTGATTACCAGTTTCATCTTCATCTCCTTCATCTCCATGGTAACAAAGCCTCTTTGTGTGTTGAAATCTCCCTCTGTCTCTCTTCTCAAAACGCTCATGATTGCATGTAGGGCTAACTCAGATGATCCAGAATGGTTTCCACACATCAATATCCTTGCCCTAATTATACCATCAAAGACACGTTTCCCATAGAGGTTCACACTGACAGGTTCCAGGGATGGGGACTTGTCTCTGGGAGCCTTTATTCAACAACATCCAGCCTTCCTCCTGCAGGTTCTCTTCACCCTGAAACAAGGGTGCTACCATAGCACCAGACCCCTCATCTTGACCCCTGTTTTCCACTCTGACTGAGAGAAGGAACAACAAGAAGGAGGGGAAAAGAAAACTTTAGACTAAAGGGAAAGTGTTTTAGTTTCCTGTGTTCTCTCCGAAGTTCTGAAGTCCAGGACCCATCCTCCTCCCAAGGATCTCTCTGCCCATGTTTTATTTAATTTTTGCCCGGGTAAGTACTAACGTATAACGTCTAAGGGTCAAGAGAGCACAGAAAGTTAAGTACATTCACAGAATTCCAGGAGAGCGATTTATGCTGGGACTGAGCCGGGAGTGGCATGGAAGCAGGCGCCAGGCAATGTGGAGGGAGACCATGGACCGGAGCAATACCTGTCTTCCCAGTATTGTCTCCTTTCTGCTGGCGTGTCCGTGCCTGAGAGAGGCTAATAGAGGGAATTTTGGAACCCCAGAGTTAAACATAAAACTATCTGATAATGATGATTTGTGTCCTCCAAATCGTACCCAATACTCCTCCAGAGGTACAACCTGCAAGGGGGTATAGCTCAGTGGTAGAGCGCGTGCTTAGCATGCACGAGGCCCTGGGTTCGATCCCCAGTACCTCCAGCTTTTTCTCCTCACGAAGCGCAAGCATAATCCAGGAGCATAATGCTGGATTGTATCAGCAATATCAGGATTGGGTAAAGGGGTATAAGCAACTTGTGACACGCAGAGGACACCACCTTGCTTGCTGAAAGTGAGGAGGAGTTGAGTTGAAGCCCTTGCTCATGAAGATAAGGATTGCAGCCCCCAGTATGCATTTCAACTCAATGTCAAGAAAATCAAAATCCTCACAACTGGATCAATAATATATAAATGGAGAAAAGATGAAAGTTGCCCAAGATTTCATCTTGCTTGAATCCACACTCAGTGCTCATGAAAGCAGCAGACGAGAGATCAGATGACACATTGGCTTGCACTATATTTAGTGTGGTGTACCAATCACTTCACAT
Organism: Echinops telfairi; assembly: GCF_000313985.2. Taxonomy (NCBI): domain Eukaryota; kingdom Metazoa; phylum Chordata; class Mammalia; order Afrosoricida; family Tenrecidae; genus Echinops; species Echinops telfairi. The sequence goes on along the minus strand of NW_022111341.1, from coordinate 1,193,355 downwards.
GCATGAGAAGTTGGGCACTGAATAAGGAAGACGGAAGGAGAATGCATTTGGCCTTCTCTTTTGGTAAAGAGTATTGAAAGTACCAAGGACTGCCAAAAGAACCAACAATCTGTCAGGGAAGAAGCACAGCCAAAAGGCTCTTTACAGGCAAAAACTCTCAGTACTTTGGACATGTTTTCAAGGGAGACCAGTCCCTGGAGAAGGACATCATGCTTGGTTCAAATGGGGACAAGGCACAGCAAAAGAGGCAGGCCCTCAATGAGATTGTGGCAGTTACATAATTTTGTGTCAACTTGAAGTGTAGGGGTAGAGTCTAGTCTGTCAATCAGGTCACAGTCTGATGGTGTCTCCTTGTGGCTGTGACCTCCTCATAAGGAGGGTCCTGGAAACCTCCCCCCTCCCCCACCTCTGCCTTCACTTCCTGCTGGAGAGCCACTCTGTGATGTGTCAGAGCTCTGTGGTGCACTGCGCCCTGGACCCACAGGATCTGACACCCACTGGCCTGTGATCTGGCATCCTGCATCATGGCATGTGGCTGTGTGAGTCCAAAGTAGGATTTATGGACTAGTACCAGATGGAGGAGTTTATTTGGACTGAGCTGGGATGTTTTCTTGATATACAATTACTCCTTGATATAAAGCTCTTTCTTACATCTGTCTAAGCATCAATGAATTTGTTTCTCTAGTCAACCTGTCCTAAAAAAGAGAGGGATTTCCACAGTGACTTCAAACAAAGTGCCAAACAAAAGCATAACTGTGAGGATGGTGGAGGACCTGGTGGTTTTTCATGCTGTTGTACATAGGATCGCACCTGACAACAACAAAGAGTTACAGCTTCAGAAACCCACAGGGGCAGTTCTACCCTGTCCTACTGGGTGACTATGGGTTGAAATGGACTCTATGCGAGTGAGTTTCGGAGAGTTTCTTATTCTTGTGAAAGGAATCTGTGTTTCCCTGTAACTGCTGCTTAAAGTTTAGGCCTGGGAGTCATAACCACCTTGGTAATTTAATGTGAAAGCAATCAAAGGATTCAGAAGGTGAAAGAGAATGGTGTTTGTGTTTTGGCCCAAAAAAGGGAACTCTTGTAGCAAGAGACCTTGCAGAGCGAGGCCTGGAGGCCAGACAAGGAGGTCAGGGGGGTGGATTCCCCTAGAATAAGCAGGATGAGACCCCCGGAGACCAGAGGGGCTTTCCTAAGGCAGCCTCCCCCACTTTCTCTCCAATAGCCGGACACAATTTGCTTTCTGCTTGCCTGGTCTGGGCCATCCCCTAAGGCCCACTGTGAGTTCACCTTCTTGTTTGTGATCAGTCACTGTCCTAAAGGCTGGCAGTTTGAAGCCACCCAGCAGTGCTGCTGAGGAAAGACCTGGAGATTTGCTCCCAAAGAGTCCATCTTCAGGCGGAATTCGTGTATGTGTGATCCAAACGAGTTTTCATAAAAGAAGTTTCAGGTTTTACAGTTAAGAACACAAGCAGGGGCAGGGGGCAGGGAGTGGGGAAATGAGCAAACGATATTGAGGGCTAAAGTAGAGGGCAAATGTTGTGAGATTGATGAGGGCAACAGGTGTACATATGTGCTTGACTCAATGGATGTATATATGGACTGTGATAACAATTGTATGAGTCCTCAATAAAATAATTAATTAAAAAAAGAATAATGAGGGTAAGAAATGTACAAATGTACAAATGTGCTTTATACAATTGATATATGTATGGATTGTGATGAATTGTATGAGCCCCCAATAAAATGACTTAAAAAAAAAAAAAGACCACAGGCAACCACTTGTGAGTACACACCCACACGTGGTGGCCTGAGGCCAGAGGAAAAAAGAGAGAACTTGGCATAGCTGTGTGGAAGGCAGAGGAACAGGGGGAAAGAGCGAGTGGGCTCCCCTTTCAGGCCTTTTGGGGCCTGTGGCTGAGCAGCGTGGTGGACGCCATTGGCTGAATTAAGCCCACCTGGTCTAGATTGGGCCAATCCAGGTGTACTGGCCACCTAAGTGTACTGCACCCCCATGACTTGGGGCCTGAACTGGCGCATGCCTGGTGGACATCCTCGTTCCTGTTCAGCTACCTAACAACAGATTTTAGATTCTTTTATTATAAAAAGGAATTTGACCTCTTCCCCCATCCAAATTCCCGAGACTATAAAAGGATAAAGAAACCAATTTGGTGCTGTCAAAGGATTTATTTGCTACAAAACTGCTTGGATCCACCAGGGATGAACTCAGAATTTCTGTGTTTGAAAGGATTTTGCTCACTGCTTTATTTTTACAGTGCTCCCTCAATCAAAAAGCAATTCTTTTGGGGGGAGCCAGCATCTGGCATGTCTAGAAGAGATTAGGAAAAACTAGAATCTATAGAATTAGATGTTTAAAACCAGGGGAGTTAAGTTTTGGGGTATTTTTAATTCCTCATTTGGGCAGGTCCTTAATTGAAATCACAGTCATCCACAAAAAGAAGTCTTTTACATCAGAAATACTATCTTTTAAAACTATATATCCTGACCTTGGACTTGACTTGTGAGCATTTCCAGACACCGGATGGAACAACAGCACAGAAGCCATTCATTTGGCCAATTCTGAGTTGTGAAGTTTTAGAAATCTCTCTTAAACCTAACACTATGGTTCCTTCGTTGTTGTTTTTTAAACAAAGAAACCGACAAACCTTTCCCTGCAAGACGGACTATTTCAGTGTTCACAGTGCTCAGACAAACGTCAAGTATGGATGTGGATAAGCAGTTCAGTCCTGGAGCTTTGCAAGTTGCAGGCTTTGCACTGGCTGTGCCCCAGAGGCAGCATCAGCCTCAAGAAGGTGTGAACCCCGGAGCTGTTCATGGGTTTAAATCACCACTCATCTGCCTGCAGCTCTTCTACCAAAACCAGCGAGTTTTCCAGCCCAGCAACTCGCTGATCGTGTCTCACCTGTTTAAGCGTGGAGGCCCCTCGATAGCTGAAAACGGGCTCACGGAGGACTCTCTCAGAGCATCCTCTAACACGTCCCCGGCTTCTGTGGGGAAGGTGGAAAGGGCTTTCCGTGGTGGGACAAGGTCGGAGACATGAAACCAGATCCAGTGACAGGACTCCCACTGACACCACCAGCCGAGGAGGGAGGAAGAGGCAGCCATTTCTTTGCTAGTAGAATTCCAACTTCACTTAGTGAGTTTGGGGCGTTTCCTCACAGGTTCGCCCCCAAGGCCAGTGTTGTGGCCACGCTCACCAGGAGGCTAGCCTCACCCACCCGCGCGCTCCTCCTGCGGTGGGCGGACACCCATGGACTTAAGAAAGGATAAAAAGTATTATTACATACTCGAACGTAATCAAGACCCGGTCATTAGCAGTCCAACCTTGAAGGCGTAAAACAATCTACTGGAAGTTTTTCCTGTGCATGTTTCTTGTGCCGTGAGTTTCAGTTAAACTTTGCTAATCCGAACTTCTCCTTATCAAAAACACCCTCTGGCCAAGTGAATTCCGAATCCCAGAGGCGCTGTCAGCGTGCAATCGGAGGGCTTGGTGGGAGCAGACAGCTTCACCTGTTTCCCACAAGCCGATGTGGGGGATTTGCGTAACAATCTTTCAGTTCACCCAGTGCTGAAACAAGGGTGCTACCATAGCAACAGATCCCTCATCTTGACCCCTGTTTTCCACTTTGACTGAGACATGGAACAACAAAAGACAACAGATTGAAAT
>NW_022111341.1:1175262-1189398 GCF_000313985.2 Echinops telfairi | reverse complement strand
AGAAAAGTGCTTTCTTTTCCCGTCTGTGCTGAAGTCCTTAAGCCAAGGATCCCAAAAGTTTGCCCTAACAGTGAGAGACCAGGGGAGTCTTCTTGAACCAATGAATACCAGGGATGAGGGATCAAAAAGGAAGGCTTTCTGCTTATTATAAAAGTTGACAACCAAACGAAACAAAAGACAACAACCCCAAAACAAAACCTCAAACTCCGCTTTAAATGAATGAGATGGCATATGCGGGCTGGATTTATATTCCCACACCCATCCCTTCTTTATTTTTAAATCTCTAAATAAAAATTGTTTGGAAACATCAAGTAACAGCAACATACTACTATGAAGAAGCTATATACACATATATTTATATAAGATATATGTATATTATATAGAATTATATATAAAACGGTTTATGTAGAATTTACCTTTGAGAACACATTACTGTGTAAAACATTTGCTTGGATCAGTTACCTCTTTTCTCACTTGGTTATGTTATTCTTTGAGTTTATTTGTTTCTGCTTGTATGCAATTTTAGAGTTATTTCCGCACAAGCTGAAGTCTGTTTTATTTAATGTTTTGCCCGGGTAAGTACTAACGTATAACGTCTAAGGGTCACGAGAGCGCAGAAAGTTATGTCCATTCACAGAAGTCCGGGAGAGCGTTGTATGCTGGGACTGAGCCGGGAGGGGCATGGAAGCAGGCGCCGGGCAATGTGGAGGGAGACCTTGGACCGGAGCAATACCTGTCTTCCCAGCATTGTCTCCTTTCTGTTGGCGTGTCGGTGCCTGAGAGGGTTGAATGGAGGGAATTTTGGAACCGCGGAGTTGAAAATAAAACAATCTTCTTCTGATGATTTTGTCCTCCAAAGGGTACCCAACACTCCTCTGAAAGGCCCCACCTGTCAGGGGTATAGCTCAGTAGTAGAGCGCGTGCTTAGCATGCACGAGGCCCTGGGTTCGATCCCCAGTACCTCCAGTGGACCCAGTGGTACTCAGGCAGAGTCCCCTAATTAAGGGTTTTCTGGTGCAGTAGTTTTAAGGACAGAGTCATATTTGTTCTTATGGAACGAGCTTACGTTTCCCTATAACTGCTGTTGTTTGCTTTTGACCCAGTCATAATAACAACCTTGATGAATCTTGTCTTTCTAAAGGTGAATGAAAAGTACTTGAGACCTTGAAACCTCGCAGAGCGAGGCCTGGAGGCCAGACAAGGAGGTCAGGGGGGTGGATTCCCCTAGAATAAGTAGAATGAGACGCCCAGACCCGAGGGGCTTTCCTAAGGCACCTTCCCCTTTCTCTCCCCAAACCAGACCCATTTGCCTTCTGTTGGCCTGGTCGGGGCCATCCCCGAAGGCCCACTGTGAACCCACCTTCTTGTTTGCGATCAGCCACTGTCCTAAAGGCTGGCGGTTTGAAGCCACCCAGCAGCGCTGCTGAGGAAAGACCTGGAGATTTGCTCCCAAAGAGTCCATCTTCAGGCGGGGGACAGAGGTGTTCCCCAGTCTCACTTTGCAGTCAGATGTAAAAGGTGATCACTAACAGCAGGGATGCACTCCTCAGGAAAACATCACTTCTCGGGACCACAAAGACCTTAGCACCGGTCCCAGGACAAGGTTCCGAAGGCAAGTTGGGATAGAAAGGCGGGAGGAAAGTGGGAGTAGAGGGAGGAGGGACGGCCATCGATGCCATGAAACAGCCGCGAATGAATTGATGAGTGTTTGCTGTGCTGTAAACCTCCACCCAATTCCCAGGGAAACGTTAAAAACACAACAGAAGAAGAAGAGGAGGAGGAGGAAACCCTATGCGCCATTAATCAGCTAGGAAAACCAGGGGAGCAGTGCCACCCCCAGGGGAAGAGCGGCGGGGGGTGGGGTGGTGGGGTTGACGCGCTCACTGAGGACCAAGGAAACACAGCACCCGGTGCCTTCGTTGCCCCTACGTGTGTCTCCGCTTCTGCTGTGGAAGTGCAAGTCCATCAGCATGGGCACGAGCTCATAGATCCTTCCCCGGGGTCATGGAAGGGCGTGGCGAGAAAGAGGGCGGAAAGCAGGAAGAACCCCGAAAGTCTCAGATGGAGAAGAGACGCAGAGGGTGGAGGAGAACCCGTGTCTTCAGCTCTTCGGAAGCAGGCAGCCCTCCCCCTCTGCATCCTTCGTGACCCTGTGCTTCGTCTCCATTTTCATCCGTGGACAGCAATGGCTTCCTTATAATTTTGAAGGAATGGATAATAGTCAATAAACTAAAGTGAACTATTTGAGAACAATAAAAGGTTGCATAGTATTTTGTAGGCATGAATAGAAGGCAGGTTCTCAAGCAGCTGAAATGGCTAGGTTGGGAGAGCATTAGACTGAAGATCTAAAAGCCTCAGGATTTAATTCTGTCTAGCTTATAAAGATTCTCTTTCTTATAGAATAGTTCTATCATAACATTTGGGATAAAAAAAAAACGGATTTGGGGAGTTGTGATAGAATACTTAATCAGAGGCAAGCAATGTTTTTGCTTTTTAAAAAGATAGGCATTTCTGTATGTATATAGCAAATGCAACCACGTTGTATACCTACATATTTTTATTCTCCTTTCCTGTATTTAGCTATTTCTGCAGTCTTTCATAAAGTTGTAACTAACATTTGCATATTTTTATGTAAAAATTGAAAAACACCTCAATTCTACCTTACAAATTCAGCTAGACCACAGCATGTATACTGCTACAGATAAGAGATTGAAACACAGGGAATCCAGGACAGATAAATCCCTCAGGACCAATATTGAGAATAGAGATACCAGGAGGGTAAGGGGATGGTGGGGGGAGAGAGGGGAAACTGATCACAATGATCTACATATAACTCCTTCCTAGAAGGATGGACAACAGAAAAGTGGGTGAAAGGAGAAAGCAGTCAGTGGAAGACCTGGGGCAAAAATGCATAAATTATTATAGGTTCAAAAGGGGGGAGGGGGGAGGAGAGGGCAAACAAGGAGCTGATTTCAAGGGCTCAAGTAGAAAGAAAAGGTTTTGAAAATGATGATGGCAACATATGCACAAATGTGCTTGACACAACGGATGTATGTATAGATTGTGATAATAGCTATAAGAGCCCCCGATAAAATGGTTTCTGAAAAACTGAAAAACAAAAATATAATGGAAAGTTAGATAAATAGCCCCGGTGTTGCAATGGTTAAGTGTTGGGCTACCCGCCTGCCTAAAGGTTGGTGGTTCAACTCAGCCAGCTGCTCCCAGGAGACATACCTGAAGAGCTGCTGCTGTAAAGGTTACAGTTTAGAAGAACTTCAGACTGCCTGGAAGTGGGGCGTTGGGAATTTCCCAAACCTCATACTCTGGTGGCAGTTTGAACCTCCAGCTGTCTCTGGGAGAAAGTTGTGGTAGTCTTGCTCCCCTAAAGATTACAACCTGGGGAATTCTATGGGAGCATCGCTATCAGCTTATTTCTGCTTTGATATTATGAATGGGGTGGGGGTGGGGAGGACAGAAGGAATGTATGTGATTGGAAGTAATGCTTAAACATTTAGAAGCAAAGGAATCACCACACTATCTGAGTGTATGTATGTGGGTGTTCCGTGTATTGGGCTGCCCAGGAAGCATCTTAAACATGTGCTGACTCACTAATTTGAAATGAACTATATCTGACAGGTACAACATGCTCGCGCTTCACCGTAGGTCAGTAAGCGGACAGGCAAACTCTTCATTGTAGGTCAGTCCAATAAGGCCAGGCTTACCCTGCTTACTGGGTAACCTGCGAGTATATGTCGTGTAGGCAAGGGAAATTCTGCACTCAGAAAAGGTGTGTGTGTGTGTTTTGAGTCCACTCTATTATGAAGCTTCTGGAATAAAGGGAAAAAAAACATGAACTTGATTGAGCCTTTGAGCAATTAAAAAAACATCTTCCATTTTCTTGCTGATAAGACATCCTCAGAGTCTTGCACCCCTGTCTGAAACTTCCAAATTTTAAATTATTTCTGTTCATAGACAGAACAAAAAGAAACACTTCTACATTGAAAAGTCTGACCGAATCTTCATGAGGACACTTACAAGTTGAAAAATGAAAGCAAATGGCAGGAAAGTTATTCTGATTAAGATTCAAATATTCCATAAATTTTCTTTGAACATCAACCTCTTTGTTGTCATTCTTTGTTATGAACAATAGGTTAGGAGTTAAAAGAAACATTTTATTGGGGGCTCTTATAGCTCTTATAACAACCACTGGGTCAAGCACATTTGTACATATATTGCCATCATCATTTTTGAAACATTTTCTTTCTATTTGAACCCTGGGTATCAGCTCCTCATTTTTTACCTCCCTCCCTCATGAACCCTTAAAAATGTATAATTTTTTCATGCTTTATACTAACCACTGTCTCCCTCCACCCACTTTTCTGTTGTTCATCTCCCTTGGTGGGGGTGTTATTCATCAATCATTGTGATTGGTCCCTCTTTCTCCCCACACCTTCCCTCTACTCTCCTGGTATCACTACTCTCACTATGGTTCTGATAGGTTAAGAATTTTTGTCATTAAATTGCTTCTTCTTTTTTTCTATTTTCAGCGTCTGTTTTGCACTGAACACTCTGGACTCTGTCAGGAGGAAATAATCTGGTGTCCAGCATCAGAGCTCCATCAAAGTGCAAGAGGAAAACTGGTACACGTGAGAAGCAACCTCAGGATGGGGACATTCACTGTTTGGAAACTGGGAGCCAGACGCACACCCATTAAGTCACTCAGCCAAACTCAACTCAGACACTCGCATTTTATTTCTTCTGAAATATCAATTTGAACAAACAGTACCACCAAATGCTTATTACCTAATTGGGCAAGGATTGTTTTAGAGTCTATTGAAGTGGGAGACCTAGGACAATTATGAAAATGTCATCAGTCTCCATTCATTGTCTTTAAAATGAGGCTCATGACCCCCATGTACAAAGCTGTTGTATAGGGTCCTTCCCCTACACCATGTACAACAGCAAACTCAAAATGCACCAAAGATCCAAATGTCAACCCTAACATTGTAAATATCCTCTATGAAAAAACAGGGGCAAATTTAGGGACACGTATACATGATAAATACATGATCAAACATAACTAAAAATGTCCAAACTACACAGATGGCCTAGGCGACTGGGACCTGTCAACAGTGAAACATGCATGCACATCAAAAGACTTCACTGAAAGAGTAAAGAGAATTTACAGACCGAGGCAAAACGACCTATGAGACAAAGGACAAACATTTATAGAAAACAACACCCCAGCGATAAAAAAGACAAACAATTCATCTCAAAGAAATGGGAACAGGACATGAGCAGACACTTCACCACTGAACTCATGAGGAAAGGTTCCCAGTCGCTACCATTACAACACAGCAAAACCCCTGGGCACCGAAGGCATTTTGATTCAGAATGAGCCTGCGGAACAGAGTGGACCTGCTCCCCAGGATGTCAATCTTTAAGCCAGATAGGAGCGGCGTTTAGATTGAACTGACAACCTTTAGACTGACAACCACTGAAATTCCTTTCTCTACCATTCTCTCAAAACTGCACTACCTTAGAGCCCACTCACAGCGACCCTAAAAACCAGAGCAAAACCGCCGTTTTGGGTTTCCGGGGCTGCAAATCTTCCCCCGGAATAGACAGCTTCATCTTTCTGGCGCAGAGCCGCTGGCGAGTACTAAACGTCTATCTTTGACAGAAGATATTTCTACATGCGTGTTTGGTTATGCACAACTACATCTACGAATACAGCAGAGCATAGAGGAGGCAGACCAGACATCTTGAAACAAGACGTTGTTGGACTTGGGGTTTCAGGACTGTCCTTGGGGCAGGGGGCGGGGTGGGGTGGAGCGGGCATCAGAGTTGATTGACGTAACCTATTGGTGGTGCACATTAACAATGCTCTACATCTCACTTCCGGAGCAGGCACAGGGGATGCTCGGAGCTAAACGGTACCTCCGTTGACTACTCTGATGAGGGTGAAAATAGAAAACCTCGGATGGAGGGGATAAAAATGTGGAACAAAACTCAAGATGCTGAAAAGCCAGAGACCCACTGATCACCACCCCTGAGGTTACGACGTGTAGTCAACGTCCTAGCCCGGAACTTCCAGCCATGCAGTAGACTGGTCTATAAGGTAAACATGAGCACCAGGGAGGTATGTTCTCCCTAGAATAATCCATCATACCCATCTGAAGGGTAGCACATGCCTGGGGGAACATTCAGAAGGCAGGAGGGCACAGCACAGCGGCACCCTCAACTCCACCCAACTCATAGGCCCCCTGGGGCTCTAAGAGGAGCTGCTGGTGGTTTTGAACTGTTGACCTTATGGTTACCAACCACTGTCCTCAATGGTAAATACAGAGGGAGGGTGGCCAGGGACAGTGCTCTTATGTTGGGTGACAATCCAAGTCACAAAACAAATTGTGTTTGAATGGTTGAATAGAAAACAAGTTTGTCTAGTAAACATCCACTCAAAGCACAATACACAGCTTGGAAGGGGAAGCAAGCGGTGGAAGGTGTTGTAAAGGCTGACAAGGGCCATGTATGTAGCCATATTCTTCCAAGTCCATGCACCATGGTTGGTAGGTCAAAGTCCATCCTCTGCCTGTGGCACTCTCCCAGAACAACACCTCCAACCGCAACTTCTCTAGTCACTGCTATCCAGTAGACACACACTGCCTAACTTACAAACCCGGCTAGACCAGAGCACGTACAAGGGCCCAGATGGGAGCTGCAAACAGGGAAGCCAGGACGGATGAACCCCTCAGGACCAATATTGAAAGTGGCCATACTAGGAGGGGAAAGGGAGGTGGGGGGAAGAAGGGGGAACCGATCACAAAGATCTATCTAGAACCCGCTCCTAGGGGGTTGGACAACAGAAAAGTGGGTGAAGGGAGACATCCGTCAGTGTAAGACATGACAAAATAATAATAATTTATAAATTATCAAGGGTTCATGAGGGAGGGTGGGGGAGGGAGGGGAAAACTGAGAAGTTGATACCAAGGGCTCAAGTCGAAAGCAAATGCTTTGAAAATGATGATGGCAACAAATGTAAAAATGTGCTTGACACAATGGATGTATGTGTGGATTATGATAAGAGTTGTACGGGAAAAGTCTCAGTATTTGAGCCATGGCGGATGCTGTGGGCCAGCAACAAATTACAACACAGTAGAGGAGCCTCTGCATCTCAGTAGGCTCAGCCTGAGTGAATGCTTTTATATGAAAATATGAAATGATCGAGAGCTTCGAGGAAGATTGCATGCTTATGATCAGCATTTAAATATGATACTGGGAGATGTGGAAGAAACTGTGACTACTATAGAAATTGATGAAGAGATGTATGAGGAGATATGTAAATCAACGAAACGGAATATTCCAAGGCTTTGTGTCGGGTGACTGGCGTGGTGCTAGTTGGCCCTCCGCTGAGAGCTGGCTGAAACCAAGAATCCGTTTAGAGGGGCAAAGAGGAGCCTCTTGACTGGAGGCTATATTCCGGAGAGAAACCTAGGTAAGCTTTGTTGCTCAGAAGTAACCAAGGAGTCATCCTTCCTGAAATAAGCTGGTTTGCCGCTATAAGCTAAGCGACATTTTAATTTTTATCTCACCCTTCCAATAAATGTAATCACAAAAATGCAGCGTTATTTTAACAAATAATTTTGGATTTTTACTTTAAAATAAATGTTTCTTTTCCTATTGTAGTTTTTAAAAAAAAGAGTTGTATGAGGCCTCAATAAAATGATTGAAAAGAAAAGAAACACACTACAAGCCACCGGGCAGGACGCTTAGGCAATTCCAGATGTCCCTCTTCAAATTTGCATCCCCCTGCCTCCCTTACCCCTCCTCAAACTTTAAACTCCTCCCACCCCTTTCTGTCCTGCCTTCTGTTTGGTAATGGCATTTCAATAAATAAATGCTTTACCCACGGATGGTTCTATTTTTTTTATCCTTTAAATCCTATTTACGTCTTGCCATCTTGGAGAAGGACACTCATAAAATATTGAGCCCACCGCTCTTGGGATTTCTTCTGACCGAGATTTCCCTCTGTGAAACCTGGCCGTTAATCTTCTGATTAAGCAAACAGGGATTATTGAAGAGTTTTCAGTCAAGGAAGAGATGAACTTCATTCAAGAGCTTTGGGCCTCAGGCTAAGATTTCTCTAGAGGAAAGTTTCAAAATTCCAGGTTGTAAAACCACAGTGGGGTGTCCGGTGACTTTATCTGGCACAAGCTCGTTCTTACTGGGCCTTCCCTTTACACGCTGTGCTCTAAACATCTAGAGTGTCCGTGTCCTGAGCTAGTTCCTGCGCATCAGTTGCTCGGAGACACCTCTGGGTGCCACAATCTTTCAGAATGAAGTGTGCAGACTAATAACTCAGAGAATCACTCTTATTTCTAGTGAAAAACTTACAAAGGCACCATGGACGTGGGGGGTGTAGCTCAGTGGTAGAGCGCATGCTTTGCATGTATGAGGCCCTGGGTTCGATCCCCGGCACCTCCACACTTTTCCTTACCCATGCCATTTTCATCATCTCAAAACTGCTTCATAACCCTGCTTTAGTTCTGCCTAAAAAATAAATAAAATTTCAAAAGCAAGCCTCGAAGAGAACAAATTGTTTCCCATAAGAAAGCTGAAAACAGGCTCACACTCAATTCCAGCCCCAGTCTAAAAACAATCAGTTTTATGACATGCCCTCATGAAGGAAATATGGAAGATGTAGGTGCTATAGCAATGTGTGGTGAAGCTGGTGCCCGGCTATCAGATACAACAGCATATGGGGCCTTAGAGTCTTGTTTTCAATCAAGTAACCCTCTAAGCGAGACATCAACTAACCGCAATTGGAAGAAGCACACCAACCTCTGTGATCACAGGAGTGGAAAAGCTATCTTACAAATCCACAGGGGAGAATGGTATCCGAGTTTAAATCGTGAAGTTCTGATTTGCAGAAGGCTGTGGATGACAATGAGGGCCCCCAGTGCACTGGGATCTCCACAGGGAAGAAGCCTCCGGTAATTACCCTGTGACCCTAAGAGAGGGATGAGAATCACCCGGTTATCAGAAAGTGTTGGAGAGGTGGTTAGATTCAAATGATAAGTCTGACTTGAAAGGTTAAAACTTTGTCATTTGATTTCCCTTTAGATACACATTGAGCTTAATTTAGTTTTTAATATTTTCTGGTGTTTTTGTTTTCATTTTCCAGATTGGGGCTTTATTTATTTAATATTTTGTTATTGTTGGTCGAGGTGTTGGCTCTCTGTTATGTCTCATTCTATACTTTTTGGTATATGAGACCCAGGTTGGGTGTACCTATAGAGATAATAACTAGACTAAGGGTTCCTGGAGGGGGGTACATCAAGGGAAGGGGGGCAGTAATGGGGACCCAATATCAAGGAGGACAAGGAGGAAGGAAATGTTTTGAAATGATTGTGGTAGCGATTGTACAACACTGCTTGCTGTGACTCAACTATTGAATGGTATGATGTCTGGATTATGTCCTAATAAATGAGTTGTGGGTGGGGGTGGGGGGAACCCTTTTTCATAGTAAACCTGGTCATTGCCCTGTGTCCTTTAAGAAAATCTAACAAGATTAGACCTTTGGAACTCCAAAAACAGTCCTCACAGTCTTCTGAGCTGAATGTAACTGGCCAACCAAATCCCATAAGAAGCCATTGCTTAGTGGAATCATTTTTATTTTTGTTTTTGACCCTAATGAGACAAAGACAGGTCTATTGCTAAGAGATCCCAGAGACCTTTTAAAATACATTTTATTTTAAATTCTAGAACAAACACTGATTCTAGAACGAATCAGTGCATGCGTAAACTGGAATCCTAATAGCAATACTTTTTGCCTTACTCTCAGTCATACATACTACAGAACAATTCTGATGATAAAAGGCAATAATGATGAAAACAGAGGGTTTTGACTTCTGTGGCAGAGTCATCTGAATGGTGTCGATGATGACTCAGAGAATACCTGTACAATTAAAAAGGTGAGCAAGCAAAGGAATGCTGGACCCTTCCATTAGGAAGACCAGCCTCTCTTCCTGCACCACTAAGCTGATGGCATCTACATTGTCTGATGAGGAAACCCCTAGGAATTCTGGTCCACCGATGGCACCTTTCAAAGATTTCCAGTGCTTTATGGTGTAAAAGCTGTATTTGTAGCGTTTAACAGTAAATACACAGAGATAGGCAAAGCAGCTGGAGAAGTTCTGCTCCATATGTGATCAGTTAAATCAGAGCATTAACAGTTAAACACTATCAGTTAAATGAACGGGTCTTTGGAAAGACAGGAAATTAAGTGCTTGTCCCTAGCTCTCTGAGAATCCATTCCTCTGTCAAGTTAGGATGTCCTTACTTTGCGATCCCTTCTCCAAGGGAAGTATCTGTGGCAAATACTCAGAAAGACCGCCTTCCAACTCTGACTAGTGTCAACCTTCCTAGTGTCATGACTTGTTTATTTTTGGAAGCATTTAACCAGAAGTGTTATTCCACATGTTTGCTCTTGTACACTCCGTTTCTGCCTCTTATCCATTTGGTCTCTCCAGGCACTATCAGCTAACAGTAGCTTGTTAGCCACCATTGAAGCTTCATAAAGAGTAGGCACGGTAACTCTTGTTCATACCTAATAAGGTGGTAGTTGTGCTGGGTGGTTGCAAAGGCCTTTTGGACTGTACTGAAGTGGTCCCACCTTGAAGACTCACTGGACTTAGATTCAAGGCCGGGAGCACTCCCAAGGTATTAACAGGAACCTCCAGACCCAGAATCCCATTCATCCTGGAAAGTGAAGGGCAAGAAGGTGCACTGCAGGGGTTCATCACCTTTGTCTGCAACTGTTTTAGAAGCTGTGTGCCCACTTTTAGGGAAGTAATGTTTCTCTCCAGGCAGCCTCCTGCCCCAATAAGGTCCCAATAAACTCATGTCTCTGGGTTATTTCAGGAGCCTCTTGGCCCTTAGTACAAGAATAGCTTTGGGCCTTGAGCCTATCCCACCTGAATTGAGAGACCATTTAAAGAATAGATCTGACACATTGAACACCAGTGGCCAAACAAGCAGATCGGTGCGGAATAACATCAAAGATATCATACATGAAGAAAGCAAAAGGTAATTTAGGCAGACAAACAAGAAAAGATCCAGATGGATTTCAGAAGAGACTCTGAAACTTGCTCTTGAATGTAGGCTAGTTTGAGTGGAAGAAAGAATTGTTGAGGTAAAAGACATAAAGAGAAAATGTCCAAAGACAGCCTGGTAGGAACACATACAGGGCACATTCTAATGAAATGTGTGAAGACCAGCGCTGGGCAGTTAAGGGAAGAACACGCTCAGCACGTCTCAAGCCGAGAGACGGAAGACAACAACCAGTTGGAATCTTGAAAGGATTCTACGGGCAATGTATCGAATGACACGGGAAGCATTAAAAAAAATAAAAGATCGTGAGAGGTTGGAGACAGAGGCACAGAAGGAGATAAGGCTCAATCAGGAATGAAAAGTATAGAGAGGCTTTATTAAGGTGAGGGAAAACTCCCAGATGAGTTCCACAACCCAACGTGTTAGGTCAGGAAAGTCGCAGCTTGTCGGTGAGGCGATGGGAGATATACAGGGCTCGAGCTAAGTAAGTATACATTGACACGAGGAAGGGAGATTTTTTATTGCTTGCAGCTGCAGGGCCTTGAGTCAGGATGCCACTCATGGGAAGTCATCATATTGTTTGCAAACCTGCTCTCTGGAGTGGTGGGAAAAGGGCTATACAAATCATCCTGGGGAGATAAATTGTTTCCTGGGGTGCTGCGGAAGGGGCTACAGAAATCTGGCCTGGAGAGATAAGCTCTTTGGGGTGTTGGGGCAGGAGTTGCATAGTTCAATAGGTCATCCATCCGCCTGAGAGTCTGGGAATGGGGGCTTTGAGGTTTCATCTTCCTGAGGAGCCAGAGAGGAGGTGGGGGCTGCCTGGTCCGGAGCCGGTCCAAACAGATGGTTCAACATGACTGTACCAGAAATAACTGATTCAACCATTTCAAGAGGTAGTGTATGATCAAGAATCAACCGTATGGTAGCTAGATTTTTTGTCAACTTGTTTTTAGATTAAAGTGTAAGGGCAGAGTCCAAGCTATCAATGATGTCACAGCCTGATGATGCCTCCTTGGGGTTGTGACCTTTTTATGAGAGAGACACTGGGGTGGGGTGGGGGGGGGCTCTCACCCTTCTCCCTGCTTGCTTGAATTCTGTGTCTGCTTCCAAGGTAGCTGCCCACCCTTGACACTGTCAAAATGCTGCCATTTTCCCACCAACCTTCGGTCCACACACCTCTGCACCTACTGATTTGTGATCTCCCTGCTACCTGCTTTACCTTTCTGCTTCATCTACCTGCAGCTAGGTGAGTCTGAAGAGGACTCCAGTGAGTGCGTTAGTACCAGGTCCATGGACAGCGCTGGAATCCCTTCTTGATATAAAGTTGTTTCTTAAGCATATAGGAGTATCTCTGGTTTTGTTTCCTAAACAAACCAGGCTAACACAGATGATTTTGAAGAAAGAAGCCCAAGATGCACTGAAACCCAGAAATCAATGAACTACTAAATGAAATGCTTTAACAACGTGATGAAGCAGCACTGGAAGCATGCACTAATTTAAACCAAGAAAGTTGGAAGACTCTTTTCTGGTCAACCAACTGAAAGAGGTCCATATTTGTGCCCATTCCAAAAAAGGTTACTCAACCGAATGTGGAAATCCTCAAATAGTATCATGAATATCACATTCAAGTACATGTTTTACTGAAGACCATTCAACAGCAGTTGCAGCAGTACATCAACCAGGAGCTGACAGAAATTCAAGCTGATTAAGAAGTGGCTATAGTATGAGGGGATGTCATTGCTGTTGACAGGCAGATGTTGGCTGAAAGCAGAGAATACCAGAAAGATGTTTACTTATTCAAAGACATTAGGCCGTGTGTATCACAACCAGCTATGGGTAATATTGAGAGAAATTGAAATTCCCAAGCACTTCATTGTGCTTCTGTGGAACTTGGGGTCCCTTCAGCAGCACATGGGAGCACTGCACAGTTTACAACAGGGAAATGTATGTCAGCTGTCTCCTTTCACCACACTGACTCCATCCGTATGCTGACTACGTAGCCTTAGAAGCTGGACTGTAGGAAGGAGGCAATGGCATGAACAACCTGCAATAGACAGATGACCCAGCTTTGCTGAAAGTGAGGCGATCTTGGAAGTACTTGCTGACGAAAATCAAAGATTACAAGTCAAGGCAAAGGAGACGAACATCTTCACAATTGGACTAACAGATAAAGAGTGGGGTGTAGAGACAAGTGGAGAAAAGATTAAAATTGTCCAGGATTTCATTTGACTTGGATTCACCAATCAAGAAATCAAATGATATATTGCTTTGGGCAAATCTGCCGTGTAAGTCTTCTTTAAGGTGTTAAAGAGTTAAGAGGTCACTTTGAGGACTAAGGTTTGGCTGCCCCAAGTCTAGGGGCTTCATCTGATGTAAAAGCTGGACAATGAATAAGGATGGCTGGAGAAGAATTGATGCATTTAGATTAAAATGTTGGTGGAAAATATTGAAAGTACCAGAAGACCAAACCAATCTGTCTTGGACGAAGTACGCCTAGAATGCTCTTTAGACACAAGGATGGGTTTGTTGCTGCCTGACCACTGCCACCATAGGTCTCTCATGCCTGGTCCCAGGGAGGGTCTCTCCTACTCATCCCCACCCAACTGAAGTCAGCCGACATCCGACGATGTGAAGGAGCAGATCTACAAACTAGCCAAGAAGGGCCTGACGCCTTCCCAAATCGGTGTGACCCTAGGAGATTCACATGTCATTGCACAAGTGCCTTTTGCGACAGACTACAAAATTCGGAGCATCCTGAAGTCCAAAGGACTTGCTCCCGCTCTGCCTGAAGGTCTCTGCTATTTGATGAAGAAGGCCGTTGCTGTTTGGAAGCCTCTGGCAAAGAACAGCAAACAGAAGGACGCTAAATTCTGCCTCCTTCTGATTGAAAGTCAAAGTCATCTATTGGCTTGATATCACAAAACAAAGAGAGCTCTCCCTCCTACTTGGAATCATCCACAGCTTCTGCCCTGGTTGCATACATCTGTTTATGTACTCGAACAGAACAATAAAATCACTGTTAAA
>NW_022111341.1:1173301-1174353 GCF_000313985.2 Echinops telfairi | reverse complement strand
CAGCCCCTGTGTCAAAACATTTTATTACAGGCCTTCCTCTTTTTGGCTGCCTCTCTATTTTACCAAGCATGATGTCCTTCTCCAGGGACTGGTCTCTCGTGACTGTAAGATGAAGTCTCCCATCCTTGCCTCTCAGGTCAAATAGAGGATTCATGAAAGACAGGAGACCTTCAAGGAGATGGATTAGCACAGTGGCTATCAATGGCTGCAGCAACAATGAGGATGGTGCAGAACACGGCCGTGCTTTGTTGTTTTGTACTGAGAGTCGCTACGAGTTGGAAAGGACTTGATGAGCACCTAACGACAAATGGTCCAGGATCAGGTTGCTAAACTTCCTGCGTGAACTGTACTTTTACGAGCTTTTTGGCACTAAGCTGATTTGTGCAATGATCAGGCCACTGCTTTGTGCCAACAGTCTGTTCGTTTTACTCCCTTGGGGGAAATCCCACTCCCCTGCACTCTGTCGGTTGGACTGCCTCGGGTGTGCTTCTTCCCACGCCTAAGCCTCTGCTTTATTCCTCTTTGCTTCAGTATGAGACTTCTACCAGGAGCTGTGACGACGGTGCTTTCCACACTCTTTCCTCTCCCAAAACCCAGATGCAAGCAGTGTAGAAGTCTATTGCAAAAGTATGAGTGAGCTTCGCCAGAAAAAAACCCACTGTGGATTTTACCAGGTTAGGATTATGAGGAGTAAAGTGCATAACATTGCACCTTTATAAAAACTTGAACCCTCTACCTTCAAGTTTCGATTCTGTTGTTCTACCAAGTAAGCCATCCGGCCTCCTAATTATGATGCTTCTGAAAATCATATGAAGTTTAAAATATTATCTTCCTATGGCTATTTTTCCGAGTTATAAAACTTACGATTGGGTGTTAAAATTTTCAAATGCTCTGTCTGCTTCAGTTGATGTAATCATGTGTTTTCTTTTGTCTATTAATATTTTGGTCAGCTTTATATTCCTGGAATAAACTCCATTTGGTCATGATATATGTATTCCGGAACCCTATTTGCTAATATTCTATTAAGATTTCTTGCAACAAGATTCATTTTT
>NW_022111341.1:1170847-1172831 GCF_000313985.2 Echinops telfairi | reverse complement strand
TAAAGACTTGAAGATAAACAAGTGGCCATCTAGCTGAGAAGCAACAAAGTCCACATGGAAGAAACACACTAGCCTGTGTGATCACAAGGTGTCAAAGGGATGAGATATCAGGGATCAAAGAACAAAGAATCATATAACTGTGAATGAGGAGGAGTGTGGGGTGGAGACCCAATACCCATCTGTAGGCAACTGGAGATCCCCTTACAGAAGGGTCATGGAGAGGAGACAAGCCAGTCAGGGTGCAGTATAGCAACGATGAAACACACAACTTTCCACTAGTTCTTTAATGCTTACTCCCTCCTACTAATCGTGATCCCAATTCTACATTACAAATCCCACTAGACCAGAGGGTGTACACTGGTACAGACAGATAAGAGCTGCAAACATAGGGAATCCAGGACAGATAAACCCCTCCGGACCAATAATGAGAGTAGCAATACCAGGAGGGTAAGGGTAAGGTGGGGTAGAAAGGGGAAGCCGATCACACAAATATTTAAATATAACCCCCTCCCTAGGGGACAGACAATAGACACGTGGGTGAAGGGAGACATTGGACAGTGTAAGACATGAAAAAAACATATCAAGGGTTCCTGAGGGAAGGGGGACGGGGAGGGAGGGGGAAAATGAGGAGCTGAGACCAAGGGCTCAAGTAGAAAGAAAAAGTTTGAGAATGATGATGGCAACTAATGTACAAATGTGCTTGACTTAATGGATGTATGTATGGATTGTGATAAGAGTTGTATGAGCCCCCAATAAAATGATTTTATTCTCTCCTCTTCTATTTTCTGAAGAAGATTGTGCATAAGTCTTTAAATGTTTGTTGAAATTTCCCAATTAATCTTTGACCTGGAGATTTTTTTCTTTTTGGATGGGTGAGAGCATTCAAAATTATTAGATCATAACATTAAGCCTCTGGCAGATCCCCTCTGGTCACAGGCAAAGGCCTCAAACAGTTTTACTCTCAGACAGAGATTATTGCAAACTTGATTATGGTGCTTCAAATCATGGTAGAAGATGATACTCCGTCAACTGACTCCCCTCTGGACTCAACCTGAATTAGCTCTAGGCTTAAATATTTCTGGCTTGTTCCACAACAAAAATTTCTTCTCCGGCTCTTTTCTTTCTTACTCTTTACTTTTATCTTTATATTATTAGTCTTTCTGTTTCATTTGGTTTTGTTTTTTATTGTTTCTGTTAGGTTTCCCTGTTTAATAAGCACAGAAGGAGTAGATGAAGAGAGACAATAACTTATGCAGTGGTTTATTGGGGAAGGAGAGGGGAAGTGAGGAGCAAACAATGAACATGCGAGGGGCTAGGGAGCACAAGAACTGATTTGTGATGGTGCATGCACAGTTCTTTTTAAAAGTGACTTAACCATGGAAGTGCATGATAGGTGAATTTTATATCAATAAAACCATTAAAAATAAAATTACTAGCTCAATTTCCTTAATTGTTACAGTGCTACTGAAAACTTCTAGTAGGTGGGTACCATTTTTGAAGTATTGGTCATAGTATTTTCTTTTTTTTTTTTTTTTGTAGACTGCAGTTGTTTTATCTGCTTAATGATGCCCTCTGTTTCATCACAGATATTGATACTTTGTATTTCCTTATTTTTGTATGTGTCAGTCTTGTTACAAATTTGCCAATTGTATTGATTTTTTCAAAGAACCAATTTATTATTTCATTGCTTTTCTGTATTTGGTTTGTTTCAAATTTTATTTATTTTTGCTCATATTTTTACTATTTCCCCTTTTCTTTTCTTTTTGTGTTCAGGGGAGAGTGCGAATGCATTCCCCCACTACCACAAATTATGCAGTTGAGTTTCCCACACTTGGGGAAATCGCAGGGGTCAGCACATCCGGAGTGCAATGGGTGAGCCTCGCCCTGGGAAAACCACCTTCGTGATCATGGTATCGCCCCTGCCAGGAAAATCTCCTCCTTTTCCTGACTTGGGTTTATTTTGCTCATCTTTTTTTAGGTTCCT